>NW_027328741.1:95839297-96166791 GCF_048564905.1 Vicugna pacos | reverse complement strand
GGGCTGAAATTCCTAGGAATGATACAATCCCCAATGTGCACTTTACTGCCTGTCTCTTTTGATCTTAGTACACTTTTGCGGAGCTACTTTTCCTTGTTATAGGCTTGTGCCATTTCTTCTCGACGTAGTGTAGAATATGGCATTCATTCATCCTGTTGGAAGACTTGCAAGTCTATATCACGGACTAGGAATCCATTGGATTCCAAATCGGCATTTGGTTTAGGTCACGATATGCTCATATGAATCAATATTTACGAATATAAATGCACGCCTCTGATTTCCGAATACAGGTGTGCTGAGTACATTCAAGCCGCGATACTGGGTCGATGCGTACTGAATGATCCTTGACATCACCTTGAGTAATTTCTTTTGAATATTCATGTTACCCTACCCTTTTTGTGTTGTTTGTTTGTTTGATTCTTTCTTGGTCTGCTTCTCGTTTGCTTTGCAAACACGTCAGGCCATGCATCTCTCCGTTTGCTTCCAACAGAGAGTCATATAAGCTGACTCCCTTAAGATAGTGCTTCCAATCCCCTATGATTTCCTGCTTCCCTCTCCCATCTTTAGGGTTTTGATGTCCTCCTTGCCTTCTTCTTGTTTCTTCTTTTCCACTCATGCTCTTCTTGCATTTCCAATAAGGGTTTTCTTCTTTCCATTTCATCTTGCTGCTTATCCCTTCAGGGGAGAATCCTCAACCTTTCTTTTAGGATAAGTTTCGAACTGCTGAATTCTTTTAAGATTTGCAGGTCTGTGGCATTCTCTAGCTCTGCTGTTATTAGAAATGGTGGTCATGTGGCATAGGCTACCCTAGATGGCAGCATTTTGCCATTCAAGCTATGGTCTATGTCCTGGCACTCCTCCCTGTCCTGCAATATTGCTGCTGAGATAGCAGCTGAAACCCCTCTGGAGGTTCTCTTGTGACTATGTTGCTTTCCTCCAGGCGCATTTTAAATCACTGGGATGCTCATGAACTTTGTTGATTTGGATCATACAGCTGCTGCTAAGTCTATTGGGATTCCACCTCTTTTGGACGCTGTGTACTTCCTGAATTCGCCTAGATGATTCTATCTTGGCTTTCAGCAAGTTTCAGTCTGATTTTTCTACACATAACTTTTCAAACATTGTTTGTTTCTTTATCTCTTGCTTTTCCATCTGGGACTCTTTCGAATTTTAGTCTTTCATGCCTTGTCTTCAACCAGGATTCAACAGCAATGTTTTCATTGGTTTGCACTTGCTTTCCTATGTGTGCTTCTGACCGAGGGATTTCTGTTCCCCTGTCTTCAAAGTCATTCACGCGTCCCTCTGCAATATCTCGTCTGCTTAGGACGGAATGTTAGCCCTGATATTTTCTCATCCACTGAGTTTTCTGATATTATTTGGCTCGTCTTTAGGCTTTCTCTTCCCCTTTTCTGGTATTCTGCCTTTTGTGATTCTGAGACACTGTTGTTCTTCAGTGTTTCCCTCACCTCCATTTTCAATACTTGCTCTGGAGAGCGTTTTGCAGTCTAGTTGTCTGAAAGCTTATCTTTAGGGCCTTCAATCTCTTTGGAACTGAAAATGGTACTTCCTTTTCCTTTTACTGTATTTCTTCATCTCTACTGGTCAGGTAATTTCAGGTATCTAATGTAGACTTCTAGGGCTTGGTTAAGTGAAAACTTTAGACACTTGGCTCTACACAATTGCATGGGATTTCTGTGAGGACAAATTTTCCTAGACATTGATGCCATGTCCTGTTCCTGTGTGTGTTGTCTGGTCTATCTCCAATTGCTGGTGTTGCCTTTGTTGTGATGAACCCCCCATACTATTTCGATTAGGATAACCTCATTTTGATTACGCTTATCTCACAAATCTGAAAGAGCACAGGACACTTCCTCTGGTGGAAATGGAGCTTCTAAAGGTTCTCAGCTCTGCATTCTACTCTCTGTTATTTTGGAGTGTTTCCAGAAGAGCAGAGTGTGAGTGCGCTTGTGCTTTGTAGTGCCACGGGAATGTCCCACTGAAACCAGTTCTTCCAAGAGCTTCTCTGTCTACAGAAACACCAGTGGAAGCATATCTATGGATGTCACACATCAGGGCCTGCTGGAATGATCCCGCAGCCCGAACTTGGTGTCCTCGCTGCCGAACCGTGCCGGTGCCATCCAAAATGTAGCATCCGCTTTTGAGAGATAAACTGAAGGAAATCCTTCCTCTTCTCACGCTGTGGTCTTGGACCACACTTCCTTGTCCTCTCATCCTTGTGGCACGGGTGCACGAAGCCAACCACAGAGCTGTTGCACATCCTGTGCCTCAAACCAAACCATAATCACAGCCCAGGTTATGAATGTAGCAGATCCTAAGGCTTTTCATTCTGAATTCAAACCCAAGGCCCCCTGGATCCCTCAGACCCGATGCACAATATCTCTGATTCAGCCCCACACATGCTCTATTGGCAAAATGCCAAATTGGTCTCTGGTCCTGCAGATGCACTGGGTGTGGCCATGGGACATATCGATAATTTCAACTGCGCGCGCCAGGGTGGTTGCTTGCTCATTGGGGCCACAGGTCGGTTTGCTCTCTTGATAGGACCCACCACATCCCACAACGCACTCCAGATCCCTGAGACTCAGCGTGTGCCACCATCCGTAGCCCTATCCCTCCCTGAACGCTGCCTCTGCTACCTCAAATTTGGCAGCTCGGAGCTTGGTCTCAGAATCAACTGTGGGGATGTTTTGCACTGGATTCTTTGAGTTCTGTCAGCCAAGCATCTGCTGTGCACTCTTCTAACACTCAGCGCATCACCTTCAATCCCATGTCTCCTGTCCGCTTGTGAGTGTGCGTCCAAGTTAAAGAGAGTTTCACCTTTACTGCTCCATCAACAGGGCTCAGACCATGCACTGGTATCCATTCCCTGCTTTTCCTTCTCCTGCTTCCAGGTGTTCTGAGGCCTCATCCTGTCTTTGGAAGTAACAGACCTCTCTTCGGCAAGTGTCCTGTGCCAAGGGCTGGGTGAGTGGATGTTTCCATTGCTGTGTTCATGGGAGCGAGTGAGCGCAGGTTGCACTGCTTCTCTGTCAACTGGGCATCGATGAATCAACACTTTCCAGATACATTTCACAGAAATGTGATTTCTTTTTATCTCTTTGTTTCTATACAGCCGTGGTGGGAGGGATTGTCCGAAGACTCCAGTTTTGACATTGTGTTGATATCTCATTTGCAGTCTTTAAAAATTTAATAGAATTGATATAAATGTTTTGGGAGTTATACGAAAGTGAAGTTAGTTTCTGAAACATACTAAATCGACCTAGAAGCCAGACTTGTCAATTTCGGTAACATTTTGTCAGCTCTAAGGAAAACATAGACAGATAGAATGCAAACTAGCAGTCCGAACTGTTAAAGGGGTCATGTCAGCTCTTTACTGTTGAAGCCTCCGAAACCAACAGGAACCATGAAATAACTAATGGAAACATGAAATAACCCCCAAGCTTGGATTCCCTTGTGCATGTGGTGCCCTTTAGTCCCGATGACACCTACTGGTCAATGTTGGCATTTCAAGGTGTAACATCCCTCTCAAGGAAAATACAAGAGGAAACGAACTAAATATATACATTTAGCTTTGAATCCAAAGAACCTAGAGGCATTATAGCTATGAGAACCCTGCTGCAGCTATGCTAGGCTACTGAGAACCAGGTGTTCTTCTATCAGTGATGAGAACGCTTAATCATCCGATCATGTTGGGTAAAGCACTTGAATGCAACCAAGTCTGCACCCCCATGATAGATTGCCCCCGGGGGCTCGACTCAATTGAAAGACGGTCCACATAAGCTGTGTCTTTCATGTCATTGGCGACTTTTACAGTTCCGTTCACTATCTGACTTCTAATATTTACCTAGACTGTCTTGAAAAACGGAGGCCTAATACAGATTCAAGTTCAGTCAAAGATTCCCCTCACTTACCACACTCCCTTCACCCCAGAGAGGACATAATCCCAGCATTTGCTGAATCTAGCGGAAGGCCATCGTTTCTTTGTGGGAGCTAAGTATTCAATTCCTATCTATTTCATACGAGAGTATTTGACCTTTATGGGGTTCCCTGTTGTTCACAGAGGATGAAGCTAGAGGAACTCTGATTCTAGGAGGGGCTTGCTCTTCTCTTACTGGCTTCATTGCAGCTCAGGTACTGATCCCTCAAAATGGATGCCTGAGTGGAGGGGAGGGAAGAGCAAGTGCTTGATAGCTAGGCCCAAACCTGGGAAAAGGCTTACCTGGGCTTGGTGCACTTTGATCTGAATGGCTTGGAATTGCCCCTTGGGTCGTGTGGATTATCTGACCTCTTTCAAGAACATGAGCGTTTTTATCATCTCTGCCATCTCTTCTCTTTAGACGTCAGGGATCTTGGACCCGTTCTTGGAGCAGAGAATTGAGGAACTTCCTCCAGTCCACGGTGGCCCTCCGTATGTTTCTGCTAGTATCAGCGAGGTTCAATGTGTCTCATGAATGCCTTTCGAGCCTGCTATCCTCTACAGCTGTCTCCAGGCCAGTATTCTCTATTGTAGCAGAACATCTCTCATCAATGTGTTCGCATCTCTCCTCAATCCGTGCAGCCATGTTTTCGGCCAGCTTCTCTTCGTGTCTCCCATAAAGTCGACTTCAACAGGACTGGGCAAGTCTGAAAGGACCTCGGAGCCTCTCCAGTAAGCTGAAGACAGGCAGATCTTCCACTGTCTGCCCTTTCAGGTTCTGGAAACTGACCCGTGAACTCAGGTCTTTGGGCAGCAGCAGTATCTCGAACTGACACAGCTTCCCGGACCAAAGACCTAAGCCAAGCTCCACAGAGGGCGGCAGCCCCTCCATCGCACTGATCCACCCACAGAACTCTGCCCGGTTACCTAGGATCCACCAGCCACAACAAGCCTCGCGGTACACACCAACATTCCACCTGGAATCCAACCGCTAACTGCCATCCCCAATGGCTGCTGCATCTTGTCAGTGTTGGGGGAGGGGCTGCATCCGACGAGAGGTTCCTAAGGTAAATGTGATTCTACCCACTAGCGTCCCATGGGCCTTTGTTCTTCCCTCTTTCCTTTTGTTCAGATCTGTATGCACTGTAGCAACGGAGGGAAGTGTGTCCATTTTCAGTTGAATGTTTCACACGTCTTTAAACTTTCTAACAGTTCACAGTACACAGAGACCCACTAAGGGAAACTATTGTTCCTGTAATATGGGCACACCCGCAATACATAGCCGTCGGTTGATTTCTGCTGAAACACCCGCATTCACGGGACATCTATCCATTTGTTTCAAGGGGGCTGAAATTCCTAGGAATGATACAATCCCCAATGTGCACTTTACTGCCTGTCTCTTTTGATCTTAGTACACTTTTGCGGAGCTACTTTTCCTTGTTATAGGCTTGTGCCATTTCTTCTCGACGTAGTGTAGAATATGGCATTCATTCATCCTGTTGGAAGACTTGCAAGTCTATATCACGGACTAGGAATCCATTGGATTCCAAATCGGCATTTGGTTTAGGTCACGATATGCTCATATGAATCAATATTTACGAATATAAATGCACGCCTCTGATTTCCGAATACAGGTGTGCTGAGTACATTCAAGCCGCGATACTGGGTCGATGCGTACTGAATGATCCTTGACATCACCTTGAGTAATTTCTTTTGAATATTCATGTTACCCTACCCTTTTTGTGTTGTTTGTTTGTTTGATTCTTTCTTGGTCTGCTTCTCGTTTGCTTTGCAAACACGTCAGGCCATGCATCTCTCCGTTTGCTTCCAACAGAGAGTCATATAAGCTGACTCCCTTAAGATAGTGCTTCCAATCCCCTATGATTTCCTGCTTCCCTCTCCCATCTTTAGGGTTTTGATGTCCTCCTTGCCTTCTTCTTGTTTCTTCTTTTCCACTCATGCTCTTCTTGCATTTCCAATAAGGGTTTTCTTCTTTCCATTTCATCTTGCTGCTTATCCCTTCAGGGGAGAATCCTCAACCTTTCTTTTAGGATAAGTTTCGAACTGCTGAATTCTTTTAAGATTTGCAGGTCTGTGGCATTCTCTAGCTCTGCTGTTATTAGAAATGGTGGTCATGTGGCATAGGCTACCCTAGATGGCAGCATTTTGCCATTCAAGCTATGGTCTATGTCCTGGCACTCCTCCCTGTCCTGCAATATTGCTGCTGAGATAGCAGCTGAAACCCCTCTGGAGGTTCTCTTGTGACTATGTTGCTTTCCTCCAGGCGCATTTTAAATCACTGGGATGCTCATGAACTTTGTTGATTTGGATCATACAGCTGCTGCTAAGTCTATTGGGATTCCA
This sequence comes from Vicugna pacos, assembly GCF_048564905.1. Classification (NCBI taxonomy): domain Eukaryota; kingdom Metazoa; phylum Chordata; class Mammalia; order Artiodactyla; family Camelidae; genus Vicugna; species Vicugna pacos. The sequence goes on along the minus strand of NW_027328741.1, from coordinate 96,160,490 downwards.
CCTCTTTTGGACGCTGTGTACTTCCTGAATTCGCCTAGATGATTCTATCTTGGCTTTCAGCAAGTTTCAGTCTGATTTTTCTACACATAACTTTTCAAACATTGTTTGTTTCTTTATCTCTTGCTTTTCCATCTGGGACTCTTTCGAATTTTAGTCTTTCATGCCTTGTCTTCAACCAGGATTCAACAGCAATGTTTTCATTGGTTTGCACTTGCTTTCCTATGTGTGCTTCTGACCGAGGGATTTCTGTTCCCCTGTCTTCAAAGTCATTCACGCGTCCCTCTGCAATATCTCGTCTGCTTAGGACGGAATGTTAGCCCTGATATTTTCTCATCCACTGAGTTTTCTGATATTATTTGGCTCGTCTTTAGGCTTTCTCTTCCCCTTTTCTGGTATTCTGCCTTTTGTGATTCTGAGACACTGTTGTTCTTCAGTGTTTCCCTCACCTCCATTTTCAATACTTGCTCTGGAGAGCGTTTTGCAGTCTAGTTGTCTGAAAGCTTATCTTTAGGGCCTTCAATCTCTTTGGAACTGAAAATGGTACTTCCTTTTCCTTTTACTGTATTTCTTCATCTCTACTGGTCAGGTAATTTCAGGTATCTAATGTAGACTTCTAGGGCTTGGTTAAGTGAAAACTTTAGACACTTGGCTCTACACAATTGCATGGGATTTCTGTGAGGACAAATTTTCCTAGACATTGATGCCATGTCCTGTTCCTGTGTGTGTTGTCTGGTCTATCTCCAATTGCTGGTGTTGCCTTTGTTGTGATGAACCCCCCATACTATTTCGATTAGGATAACCTCATTTTGATTACGCTTATCTCACAAATCTGAAAGAGCACAGGACACTTCCTCTGGTGGAAATGGAGCTTCTAAAGGTTCTCAGCTCTGCATTCTACTCTCTGTTATTTTGGAGTGTTTCCAGAAGAGCAGAGTGTGAGTGCGCTTGTGCTTTGTAGTGCCACGGGAATGTCCCACTGAAACCAGTTCTTCCAAGAGCTTCTCTGTCTACAGAAACACCAGTGGAAGCATATCTATGGATGTCACACATCAGGGCCTGCTGGAATGATCCCGCAGCCCGAACTTGGTGTCCTCGCTGCCGAACCGTGCCGGTGCCATCCAAAATGTAGCATCCGCTTTTGAGAGATAAACTGAAGGAAATCCTTCCTCTTCTCACGCTGTGGTCTTGGACCACACTTCCTTGTCCTCTCATCCTTGTGGCACGGGTGCACGAAGCCAACCACAGAGCTGTTGCACATCCTGTGCCTCAAACCAAACCATAATCACAGCCCAGGTTATGAATGTAGCAGATCCTAAGGCTTTTCATTCTGAATTCAAACCCAAGGCCCCCTGGATCCCTCAGACCCGATGCACAATATCTCTGATTCAGCCCCACACATGCTCTATTGGCAAAATGCCAAATTGGTCTCTGGTCCTGCAGATGCACTGGGTGTGGCCATGGGACATATCGATAATTTCAACTGCGCGCGCCAGGGTGGTTGCTTGCTCATTGGGGCCACAGGTCGGTTTGCTCTCTTGATAGGACCCACCACATCCCACAACGCACTCCAGATCCCTGAGACTCAGCGTGTGCCACCATCCGTAGCCCTATCCCTCCCTGAACGCTGCCTCTGCTACCTCAAATTTGGCAGCTCGGAGCTTGGTCTCAGAATCAACTGTGGGGATGTTTTGCACTGGATTCTTTGAGTTCTGTCAGCCAAGCATCTGCTGTGCACTCTTCTAACACTCAGCGCATCACCTTCAATCCCATGTCTCCTGTCCGCTTGTGAGTGTGCGTCCAAGTTAAAGAGAGTTTCACCTTTACTGCTCCATCAACAGGGCTCAGACCATGCACTGGTATCCATTCCCTGCTTTTCCTTCTCCTGCTTCCAGGTGTTCTGAGGCCTCATCCTGTCTTTGGAAGTAACAGACCTCTCTTCGGCAAGTGTCCTGTGCCAAGGGCTGGGTGAGTGGATGTTTCCATTGCTGTGTTCATGGGAGCGAGTGAGCGCAGGTTGCACTGCTTCTCTGTCAACTGGGCATCGATGAATCAACACTTTCCAGATACATTTCACAGAAATGTGATTTCTTTTTATCTCTTTGTTTCTATACAGCCGTGGTGGGAGGGATTGTCCGAAGACTCCAGTTTTGACATTGTGTTGATATCTCATTTGCAGTCTTTAAAAATTTAATAGAATTGATATAAATGTTTTGGGAGTTATACGAAAGTGAAGTTAGTTTCTGAAACATACTAAATCGACCTAGAAGCCAGACTTGTCAATTTCGGTAACATTTTGTCAGCTCTAAGGAAAACATAGACAGATAGAATGCAAACTAGCAGTCCGAACTGTTAAAGGGGTCATGTCAGCTCTTTACTGTTGAAGCCTCCGAAACCAACAGGAACCATGAAATAACTAATGGAAACATGAAATAACCCCCAAGCTTGGATTCCCTTGTGCATGTGGTGCCCTTTAGTCCCGATGACACCTACTGGTCAATGTTGGCATTTCAAGGTGTAACATCCCTCTCAAGGAAAATACAAGAGGAAACGAACTAAATATATACATTTAGCTTTGAATCCAAAGAACCTAGAGGCATTATAGCTATGAGAACCCTGCTGCAGCTATGCTAGGCTACTGAGAACCAGGTGTTCTTCTATCAGTGATGAGAACGCTTAATCATCCGATCATGTTGGGTAAAGCACTTGAATGCAACCAAGTCTGCACCCCCATGATAGATTGCCCCCGGGGGCTCGACTCAATTGAAAGACGGTCCACATAAGCTGTGTCTTTCATGTCATTGGCGACTTTTACAGTTCCGTTCACTATCTGACTTCTAATATTTACCTAGACTGTCTTGAAAAACGGAGGCCTAATACAGATTCAAGTTCAGTCAAAGATTCCCCTCACTTACCACACTCCCTTCACCCCAGAGAGGACATAATCCCAGCATTTGCTGAATCTAGCGGAAGGCCATCGTTTCTTTGTGGGAGCTAAGTATTCAATTCCTATCTATTTCATACGAGAGTATTTGACCTTTATGGGGTTCCCTGTTGTTCACAGAGGATGAAGCTAGAGGAACTCTGATTCTAGGAGGGGCTTGCTCTTCTCTTACTGGCTTCATTGCAGCTCAGGTACTGATCCCTCAAAATGGATGCCTGAGTGGAGGGGAGGGAAGAGCAAGTGCTTGATAGCTAGGCCCAAACCTGGGAAAAGGCTTACCTGGGCTTGGTGCACTTTGATCTGAATGGCTTGGAATTGCCCCTTGGGTCGTGTGGATTATCTGACCTCTTTCAAGAACATGAGCGTTTTTATCATCTCTGCCATCTCTTCTCTTTAGACGTCAGGGATCTTGGACCCGTTCTTGGAGCAGAGAATTGAGGAACTTCCTCCAGTCCACGGTGGCCCTCCGTATGTTTCTGCTAGTATCAGCGAGGTTCAATGTGTCTCATGAATGCCTTTCGAGCCTGCTATCCTCTACAGCTGTCTCCAGGCCAGTATTCTCTATTGTAGCAGAACATCTCTCATCAATGTGTTCGCATCTCTCCTCAATCCGTGCAGCCATGTTTTCGGCCAGCTTCTCTTCGTGTCTCCCATAAAGTCGACTTCAACAGGACTGGGCAAGTCTGAAAGGACCTCGGAGCCTCTCCAGTAAGCTGAAGACAGGCAGATCTTCCACTGTCTGCCCTTTCAGGTTCTGGAAACTGACCCGTGAACTCAGGTCTTTGGGCAGCAGCAGTATCTCGAACTGACACAGCTTCCCGGACCAAAGACCTAAGCCAAGCTCCACAGAGGGCGGCAGCCCCTCCATCGCACTGATCCACCCACAGAACTCTGCCCGGTTACCTAGGATCCACCAGCCACAACAAGCCTCGCGGTACACACCAACATTCCACCTGGAATCCAACCGCTAACTGCCATCCCCAATGGCTGCTGCATCTTGTCAGTGTTGGGGGAGGGGCTGCATCCGACGAGAGGTTCCTAAGGTAAATGTGATTCTACCCACTAGCGTCCCATGGGCCTTTGTTCTTCCCTCTTTCCTTTTGTTCAGATCTGTATGCACTGTAGCAACGGAGGGAAGTGTGTCCATTTTCAGTTGAATGTTTCACACGTCTTTAAACTTTCTAACAGTTCACAGTACACAGAGACCCACTAAGGGAAACTATTGTTCCTGTAATATGGGCACACCCGCAATACATAGCCGTCGGTTGATTTCTGCTGAAACACCCGCATTCACGGGACATCTATCCATTTGTTTCAAGGGGGCTGAAATTCCTAGGAATGATACAATCCCCAATGTGCACTTTACTGCCTGTCTCTTTTGATCTTAGTACACTTTTGCGGAGCTACTTTTCCTTGTTATAGGCTTGTGCCATTTCTTCTCGACGTAGTGTAGAATATGGCATTCATTCATCCTGTTGGAAGACTTGCAAGTCTATATCACGGACTAGGAATCCATTGGATTCCAAATCGGCATTTGGTTTAGGTCACGATATGCTCATATGAATCAATATTTACGAATATAAATGCACGCCTCTGATTTCCGAATACAGGTGTGCTGAGTACATTCAAGCCGCGATACTGGGTCGATGCGTACTGAATGATCCTTGACATCACCTTGAGTAATTTCTTTTGAATATTCATGTTACCCTACCCTTTTTGTGTTGTTTGTTTGTTTGATTCTTTCTTGGTCTGCTTCTCGTTTGCTTTGCAAACACGTCAGGCCATGCATCTCTCCGTTTGCTTCCAACAGAGAGTCATATAAGCTGACTCCCTTAAGAGAGTGCTTCCAATCCCCTATGATTTCCTGCTTCCCTCTCCCATCTTTAGGGTTTTGATGTCCTCCTTGCCTTCTTCTTGTTTCTTCTTTTCCACTCATGCTCTTCTTGCATTTCCAATAAGGGTTTTCTTCTTTCCATTTCATCTTGCTGCTTATCCCTTCAGGGGAGAATCCTCAACCTTTCTTTTAGGATAAGTTTCGAACTGCTGAATTCTTTTAAGATTTGCAGGTCTGTGGCATTCTCTAGCTCTGCTGTTATTAGAAATGGTGGTCATGTGGCATAGGCTACCCTAGATGGCAGCATTTTGCCATTCAAGCTATGGTCTATGTCCTGGCACTCCTCCCTGTCCTGCAATATTGCTGCTGAGATAGCAGCTGAAACCCCTCTGGAGGTTCTCTTGTGACTATGTTGCTTTCCTCCAGGCGCATTTTAAATCACTGGGATGCTCATGAACTTTGTTGATTTGGATCATACAGCTGCTGCTAAGTCTATTGGGATTCCACCTCTTTTGGACGCTGTGTACTTCCTGAATTCGCCTAGATGATTCTATCTTGGCTTTCAGCAAGTTTCAGTCTGATTTTTCTACACATAACTTTTCAAACATTGTTTGTTTCTTTATCTCTTGCTTTTCCATCTGGGACTCTTTCGAATTTTAGTCTTTCATGCCTTGTCTTCAACCAGGATTCAACAGCAATGTTTTCATTGGTTTGCACTTGCTTTCCTATGTGTGCTTCTGACCGAGGGATTTCTGTTCCCCTGTCTTCAAAGTCATTCACGCGTCCCTCTGCAATATCTCGTCTGCTTAGGACGGAATGTTAGCCCTGATATTTTCTCATCCACTGAGTTTTCTGATATTATTTGGCTCGTCTTTAGGCTTTCTCTTCCCCTTTTCTGGTATTCTGCCTTTTGTGATTCTGAGACACTGTTGTTCTTCAGTGTTTCCCTCACCTCCATTTTCAATACTTGCTCTGGAGAGCGTTTTGCAGTCTAGTTGTCTGAAAGCTTATCTTTAGGGCCTTCAATCTCTTTGGAACTGAAAATGGTACTTCCTTTTCCTTTTACTGTATTTCTTCATCTCTACTGGTCAGGTAATTTCAGGTATCTAATGTAGACTTCTAGGGCTTGGTTAAGTGAAAACTTTAGACACTTGGCTCTACACAATTGCATGGGATTTCTGTGAGGACAAATTTTCCTAGACATTGATGCCATGTCCTGTTCCTGTGTGTGTTGTCTGGTCTATCTCCAATTGCTGGTGTTGCCTTTGTTGTGATGAACCCCCCATACTATTTCGATTAGGATAACCTCATTTTGATTACGCTTATCTCACAAATCTGAAAGAGCACAGGACACTTCCTCTGGTGGAAATGGAGCTTCTAAAGGTTCTCAGCTCTGCATTCTACTCTCTGTTATTTTGGAGTGTTTCCAGAAGAGCAGAGTGTGAGTGCGCTTGTGCTTTGTAGTGCCACGGGAATGTCCCACTGAAACCAGTTCTTCCAAGAGCTTCTCTGTCTACAGAAACACCAGTGGAAGCATATCTATGGATGTCACACATCAGGGCCTGCTGGAATGATCCCGCAGCCCGAACTTGGTGTCCTCGCTGCCGAACCGTGCCGGTGCCATCCAAAATGTAGCATCCGCTTTTGAGAGATAAACTGAAGGAAATCCTTCCTCTTCTCACGCTGTGGTCTTGGACCACACTTCCTTGTCCTCTCATCCTTGTGGCACGGGTGCACGAAGCCAACCACAGAGCTGTTGCACATCCTGTGCCTCAAACCAAACCATAATCACAGCCCAGGTTATGAATGTAGCAGATCCTAAGGCTTTTCATTCTGAATTCAAACCCAAGGCCCCCTGGATCCCTCAGACCCGATGCACAATATCTCTGATTCAGCCCCACACATGCTCTATTGGCAAAATGCCAAATTGGTCTCTGGTCCTGCAGATGCACTGGGTGTGGCCATGGGACATATCGATAATTTCAACTGCGCGCGCCAGGGTGGTTGCTTGCTCATTGGGGCCACAGGTCGGTTTGCTCTCTTGATAGGACCCACCACATCCCACAACGCACTCCAGATCCCTGAGACTCAGCGTGTGCCACCATCCGTAGCCCTATCCCTCCCTGAACGCTGCCTCTGCTACCTCAAATTTGGCAGCTCGGAGCTTGGTCTCAGAATCAACTGTGGGGATGTTTTGCACTGGATTCTTTGAGTTCTGTCAGCCAAGCATCTGCTGTGCACTCTTCTAACACTCAGCGCATCACCTTCAATCCCATGTCTCCTGTCCGCTTGTGAGTGTGCGTCCAAGTTAAAGAGAGTTTCACCTTTACTGCTCCATCAACAGGGCTCAGACCATGCACTGGTATCCATTCCCTGCTTTTCCTTCTCCTGCTTCCAGGTGTTCTGAGGCCTCATCCTGTCTTTGGAAGTAACAGACCTCTCTTCGGCAAGTGTCCTGTGCCAAGGGCTGGGTGAGTGGATGTTTCCATTGCTGTGTTCATGGGAGCGAGTGAGCGCAGGTTGCACTGCTTCTCTGTCAACTGGGCATCGATGAATCAACACTTTCCAGATACATTTCACAGAAATGTGATTTCTTTTTATCTCTTTGTTTCTATACAGCCGTGGTGGGAGGGATTGTCCGAAGACTCCAGTTTTGACATTGTGTTGATATCTCATTTGCAGTCTTTAAAAATTTAATAGAATTGATATAAATGTTTTGGGAGTTATACGAAAGTGAAGTTAGTTTCTGAAACATACTAAATCGACCTAGAAGCCAGACTTGTCAATTTCGGTAACATTTTGTCAGCTCTAAGGAAAACATAGACAGATAGAATGCAAACTAGCAGTCCGAACTGTTAAAGGGGTCATGTCAGCTCTTTACTGTTGAAGCCTCCGAAACCAACAGGAACCATGAAATAACTAATGGAAACATGAAATAACCCCCAAGCTTGGATTCCCTTGTGCATGTGGTGCCCTTTAGTCCCGATGACACCTACTGGTCAATGTTGGCATTTCAAGGTGTAACATCCCTCTCAAGGAAAATACAAGAGGAAACGAACTAAATATATACATTTAGCTTTGAATCCAAAGAACCTAGAGGCATTATAGCTATGAGAACCCTGCTGCAGCTATGCTAGGCTACTGAGAACCAGGTGTTCTTCTATCAGTGATGAGAACGCTTAATCATCCGATCATGTTGGGTAAAGCACTTGAATGCAACCAAGTCTGCACCCCCATGATAGATTGCCCCCGGGGGCTCGACTCAATTGAAAGACGGTCCACATAAGCTGTGTCTTTCATGTCATTGGCGACTTTTACAGTTCCGTTCACTATCTGACTTCTAATATTTACCTAGACTGTCTTGAAAAACGGAGGCCTAATACAGATTCAAGTTCAGTCAAAGATTCCCCTCACTTACCACACTCCCTTCACCCCAGAGAGGACATAATCCCAGCATTTGCTGAATCTAGCGGAAGGCCATCGTTTCTTTGTGGGAGCTAAGTATTCAATTCCTATCTATTTCATACGAGAGTATTTGACCTTTATGGGGTTCCCTGTTGTTCACAGAGGATGAAGCTAGAGGAACTCTGATTCTAGGAGGGGCTTGCTCTTCTCTTACTGGCTTCATTGCAGCTCAGGTACTGATCCCTCAAAATGGATGCCTGAGTGGAGGGGAGGGAAGAGCAAGTGCTTGATAGCTAGGCCCAAACCTGGGAAAAGGCTTACCTGGGCTTGGTGCACTTTGATCTGAATGGCTTGGAATTGCCCCTTGGGTCGTGTGGATTATCTGACCTCTTTCAAGAACATGAGCGTTTTTATCATCTCTGCCATCTCTTCTCTTTAGACGTCAGGGATCTTGGACCCGTTCTTGGAGCAGAGAATTGAGGAACTTCCTCCAGTCCACGGTGGCCCTCCGTATGTTTCTGCTAGTATCAGCGAGGTTCAATGTGTCTCATGAATGCCTTTCGAGCCTGCTATCCTCTACAGCTGTCTCCAGGCCAGTATTCTCTATTGTAGCAGAACATCTCTCATCAATGTGTTCGCATCTCTCCTCAATCCGTGCAGCCATGTTTTCGGCCAGCTTCTCTTCGTGTCTCCCATAAAGTCGACTTCAACAGGACTGGGCAAGTCTGAAAGGACCTCGGAGCCTCTCCAGTAAGCTGAAGACAGGCAGATCTTCCACTGTCTGCCCTTTCAGGTTCTGGAAACTGACCCGTGAACTCAGGTCTTTGGGCAGCAGCAGTATCTCGAACTGACACAGCTTCCCGGACCAAAGACCTAAGCCAAGCTCCACAGAGGGCGGCAGCCCCTCCATCGCACTGATCCACCCACAGAACTCTGCCCGGTTACCTAGGATCCACCAGCCACAACAAGCCTCGCGGTACACACCAACATTCCACCTGGAATCCAACCGCTAACTGCCATCCCCAATGGCTGCTGCATCTTGTCAGTGTTGGGGGAGGGGCTGCATCCGACGAGAGGTTCCTAAGGTAAATGTGATTCTACCCACTAGCGTCCCATGGGCCTTTGTTCTTCCCTCTTTCCTTTTGTTCAGATCTGTATGCACTGTAGCAACGGAGGGAAGTGTGTCCATTTTCAGTTGAATGTTTCACACGTCTTTAAACTTTCTAACAGTTCACAGTACACAGAGACCCACTAAGGGAAACTATTGTTCCTGTAATATGGGCACACCCGCAATACATAGCCGTCGGTTGATTTCTGCTGAAACACCCGCATTCACGGGACATCTATCCATTTGTTTCAAGGGGGCTGAAATTCCTAGGAATGATACAATCCCCAATGTGCACTTTACTGCCTGTCTCTTTTGATCTTAGTACACTTTTGCGGAGCTACTTTTCCTTGTTATAGGCTTGTGCCATTTCTTCTCGACGTAGTGTAGAATATGGCATTCATTCATCCTGTTGGAAGACTTGCAAGTCTATATCACGGACTAGGAATCCATTGGATTCCAAATCGGCATTTGGTTTAGGTCACGATATGCTCATATGAATCAATATTTACGAATATAAATGCACGCCTCTGATTTCCGAATACAGGTGTGCTGAGTACATTCAAGCCGCGATACTGGGTCGATGCGTACTGAATGATCCTTGACATCACCTTGAGTAATTTCTTTTGAATATTCATGTTACCCTACCCTTTTTGTGTTGTTTGTTTGTTTGATTCTTTCTTGGTCTGCTTCTCGTTTGCTTTGCAAACACGTCAGGCCATGCATCTCTCCGTTTGCTTCCAACAGAGAGTCATATAAGCTGACTCCCTTAAGAGAGTGCTTCCAATCCCCTATGATTTCCTGCTTCCCTCTCCCATCTTTAGGGTTTTGATGTCCTCCTTGCCTTCTTCTTGTTTCTTCTTTTCCACTCATGCTCTTCTTGCATTTCCAATAAGGGTTTTCTTCTTTCCATTTCATCTTGCTGCTTATCCCTTCAGGGGAGAATCCTCAACCTTTCTTTTAGGATAAGTTTCGAACTGCTGAATTCTTTTAAGATTTGCAGGTCTGTGGCATTCTCTAGCTCTGCTGTTATTAGAAATGGTGGTCATGTGGCATAGGCTACCCTAGATGGCAGCATTTTGCCATTCAAGCTATGGTCTATGTCCTGGCACTCCTCCCTGTCCTGCAATATTGCTGCTGAGATAGCAGCTGAAACCCCTCTGGAGGTTCTCTTGTGACTATGTTGCTTTCCTCCAGGCGCATTTTAAATCACTGGGATGCTCATGAACTTTGTTGATTTGGATCATACAGCTGCTGCTAAGTCTATTGGGATTCCACCTCTTTTGGACGCTGTGTACTTCCTGAATTCGCCTAGATGATTCTATCTTGGCTTTCAGCAAGTTTCAGTCTGATTTTTCTACACATAACTTTTCAAACATTGTTTGTTTCTTTATCTCTTGCTTTTCCATCTGGGACTCTTTCGAATTTTAGTCTTTCATGCCTTGTCTTCAACCAGGATTCAACAGCAATGTTTTCATTGGTTTGCACTTGCTTTCCTATGTGTGCTTCTGACCGAGGGATTTCTGTTCCCCTGTCTTCAAAGTCATTCACGCGTCCCTCTGCAATATCTCGTCTGCTTAGGACGGAATGTTAGCCCTGATATTTTCTCATCCACTGAGTTTTCTGATATTATTTGGCTCGTCTTTAGGCTTTCTCTTCCCCTTTTCTGGTATTCTGCCTTTTGTGATTCTGAGACACTGTTGTTCTTCAGTGTTTCCCTCACCTCCATTTTCAATACTTGCTCTGGAGAGCGTTTTGCAGTCTAGTTGTCTGAAAGCTTATCTTTAGGGCCTTCAATCTCTTTGGAACTGAAAATGGTACTTCCTTTTCCTTTTACTGTATTTCTTCATCTCTACTGGTCAGGTAATTTCAGGTATCTAATGTAGACTTCTAGGGCTTGGTTAAGTGAAAACTTTAGACACTTGGCTCTACACAATTGCATGGGATTTCTGTGAGGACAAATTTTCCTAGACATTGATGCCATGTCCTGTTCCTGTGTGTGTTGTCTGGTCTATCTCCAATTGCTGGTGTTGCCTTTGTTGTGATGAACCCCCCATACTATTTCGATTAGGATAACCTCATTTTGATTACGCTTATCTCACAAATCTGAAAGAGCACAGGACACTTCCTCTGGTGGAAATGGAGCTTCTAAAGGTTCTCAGCTCTGCATTCTACTCTCTGTTATTTTGGAGTGTTTCCAGAAGAGCAGAGTGTGAGTGCGCTTGTGCTTTGTAGTGCCACGGGAATGTCCCACTGAAACCAGTTCTTCCAAGAGCTTCTCTGTCTACAGAAACACCAGTGGAAGCATATCTATGGATGTCACACATCAGGGCCTGCTGGAATGATCCCGCAGCCCGAACTTGGTGTCCTCGCTGCCGAACCGTGCCGGTGCCATCCAAAATGTAGCATCCGCTTTTGAGAGATAAACTGAAGGAAATCCTTCCTCTTCTCACGCTGTGGTCTTGGACCACACTTCCTTGTCCTCTCATCCTTGTGGCACGGGTGCACGAAGCCAACCACAGAGCTGTTGCACATCCTGTGCCTCAAACCAAACCATAATCACAGCCCAGGTTATGAATGTAGCAGATCCTAAGGCTTTTCATTCTGAATTCAAACCCAAGGCCCCCTGGATCCCTCAGACCCGATGCACAATATCTCTGATTCAGCCCCACACATGCTCTATTGGCAAAATGCCAAATTGGTCTCTGGTCCTGCAGATGCACTGGGTGTGGCCATGGGACATATCGATAATTTCAACTGCGCGCGCCAGGGTGGTTGCTTGCTCATTGGGGCCACAGGTCGGTTTGCTCTCTTGATAGGACCCACCACATCCCACAACGCACTCCAGATCCCTGAGACTCAGCGTGTGCCACCATCCGTAGCCCTATCCCTCCCTGAACGCTGCCTCTGCTACCTCAAATTTGGCAGCTCGGAGCTTGGTCTCAGAATCAACTGTGGGGATGTTTTGCACTGGATTCTTTGAGTTCTGTCAGCCAAGCATCTGCTGTGCACTCTTCTAACACTCAGCGCATCACCTTCAATCCCATGTCTCCTGTCCGCTTGTGAGTGTGCGTCCAAGTTAAAGAGAGTTTCACCTTTACTGCTCCATCAACAGGGCTCAGACCATGCACTGGTATCCATTCCCTGCTTTTCCTTCTCCTGCTTCCAGGTGTTCTGAGGCCTCATCCTGTCTTTGGAAGTAACAGACCTCTCTTCGGCAAGTGTCCTGTGCCAAGGGCTGGGTGAGTGGATGTTTCCATTGCTGTGTTCATGGGAGCGAGTGAGCGCAGGTTGCACTGCTTCTCTGTCAACTGGGCATCGATGAATCAACACTTTCCAGATACATTTCACAGAAATGTGATTTCTTTTTATCTCTTTGTTTCTATACAGCCGTGGTGGGAGGGATTGTCCGAAGACTCCAGTTTTGACATTGTGTTGATATCTCATTTGCAGTCTTTAAAAATTTAATAGAATTGATATAAATGTTTTGGGAGTTATACGAAAGTGAAGTTAGTTTCTGAAACATACTAAATCGACCTAGAAGCCAGACTTGTCAATTTCGGTAACATTTTGTCAGCTCTAAGGAAAACATAGACAGATAGAATGCAAACTAGCAGTCCGAACTGTTAAAGGGGTCATGTCAGCTCTTTACTGTTGAAGCCTCCGAAACCAACAGGAACCATGAAATAACTAATGGAAACATGAAATAACCCCCAAGCTTGGATTCCCTTGTGCATGTGGTGCCCTTTAGTCCCGATGACACCTACTGGTCAATGTTGGCATTTCAAGGTGTAACATCCCTCTCAAGGAAAATACAAGAGGAAACGAACTAAATATATACATTTAGCTTTGAATCCAAAGAACCTAGAGGCATTATAGCTATGAGAACCCTGCTGCAGCTATGCTAGGCTACTGAGAACCAGGTGTTCTTCTATCAGTGATGAGAACGCTTAATCATCCGATCATGTTGGGTAAAGCACTTGAATGCAACCAAGTCTGCACCCCCATGATAGATTGCCCCCGGGGGCTCGACTCAATTGAAAGACGGTCCACATAAGCTGTGTCTTTCATGTCATTGGCGACTTTTACAGTTCCGTTCACTATCTGACTTCTAATATTTACCTAGACTGTCTTGAAAAACGGAGGCCTAATACAGATTCAAGTTCAGTCAAAGATTCCCCTCACTTACCACACTCCCTTCACCCCAGAGAGGACATAATCCCAGCATTTGCTGAATCTAGCGGAAGGCCATCGTTTCTTTGTGGGAGCTAAGTATTCAATTCCTATCTATTTCATACGAGAGTATTTGACCTTTATGGGGTTCCCTGTTGTTCACAGAGGATGAAGCTAGAGGAACTCTGATTCTAGGAGGGGCTTGCTCTTCTCTTACTGGCTTCATTGCAGCTCAGGTACTGATCCCTCAAAATGGATGCCTGAGTGGAGGGGAGGGAAGAGCAAGTGCTTGATAGCTAGGCCCAAACCTGGGAAAAGGCTTACCTGGGCTTGGTGCACTTTGATCTGAATGGCTTGGAATTGCCCCTTGGGTCGTGTGGATTATCTGACCTCTTTCAAGAACATGAGCGTTTTTATCATCTCTGCCATCTCTTCTCTTTAGACGTCAGGGATCTTGGACCCGTTCTTGGAGCAGAGAATTGAGGAACTTCCTCCAGTCCACGGTGGCCCTCCGTATGTTTCTGCTAGTATCAGCGAGGTTCAATATGTCTCATGAATGCCTTTCGAGCCTGCTATCCTCTACAGCTGTCTCCAGGCCAGTATTCTCTATTGTAGCAGAACATCTCTCATCAATGTGTTCGCATCTCTCCTCAATCCGTGCAGCCATGTTTTCGGCCAGCTTCTCTTCGTGTCTCCCATAAAGTCGACTTCAACAGGACTGGGCAAGTCTGAAAGGACCTCGGAGCCTCTCCAGTAAGCTGAAGACAGGCAGATCTTCCACTGTCTGCCCTTTCAGGTTCTGGAAACTGACCCGTGAACTCAGGTCTTTGGGCAGCAGCAGTATCTCGAACTGACACAGCTTCCCGGACCAAAGACCTAAGCCAAGCTCCACAGAGGGCGGCAGCCCCTCCATCGCACTGATCCACCCACAGAACTCTGCCCGGTTACCTAGGATCCACCAGCCACAACAAGCCTCGCGGTACACACCAACATTCCACCTGGAATCCAACCGCTAACTGCCATCCCCAATGGCTGCTGCATCTTGTCAGTGTTGGGGGAGGGGCTGCATCCGACGAGAGGTTCCTAAGGTAAATGTGATTCTACCCACTAGCGTCCCATGGGCCTTTGTTCTTCCCTCTTTCCTTTTGTTCAGATCTGTATGCACTGTAGCAACGGAGGGAAGTGTGTCCATTTTCAGTTGAATGTTTCACACGTCTTTAAACTTTCTAACAGTTCACAGTACACAGAGACCCACTAAGGGAAACTATTGTTCCTGTAATATGGGCACACCCGCAATACATAGCCGTCGGTTGATTTCTGCTGAAACACCCGCATTCACGGGACATCTATCCATTTGTTTCAAGGGGGCTGAAATTCCTAGGAATGATACAATCCCCAATGTGCACTTTACTGCCTGTCTCTTTTGATCTTAGTACACTTTTGCGGAGCTACTTTTCCTTGTTATAGGCTTGTGCCATTTCTTCTCGACGTAGTGTAGAATATGGCATTCATTCATCCTGTTGGAAGACTTGCAAGTCTATATCACGGACTAGGAATCCATTGGATTCCAAATCGGCATTTGGTTTAGGTCACGATATGCTCATATGAATCAATATTTACGAATATAAATGCACGCCTCTGATTTCCGAATACAGGTGTGCTGAGTACATTCAAGCCGCGATACTGGGTCGATGCGTACTGAATGATCCTTGACATCACCTTGAGTAATTTCTTTTGAATATTCATGTTACCCTACCCTTTTTGTGTTGTTTGTTTGTTTGATTCTTTCTTGGTCTGCTTCTCGTTTGCTTTGCAAACACGTCAGGCCATGCATCTCTCCGTTTGCTTCCAACAGAGAGTCATATAAGCTGACTCCCTTAAGAGAGTGCTTCCAATCCCCTATGATTTCCTGCTTCCCTCTCCCATCTTTAGGGTTTTGATGTCCTCCTTGCCTTCTTCTTGTTTCTTCTTTTCCACTCATGCTCTTCTTGCATTTCCAATAAGGGTTTTCTTCTTTCCATTTCATCTTGCTGCTTATCCCTTCAGGGGAGAATCCTCAACCTTTCTTTTAGGATAAGTTTCGAACTGCTGAATTCTTTTAAGATTTGCAGGTCTGTGGCATTCTCTAGCTCTGCTGTTATTAGAAATGGTGGTCATGTGGCATAGGCTACCCTAGATGGCAGCATTTTGCCATTCAAGCTATGGTCTATGTCCTGGCACTCCTCCCTGTCCTGCAATATTGCTGCTGAGATAGCAGCTGAAACCCCTCTGGAGGTTCTCTTGTGACTATGTTGCTTTCCTCCAGGCGCATTTTAAATCACTGGGATGCTCATGAACTTTGTTGATTTGGATCATACAGCTGCTGCTAAGTCTATTGGGATTCCACCTCTTTTGGACGCTGTGTACTTCCTGAATTCGCCTAGATGATTCTATCTTGGCTTTCAGCAAGTTTCAGTCTGATTTTTCTACACATAACTTTTCAAACATTGTTTGTTTCTTTATCTCTTGCTTTTCCATCTGGGACTCTTTCGAATTTTAGTCTTTCATGCCTTGTCTTCAACCAGGATTCAACAGCAATGTTTTCATTGGTTTGCACTTGCTTTCCTATGTGTGCTTCTGACCGAGGGATTTCTGTTCCCCTGTCTTCAAAGTCATTCACGCGTCCCTCTGCAATATCTCGTCTGCTTAGGACGGAATGTTAGCCCTGATATTTTCTCATCCACTGAGTTTTCTGATATTATTTGGCTCGTCTTTAGGCTTTCTCTTCCCCTTTTCTGGTATTCTGCCTTTTGTGATTCTGAGACACTGTTGTTCTTCAGTGTTTCCCTCACCTCCATTTTCAATACTTGCTCTGGAGAGCGTTTTGCAGTCTAGTTGTCTGAAAGCTTATCTTTAGGGCCTTCAATCTCTTTGGAACTGAAAATGGTACTTCCTTTTCCTTTTACTGTATTTCTTCATCTCTACTGGTCAGGTAATTTCAGGTATCTAATGTAGACTTCTAGGGCTTGGTTAAGTGAAAACTTTAGACACTTGGCTCTACACAATTGCATGGGATTTCTGTGAGGACAAATTTTCCTAGACATTGATGCCATGTCCTGTTCCTGTGTGTGTTGTCTGGTCTATCTCCAATTGCTGGTGTTGCCTTTGTTGTGATGAACCCCCCATACTATTTCGATTAGGATAACCTCATTTTGATTACGCTTATCTCACAAATCTGAAAGAGCACAGGACACTTCCTCTGGTGGAAATGGAGCTTCTAAAGGTTCTCAGCTCTGCATTCTACTCTCTGTTATTTTGGAGTGTTTCCAGAAGAGCAGAGTGTGAGTGCGCTTGTGCTTTGTAGTGCCACGGGAATGTCCCACTGAAACCAGTTCTTCCAAGAGCTTCTCTGTCTACAGAAACACCAGTGGAAGCATATCTATGGATGTCACACATCAGGGCCTGCTGGAATGATCCCGCAGCCCGAACTTGGTGTCCTCGCTGCCGAACCGTGCCGGTGCCATCCAAAATGTAGCATCCGCTTTTGAGAGATAAACTGAAGGAAATCCTTCCTCTTCTCACGCTGTGGTCTTGGACCACACTTCCTTGTCCTCTCATCCTTGTGGCACGGGTGCACGAAGCCAACCACAGAGCTGTTGCACATCCTGTGCCTCAAACCAAACCATAATCACAGCCCAGGTTATGAATGTAGCAGATCCTAAGGCTTTTCATTCTGAATTCAAACCCAAGGCCCCCTGGATCCCTCAGACCCGATGCACAATATCTCTGATTCAGCCCCACACATGCTCTATTGGCAAAATGCCAAATTGGTCTCTGGTCCTGCAGATGCACTGGGTGTGGCCATGGGACATATCGATAATTTCAACTGCGCGCGCCAGGGTGGTTGCTTGCTCATTGGGGCCACAGGTCGGTTTGCTCTCTTGATAGGACCCACCACATCCCACAACGCACTCCAGATCCCTGAGACTCAGCGTGTGCCACCATCCGTAGCCCTATCCCTCCCTGAACGCTGCCTCTGCTACCTCAAATTTGGCAGCTCGGAGCTTGGTCTCAGAATCAACTGTGGGGATGTTTTGCACTGGATTCTTTGAGTTCTGTCAGCCAAGCATCTGCTGTGCACTCTTCTAACACTCAGCGCATCACCTTCAATCCCATGTCTCCTGTCCGCTTGTGAGTGTGCGTCCAAGTTAAAGAGAGTTTCACCTTTACTGCTCCATCAACAGGGCTCAGACCATGCACTGGTATCCATTCCCTGCTTTTCCTTCTCCTGCTTCCAGGTGTTCTGAGGCCTCATCCTGTCTTTGGAAGTAACAGACCTCTCTTCGGCAAGTGTCCTGTGCCAAGGGCTGGGTGAGTGGATGTTTCCATTGCTGTGTTCATGGGAGCGAGTGAGCGCAGGTTGCACTGCTTCTCTGTCAACTGGGCATCGATGAATCAACACTTTCCAGATACATTTCACAGAAATGTGATTTCTTTTTATCTCTTTGTTTCTATACAGCCGTGGTGGGAGGGATTGTCCGAAGACTCCAGTTTTGACATTGTGTTGATATCTCATTTGCAGTCTTTAAAAATTTAATAGAATTGATATAAATGTTTTGGGAGTTATACGAAAGTGAAGTTAGTTTCTGAAACATACTAAATCGACCTAGAAGCCAGACTTGTCAATTTCGGTAACATTTTGTCAGCTCTAAGGAAAACATAGACAGATAGAATGCAAACTAGCAGTCCGAACTGTTAAAGGGGTCATGCCAGCTCTTTACTGTTGAAGCCTCCGAAACCAACAGGAACCATGAAATAACTAATGGAAACATGAAATAACCCCCAAGCTTGGATTCCCTTGTGCATGTGGTGCCCTTTAGTCCCGATGACACCTACTGGTCAATGTTGGCATTTCAAGGTGTAACATCCCTCTCAAGGAAAATACAAGAGGAAACGAACTAAATATATACATTTAGCTTTGAATCCAAAGAACCTAGAGGCATTATAGCTATGAGAACCCTGCTGCAGCGATGCTAGGCTACTGAGAACCAGGTGTTCTTCTATCAGTGATGAGAAC
Organism: Vicugna pacos; assembly: GCF_048564905.1. Classification (NCBI taxonomy): domain Eukaryota; kingdom Metazoa; phylum Chordata; class Mammalia; order Artiodactyla; family Camelidae; genus Vicugna; species Vicugna pacos. Next base: position 96,141,976 of record NW_027328741.1, on the reverse strand, counting down.
GCTTAATCATCCGATCATGTTGGGTAAAGCACTTGAATGCAACCAAGTCTGCACCCCCATGATAGATTGCCCCCGGGGGCTTGACTCAATTGAAAGACGGTCCACATAAGCTGTGTCTTTCATGTCATTGGCGACTTTTACAGTTCCGTTCACTATCTGACTTCTAATATTTACCTAGACTGTCTTGAAAAACGGAGGCCTAATACAGATTCAAGTTCAGTCAAAGATTCCCCTCACTTACCACACTCACTTCACCCCAGAGAGGACATAATCCCAGCATTTGCTGAATCTAGCGGAAGGCCATCGTTTCTTTGTGGGAGCTAAGTATTCAATTCCTATCTATTTCATACGAGAGTATTTGACCTTTATGGGGTTCCCTGTTGTTCACAGAGGATGAAGCTAGAGGAACTCTGATTCTAGGAGGGGCTTGCTCTTCTCTTACTGGCTTCATTGCAGCTCAGGTACTGATCCCTCAAAATGGATGCCTGAGTGGAGGGGAGGGAAGAGCAAGTGCTTGATAGCTAGGCCCAAACCTGGGAAAAGGCTTACCTGGGCTTGGTGCACTTTGATCTGAATGGCTTGGAATTGCCCCTTGGGTCGTGTGGATTATCTGACCTCTTTCAAGAACATGAGCGTTTTTATCATCTCTGCCATCTCTTCTCTTTAGACGTCAGGGATCTTGGACCCGTTCTTGGAGCAGAGAATTGAGGAACTTCCTCCAGTCCACGGTGGCCCTCCGTATGTTTCTGCTAGTATCAGCGAGGTTCAATATGTCTCATGAATGCCTTTCGAGCCTGCTATCCTCTACAGCTGTCTCCAGGCCAGTATTCTCTATTGTAGCAGAACATCTCTCATCAATGTGTTCGCATCTCTCCTCAATCCGTGCAGCCATGTTTTCGGCCAGCTTCTCTTCGTGTCTCCCATAAAGTCGACTTCAACAGGACTGGGCAAGTCTGAAAGGACCTCGGAGCCTCTCCAGTAAGCTGAAGACAGGCAGATCTTCCACTGTCTGCCCTTTCAGGTTCTGGAAACTGACCCGTGAACTCAGGTCTTTGGGCAGCAGCAGTATCTCGAACTGACACAGCTTCCCGGACCAAAGACCTAAGCCAAGCTCCACAGAGGGCGGCAGCCCCTCCATCGCACTGATCCACCCACAGAACTCTGCCCGGTTACCTAGGATCCACCAGCCACAACAAGCCTCGCGGTACACACCAACATTCCACCTGGAATCCAACCGCTAACTGCCATCCCCATGGCTGCTGCATCTTGTCAGTGTTGGGGGAGGGGCTGCATCCGACGAGAGGTTCCTAAGGTAAATGTGATTCTACCCACTAGCGTCCCATGGGCCTTTGTTCTTCCCTCTTTCCTTTTGTTCAGATCTGTATGCACTGTAGCAACGGAGGGAAGTGTGTCCATTTTCAGTTGAATGTTTCACACGTCTTTAAACTTTCTAACAGTTCACAGTACACAGAGACCCACTAAGGGAAACTATTGTTCCTGTAATATGGGCACACCCGCAATACATAGCCGTCGGTTGATTTCTGCTGAAACACCCGCATTCACGGGACATCTATCCATTTGTTTCAAGGGGGCTGAAATTCCTAGGAATGATACAATCCCCAATGTGCACTTTACTGCCTGTCTCTTTTGATCTTAGTACACTTTTGCGGAGCTACTTTTCCTTGTTATAGGCTTGTGCCATTTCTTCTCGACGTAGTGTAGAATATGGCATTCATTCATCCTGTTGGAAGACTTGCAAGGCTATATCACGGACTAGGAATCCATTGGATTCCAAATCGGCATTTGGTTTAGGTCACGATATGCTCATATGAATCAATATTTACGAATATAAATGCACGCCTCTGATTTCCGAATACAGGTGTGCTGAGTACATTCAAGCCGCGATACTGGGTCGATGCGTACTGAATGATCCTTGACATCACCTTGAGTAATTTCTTTTGAATATTCATGTTACCCTACCCTTTTTGTGTTGTTTGTTTGTTTGATTCTTTCTTGGTCTGCTTCTCGTTTGCTTTGCAAACACGTCAGGCCATGCATCTCTCCGTTTGCTTCCAACAGAGAGTCATATAAGCTGACTCCCTTAAGAGAGTGCTTCCAATCCCCTATGATTTCCTGCTTCCCTCTCCCATCTTTAGGGTTTTGATGTCCTCCTTGCCTTCTTCTTGTTTCTTCTTTTCCACTCATGCTCTTCTTGCATTTCCAATAAGGGTTTTCTTCTTTCCATTTCATCTTGCTGCTTATCCCTTCAGGGGAGAATCCTCAACCTTTCTTTTAGGATAAGTTTCGAACTGCTGAATTCTTTTAAGATTTGCAGGTCTGTGGCATTCTCTAGCTCTGCTGTTATTAGAAATGGTGGTCATGTGGCATAGGCTACCCTAGATGGCAGCATTTTGCCATTCAAGCTATGGTCTATGTCCTGGCACTCCTCCCTGTCCTGCAATATTGCTGCTGAGATAGCAGCTGAAACCCCTCTGGAGGTTCTCTTGTGACTATGTTGCTTTCCTCCAGGCGCATTTTAAATCACTGGGATGCTCATGAACTTTGTTGATTTGGATCATACAGCTGCTGCTAAGTCTATTGGGATTCCACCTCTTTTGGACGCTGTGTACTTCCTGAATTCGCCTAGATGATTCTATCTTGGCTTTCAGCAAGTTTCAGTCTGATTTTTCTACACATAACTTTTCAAACATTGTTTGTTTCTTTATCTCTTGCTTTTCCATCTGGGACTCTTTCGAATTTTAGTCTTTCATGCCTTGTCTTCAACCAGGATTCAACAGCAATGTTTTCATTGGTTTGCACTTGCTTTCCTATGTGTGCTTCTGACCGAGGGATTTCTGTTCCCCTGTCTTCAAAGTCATTCACGCGTCCCTCTGCAATATCTCGTCTGCTTAGGACGGAATGTTAGCCCTGATATTTTCTCATCCACTGAGTTTTCTGATATTATTTGGCTCGTCTTTAGGCTTTCTCTTCCCCTTTTCTGGTATTCTGCCTTTTGTGATTCTGAGACACTGTTGTTCTTCAGTGTTTCCCTCACCTCCATTTTCAATACTTGCTCTGGAGAGCGTTTTGCAGTCTAGTTGTCTGAAAGCTTATCTTTAGGGCCTTCAATCTCTTTGGAACTGAAAATGGTACTTCCTTTTCCTTTTACTGTATTTCTTCATCTCTACTGGTCAGGTAATTTCAGGTATCTAATGTAGACTTCTAGGGCTTGGTTAAGTGAAAACTTTAGACACTTGGCTCTACACAATTGCATGGGATTTCTGTGAGGACAAATTTTCCTAGACATTGATGCCATGTCCTGTTCCTGTGTGTGTTGTCTGGTCTATCTCCAATTGCTGGTGTTGCCTTTGTTGTGATGAACCCCCCATACTATTTCGATTAGGATAACCTCATTTTGATTACGCTTATCTCACAAATCTGAAAGAGCACAGGACACTTCCTCTGGTGGAAATGGAGCTTCTAAAGGTTCTCAGCTCTGCATTCTACTCTCTGTTATTTTGGAGTGTTTCCAGAAGAGCAGAGTGTGAGTGCGCTTGTGCTTTGTAGTGCCACGGGAATGTCCCACTGAAACCAGTTCTTCCAAGAGCTTCTCTGTCTACAGAAACACCAGTGGAAGCATATCTATGGATGTCACACATCAGGGCCTGCTGGAATGATCCCGCAGCCCGAACTTGGTGTCCTCGCTGCCGAACCGTGCCGGTGCCATCCAAAATGTAGCATCCGCTTTTGAGAGATAAACTGAAGGAAATCCTTCCTCTTCTCACGCTGTGGTCTTGGACCACACTTCCTTGTCCTCTCATCCTTGTGGCACGGGTGCACGAAGCCAACCACAGAGCTGTTGCACATCCTGTGCCTCAAACCAAACCATAATCACAGCCCAGGTTATGAATGTAGCAGATCCTAAGGCTTTTCATTCTGAATTCAAACCCAAGGCCCCCTGGATCCCTCAGACCCGATGCACAATATCTCTGATTCAGCCCCACACATGCTCTATTGGCAAAATGCCAAATTGGTCTCTGGTCCTGCAGATGCACTGGGTGTGGCCATGGGACATATCGATAATTTCAACTGCGCGCGCCAGGGTGGTTGCTTGCTCATTGGGGCCACAGGTCGGTTTGCTCTCTTGATAGGACCCACCACATCCCACAACGCACTCCAGATCCCTGAGACTCAGCGTGTGCCACCATCCGTAGCCCTATCCCTCCCTGAACGCTGCCTCTGCTACCTCAAATTTGGCAGCTCGGAGCTTGGTCTCAGAATCAACTGTGGGGATGTTTTGCACTGGATTCTTTGAGTTCTGTCAGCCAAGCATCTGCTGTGCACTCTTCTAACACTCAGCGCATCACCTTCAATCCCATGTCTCCTGTCCGCTTGTGAGTGTGCGTCCAAGTTAAAGAGAGTTTCACCTTTACTGCTCCATCAACAGGGCTCAGACCATGCACTGGTATCCATTCCCTGCTTTTCCTTCTCCTGCTTCCAGGTGTTCTGAGGCCTCATCCTGTCTTTGGAAGTAACAGACCTCTCTTCGGCAAGTGTCCTGTGCCAAGGGCTGGGTGAGTGGATGTTTCCATTGCTGTGTTCATGGGAGCGAGTGAGCGCAGGTTGCACTGCTTCTCTGTCAACTGGGCATCGATGAATCAACACTTTCCAGATACATTTCACAGAAATGTGATTTCTTTTTATCTCTTTGTTTCTATACAGCCGTGGTGGGAGGGATTGTCCGAAGACTCCAGTTTTGACATTGTGTTGATATCTCATTTGCAGTCTTTAAAAATTTAATAGAATTGATATAAATGTTTTGGGAGTTATACGAAAGTGAAGTTAGTTTCTGAAACATACTAAATCGACCTAGAAGCCAGACTTGTCAATTTCGGTAACATTTTGTCAGCTCTAAGGAAAACATAGACAGATAGAATGCAAACTAGCAGTCCGAACTGTTAAAGGGGTCATGTCAGCTCTTTACTGTTGAAGCCTCCGAAACCAACAGGAACCATGAAATAACTAATGGAAACATGAAATAACCCCCAAGCTTGGATTCCCTTGTGCATGTGGTGCCCTTTAGTCCCGATGACACCTACTGGTCAATGTTGGCATTTCAAGGTGTAACATCCCTCTCAAGGAAAATACAAGAGGAAACGAACTAAATATATACATTTAGCTTTGAATCCAAAGAACCTAGAGGCATTATAGCTATGAGAACCCTGCTGCAGCTATGCTAGGCTACTGAGAACCAGGTGTTCTTCTATCAGTGATGAGAACGCTTAATCATCCGATCATGTTGGGTAAAGCACTTGAATGCAACCAAGTCTGCACCCCCATGATAGATTGCCCCCGGGGGCTCGACTCAATTGAAAGACGGTCCACATAAGCTGTGTCTTTCATGTCATTGGCGACTTTTACAGTTCCGTTCACTATCTGACTTCTAATATTTACCTAGACTGTCTTGAAAAACGGAGGCCTAATACAGATTCAAGTTCAGTCAAAGATTCCCCTCACTTACCACACTCCCTTCACCCCAGAGAGGACATAATCCCAGCATTTGCTGAATCTAGCGGAAGGCCATCGTTTCTTTGTGGGAGCTAAGTATTCAATTCCTATCTATTTCATACGAGAGTATTTGACCTTTATGGGGTTCCCTGTTGTTCACAGAGGATGAAGCTAGAGGAACTCTGATTCTAGGAGGGGCTTGCTCTTCTCTTACTGGCTTCATTGCAGCTCAGGTACTGATCCCTCAAAATGGATGCCTGAGTGGAGGGGAGGGAAGAGCAAGTGCTTGATAGCTAGGCCCAAACCTGGGAAAAGGCTTACCTGGGCTTGGTGCACTTTGATCTGAATGGCTTGGAATTGCCCCTTGGGTCGTGTGGATTATCTGACCTCTTTCAAGAACATGAGCGTTTTTATCATCTCTGCCATCTCTTCTCTTTAGACGTCAGGGATCTTGGACCCGTTCTTGGAGCAGAGAATTGAGGAACTTCCTCCAGTCCACGGTGGCCCTCCGTATGTTTCTGCTAGTATCAGCGAGGTTCAATGTGTCTCATGAATGCCTTTCGAGCCTGCTATCCTCTACAGCTGTCTCCAGGCCAGTATTCTCTATTGTAGCAGAACATCTCTCATCAATGTGTTCGCATCTCTCCTCAATCCGTGCAGCCATGTTTTCGGCCAGCTTCTCTTCGTGTCTCCCATAAAGTCGACTTCAACAGGACTGGGCAAGTCTGAAAGGACCTCGGAGCCTCTCCAGTAAGCTGAAGACAGGCAGATCTTCCACTGTCTGCCCTTTCAGGTTCTGGAAACTGACCCGTGAACTCAGGTCTTTGGGCAGCAGCAGTATCTCGAACTGACACAGCTTCCCGGACCAAAGACCTAAGCCAAGCTCCACAGAGGGCGGCAGCCCCTCCATCGCACTGATCCACCCACAGAACTCTGCCCGGTTACCTAGGATCCACCAGCCACAACAAGCCTCGCGGTACACACCAACATTCCACCTGGAATCCAACCGCTAACTGCCATCCCCAATGGCTGCTGCATCTTGTCAGTGTTGGGGGAGGGGCTGCATCCGACGAGAGGTTCCTAAGGTAAATGTGATTCTACCCACTAGCGTCCCATGGGCCTTTGTTCTTCCCTCTTTCCTTTTGTTCAGATCTGTATGCACTGTAGCAACGGAGGGAAGTGTGTCCATTTTCAGTTGAATGTTTCACACGTCTTTAAACTTTCTAACAGTTCACAGTACACAGAGACCCACTAAGGGAAACTATTGTTCCTGTAATATGGGCACACCCGCAATACATAGCCGTCGGTTGATTTCTGCTGAAACACCCGCATTCACGGGACATCTATCCATTTGTTTCAAGGGGGCTGAAATTCCTAGGAATGATACAATCCCCAATGTGCACTTTACTGCCTGTCTCTTTTGATCTTAGTACACTTTTGCGGAGCTACTTTTCCTTGTTATAGGCTTGTGCCATTTCTTCTCGACGTAGTGTAGAATATGGCATTCATTCATCCTGTTGGAAGACTTGCAAGGCTATATCACGGACTAGGAATCCATTGGATTCCAAATCGGCATTTGGTTTAGGTCACGATATGCTCATATGAATCAATATTTATGAATATAAATGCACGCCTCTGATTTCCGAATACAGGTGTGCTGAGTACATTCAAGCCGCGATACTGGGTCGATGCGTACTGAATGATCCTTGACATCACCTTGAGTAATTTCTTTTGAATATTCATGTTACCCTACCCTTTTTGTGTTGTTTGTTTGTTTGATTCTTTCTTGGTCTGCTTCTCGTTTGCTTTGCAAACACGTCAGGCCATGCATCTCTCCGTTTGCTTCCAACAGAGAGTCATATAAGCTGACTCCCTTAAGATAGTGCTTCCAATCCCCTATGATTTCCTGCTTCCCTCTCCCATCTTTAGGGTTTTGATGTCCTCCTTGCCTTCTTCTTGTTTCTTCTTTTCCACTCATGCTCTTCTTGCATTTCCAATAAGGGTTTTCTTCTTTCCATTTCATCTTGCTGCTTATCCCTTCAGGGGAGAATCCTCAACCTTTCTTTTAGGATAAGTTTCGAACTGCTGAATTCTTTTAAGATTTGCAGGTCTGTGGCATTCTCTAGCTCTGCTGTTATTAGAAATGGTGGTCATGTGGCATAGGCTACCCTAGATGGCAGCATTTTGCCATTCAAGCTATGGTCTATGTCCTGGCACTCCTCCCTGTCCTGCAATATTGCTGCTGAGATAGCAGCTGAAACCCCTCTGGAGGTTCTCTTGTGACTATGTTGCTTTCCTCCAGGCGCATTTTAAATCACTGGGATGCTCATGAACTTTGTTGATTTGGATCATACAGCTGCTGCTAAGTCTATTGGGATTCCACCTCTTTTGGACGCTGTGTACTTCCTGAATTCGCCTAGATGATTCTATCTTGGCTTTCAGCAAGTTTCAGTCTGATTTTTCTACACATAACTTTTCAAACATTGTTTGTTTCTTTATCTCTTGCTTTTCCATCTGGGACTCTTTCGAATTTTAGTCTTTCATGCCTTGTCTTCAACCAGGATTCAACAGCAATGTTTTCATTGGTTTGCACTTGCTTTCCTATGTGTGCTTCTGACCGAGGGATTTCTGTTCCCCTGTCTTCAAAGTCATTCACGCGTCCCTCTGCAATATCTCGTCTGCTTAGGACGGAATGTTAGCCCTGATATTTTCTCATCCACTGAGTTTTCTGATATTATTTGGCTCGTCTTTAGGCTTTCTCTTCCCCTTTTCTGGTATTCTGCCTTTTGTGATTCTGAGACACTGTTGTTCTTCAGTGTTTCCCTCACCTCCATTTTCAATACTTGCTCTGGAGAGCGTTTTGCAGTCTAGTTGTCTGAAAGCTTATCTTTAGGGCCTTCAATCTCTTTGGAACTGAAAATGGTACTTCCTTTTCCTTTTACTGTATTTCTTCATCTCTACTGGTCAGGTAATTTCAGGTATCTAATGTAGACTTCTAGGGCTTGGTTAAGTGAAAACTTTAGACACTTGGCTCTACACAATTGCATGGGATTTCTGTGAGGACAAATTTTCCTAGACATTGATGCCATGTCCTGTTCCTGTGTGTGTTGTCTGGTCTATCTCCAATTGCTGGTGTTGCCTTTGTTGTGATGAACCCCCCATACTATTTCGATTAGGATAACCTCATTTTGATTACGCTTATCTCACAAATCTGAAAGAGCACAGGACACTTCCTCTGGTGGAAATGGAGCTTCTAAAGGTTCTCAGCTCTGCATTCTACTCTCTGTTATTTTGGAGTGTTTCCAGAAGAGCAGAGTGTGAGTGCGCTTGTGCTTTGTAGTGCCATGGGAATGTCCCACTGAAACCAGTTCTTCCAAGAGCTTCTCTGTCTACAGAAACACCAGTGGAAGCATATCTATGGATGTCACACATCAGGGCCTGCTGGAATGATCCCGCAGCCCGAACTTGGTGTCCTCGCTGCCGAACCGTGCCGGTGCCATCCAAAATGTAGCATCCGCTTTTGAGAGATAAACTGAAGGAAATCCTTCCTCTTCTCACGCTGTGGTCTTGGACCACACTTCCTTGTCCTCTCATCCTTGTGGCACGGGTGCACGAAGCCAACCACAGAGCTGTTGCACATCCTGTGCCTCAAACCAAACCATAATCACAGCCCAGGTTATGAATGTAGCAGATCCTAAGGCTTTTCATTCTGAATTCAAACCCAAGGCCCCCTGGATCCCTCAGACCCGATGCACAATATCTCTGATTCAGCCCCACACATGCTCTATTGGCAAAATGCCAAATTGGTCTCTGGTCCTGCAGATGCACTGGGTGTGGCCATGGGACATATCGATAATTTCAACTGCGCGCGCCAGGGTGGTTGCTTGCTCATTGGGGCCACAGGTCGGTTTGCTCTCTTGATAGGACCCACCACATCCCACAACGCACTCCAGATCCCTGAGACTCAGCGTGTGCCACCATCCGTAGCCCTATCCCTCCCTGAACGCTGCCTCTGCTACCTCAAATTTGGCAGCTCGGAGCTTGGTCTCAGAATCAACTGTGGGGATGTTTTGCACTGGATTCTTTGAGTTCTGTCAGCCAAGCATCTGCTGTGCACTCTTCTAACACTCAGCGCATCACCTTCAATCCCATGTCTCCTGTCCGCTTGTGAGTGTGCGTCCAAGTTAAAGAGAGTTTCACCTTTACTGCTCCATCAACAGGGCTCAGACCATGCACTGGTATCCATTCCCTGCTTTTCCTTCTCCTGCTTCCAGGTGTTCTGAGGCCTCATCCTGTCTTTGGAAGTAACAGACCTCTCTTCGGCAAGTGTCCTGTGCCAAGGGCTGGGTGAGTGGATGTTTCCATTGCTGTGTTCATGGGAGCGAGTGAGCGCAGGTTGCACTGCTTCTCTGTCAACTGGGCATCGATGAATCAACACTTTCCAGATACATTTCACAGAAATGTGATTTCTTTTTATCTCTTTGTTTCTATACAGCCGTGGTGGGAGGGATTGTCCGAAGACTCCAGTTTTGACATTGTGTTGATATCTCATTTGCAGTCTTTAAAAATTTAATAGAATTGATATAAATGTTTTGGGAGTTATACGAAAGTGAAGTTAGTTTCTGAAACATACTAAATCGACCTAGAAGCCAGACTTGTCAATTTCGGTAACATTTTGTCAGCTCTAAGGAAAACATAGACAGATAGAATGCAAACTAGCAGTCCGAACTGTTAAAGGGGTCATGTCAGCTCTTTACTGTTGAAGCCTCCGAAACCAACAGGAACCATGAAATAACTAATGGAAACATGAAATAACCCCCAAGCTTGGATTCCCTTGTGCATGTGGTGCCCTTTAGTCCCGATGACACCTACTGGTCAATGTTGGCATTTCAAGGTGTAACATCCCTCTCAAGGAAAATACAAGAGGAAACGAACTAAATATATACATTTAGCTTTGAATCCAAAGAACCTAGAGGCATTATAGCTATGAGAACCCTGCTGCAGCGATGCTAGGCTACTGAGAACCAGGTGTTCTTCTATCAGTGATGAGAACGCTTAATCATCCGATCATGTTGGGTAAAGCACTTGAATGCAACCAAGTCTGCACCCCCATGATAGATTGCCCCCGGGGGCTTGACTCAATTGAAAGACGGTCCACATAAGCTGTGTCTTTCATGTCATTGGCGACTTTTACAGTTCCGTTCACTATCTGACTTCTAATATTTACCTAGACTGTCTTGAAAAACGGAGGCCTAATACAGATTCAAGTTCAGTCAAAGATTCCCCTCACTTACCACACTCCCTTCACCCCAGAGAGGACATAATCCCAGCATTTGCTGAATCTAGCGGAAGGCCATCGTTTCTTTGTGGGAGCTAAGTATTCAATTCCTATCTATTTCATACGAGAGTATTTGACCTTTATGGGGTTCCCTGTTGTTCACAGAGGATGAAGCTAGAGGAACTCTGATTCTAGGAGGGGCTTGCTCTTCTCTTACTGGCTTCATTGCAGCTCAGGTACTGATCCCTCAAAATGGATGCCTGAGTGGAGGGGAGGGAAGAGCAAGTGCTTGATAGCTAGGCCCAAACCTGGGAAAAGGCATACCTGGGCTTGGTGCACTTTGATCTGAATGGCTTGGAATTGCCCCTTGGGTCGTGTGGATTATCTGACCTCTTTCAAGAACATGAGCGTTTTTATCATCTCTGCCATCTCTTCTCTTTAGACGTCAGGGATCTTGGACCCGTTCTTGGAGCAGAGAATTGAGGAACTTCCTCCAGTCCACGGTGGCCCTCCGTATGTTTCTGCTAGTATCAGCGAGGTTCAATGTGTCTCATGAATGCCTTTCGAGCCTGCTATCCTCTACAGCTGTCTCCAGGCCAGTATTCTCTATTGTAGCAGAACATCTCTCATCAATGTGTTCGCATCTCTCCTCAATCCGTGCAGCCATGTTTTCGGCCAGCTTCTCTTCGTGTCTCCCATAAAGTCGACTTCAACAGGACTGGGCAAGTCTGAAAGGACCTCGGAGCCTCTCCAGTAAGCTGAAGACAGGCAGATCTTCCACTGTCTGCCCTTTCAGGTTCTGGAAACTGACCCGTGAACTCAGGTCTTTGGGCAGCAGCAGTATCTCGAACTGACACAGCTTCCCGGACCAAAGACCTAAGCCAAGCTCCACAGAGGGCGGCAGCCCCTCCATCGCACTGATCCACCCACAGAACTCTGCCCGGTTACCTAGGATCCACCAGCCACAACAAGCCTCGCGGTACACACCAACATTCCACCTGGAATCCAACCGCTAACTGCCATCCCCAATGGCTGCTGCATCTTGTCAGTGTTGGGGGAGGGGCTGCATCCGACGAGAGGTTCCTAAGGTAAATGTGATTCTACCCACTAGCGTCCCATGGGCCTTTGTTCTTCCCTCTTTCCTTTTGTTCAGATCTGTATGCACTGTAGCAACGGAGGGAAGTGTGTCCATTTTCAGTTGAATGTTTCACACGTCTTTAAACTTTCTAACAGTTCACAGTACACAGAGACCCACTAAGGGAAACTATTGTTCCTGTAATATGGGCACACCCGCAATACATAGCCGTCGGTTGATTTCTGCTGAAACACCCGCATTCACGGGACATCTATCCATTTGTTTCAAGGGGGCTGAAATTCCTAGGAATGATACAATCCCCAATGTGCACTTTACTGCCTGTCTCTTTTGATCTTAGTACACTTTTGCGGAGCTACTTTTCCTTGTTATAGGCTTGTGCCATTTCTTCTCGACGTAGTGTAGAATATGGCATTCATTCATCCTGTTGGAAGACTTGCAAGTCTATATCACGGACTAGGAATCCATTGGATTCCAAATCGGCATTTGGTTTAGGTCACGATATGCTCATATGAATCAATATTTACGAATATAAATGCACGCCTCTGATTTCCGAATACAGGTGTGCTGAGTACATTCAAGCCGCGATACTGGGTCGATGCGTACTGAATGATCCTTGACATCACCTTGAGTAATTTCTTTTGAATATTCATGTTACCCTACCCTTTTTGTGTTGTTTGTTTGTTTGATTCTTTCTTGGTCTGCTTCTCGTTTGCTTTGCAAACACGTCAGGCCATGCATCTCTCCGTTTGCTTCCAACAGAGAGTCATATAAGCTGACTCCCTTAAGAGAGTGCTTCCAATCCCCTATGATTTCCTGCTTCCCTCTCCCATCTTTAGGGTTTTGATGTCCTCCTTGCCTTCTTCTTGTTTCTTCTTTTCCACTCATGCTCTTCTTGCATTTCCAATAAGGGTTTTCTTCTTTCCATTTCATCTTGCTGCTTATCCCTTCAGGGGAGAATCCTCAACCTTTCTTTTAGGATAAGTTTCGAACTGCTGAATTCTTTTAAGATTTGCAGGTCTGTGGCATTCTCTAGCTCTGCTGTTATTAGAAATGGTGGTCATGTGGCATAGGCTACCCTAGATGGCAGCATTTTGCCATTCAAGCTATGGTCTATGTCCTGGCACTCCTCCCTGTCCTGCAATATTGCTGCTGAGATAGCAGCTGAAACCCCTCTGGAGGTTCTCTTGTGACTATGTTGCTTTCCTCCAGGCGCATTTTAAATCACTGGGATGCTCATGAACTTTGTTGATTTGGATCATACAGCTGCTGCTAAGTCTATTGGGATTCCACCTCTTTTGGACGCTGTGTACTTCCTGAATTCGCCTAGATGATTCTATCTTGGCTTTCAGCAAGTTTCAGTCTGATTTTTCTACACATAACTTTTCAAACATTGTTTGTTTCTTTATCTCTTGCTTTTCCATCTGGGACTCTTTCGAATTTTAGTCTTTCATGCCTTGTCTTCAACCAGGATTCAACAGCAATGTTTTCATTGGTTTGCACTTGCTTTCCTATGTGTGCTTCTGACCGAGGGATTTCTGTTCCCCTGTCTTCAAAGTCATTCACGCGTCCCTCTGCAATATCTCGTCTGCTTAGGACGGAATGTTAGCCCTGATATTTTCTCATCCACTGAGTTTTCTGATATTATTTGGCTCGTCTTTAGGCTTTCTCTTCCCCTTTTCTGGTATTCTGCCTTTTGTGATTCTGAGACACTGTTGTTCTTCAGTGTTTCCCTCACCTCCATTTTCAATACTTGCTCTGGAGAGCGTTTTGCAGTCTAGTTGTCTGAAAGCTTATCTTTAGGGCCTTCAATCTCTTTGGAACTGAAAATGGTACTTCCTTTTCCTTTTACTGTATTTCTTCATCTCTACTGGTCAGGTAATTTCAGGTATCTAATGTAGACTTCTAGGGCTTGGTTAAGTGAAAACTTTAGACACTTGGCTCTACACAATTGCATGGGATTTCTGTGAGGACAAATTTTCCTAGACATTGATGCCATGTCCTGTTCCTGTGTGTGTTGTCTGGTCTATCTCCAATTGCTGGTGTTGCCTTTGTTGTGATGAACCCCCCATACTATTTCGATTAGGATAACCTCATTTTGATTACGCTTATCTCACAAATCTGAAAGAGCACAGGACACTTCCTCTGGTGGAAATGGAGCTTCTAAAGGTTCTCAGCTCTGCATTCTACTCTCTGTTATTTTGGAGTGTTTCCAGAAGAGCAGAGTGTGAGTGCGCTTGTGCTTTGTAGTGCCACGGGAATGTCCCACTGAAACCAGTTCTTCCAAGAGCTTCTCTGTCTACAGAAACACCAGTGGAAGCATATCTATGGATGTCACACATCAGGGCCTGCTGGAATGATCCCGCAGCCCGAACTTGGTGTCCTCGCTGCCGAACCGTGCCGGTGCCATCCAAAATGTAGCATCCGCTTTTGAGAGATAAACTGAAGGAAATCCTTCCTCTTCTCACGCTGTGGTCTTGGACCACACTTCCTTGTCCTCTCATCCTTGTGGCACGGGTGCACGAAGCCAACCACAGAGCTGTTGCACATCCTGTGCCTCAAACCAAACCATAATCACAGCCCAGGTTATGAATGTAGCAGATCCTAAGGCTTTTCATTCTGAATTCAAACCCAAGGCCCCCTGGATCCCTCAGACCCGATGCACAATATCTCTGATTCAGCCCCACACATGCTCTATTGGCAAAATGCCAAATTGGTCTCTGGTCCTGCAGATGCACTGGGTGTGGCCATGGGACATATCGATAATTTCAACTGCGCGCGCCAGGGTGGTTGCTTGCTCATTGGGGCCACAGGTCGGTTTGCTCTCTTGATAGGACCCACCACATCCCACAACGCACTCCAGATCCCTGAGACTCAGCGTGTGCCACCATCCGTAGCCCTATCCCTCCCTGAACGCTGCCTCTGCTACCTCAAATTTGGCAGCTCGGAGCTTGGTCTCAGAATCAACTGTGGGGATGTTTTGCACTGGATTCTTTGAGTTCTGTCAGCCAAGCATCTGCTGTGCACTCTTCTAACACTCAGCGCATCACCTTCAATCCCATGTCTCCTGTCCGCTTGTGAGTGTGCGTCCAAGTTAAAGAGAGTTTCACCTTTACTGCTCCATCAACAGGGCTCAGACCATGCACTGGTATCCATTCCCTGCTTTTCCTTCTCCTGCTTCCAGGTGTTCTGAGGCCTCATCCTGTCTTTGGAAGTAACAGACCTCTCTTCGGCAAGTGTCCTGTGCCAAGGGCTGGGTGAGTGGATGTTTCCATTGCTGTGTTCATGGGAGCGAGTGAGCGCAGGTTGCACTGCTTCTCTGTCAACTGGGCATCGATGAATCAACACTTTCCAGATACATTTCACAGAAATGTGATTTCTTTTTATCTCTTTGTTTCTATACAGCCGTGGTGGGAGGGATTGTCCGAAGACTCCAGTTTTGACATTGTGTTGATATCTCATTTGCAGTCTTTAAAAATTTAATAGAATTGATATAAATGTTTTGGGAGTTATACGAAAGTGAAGTTAGTTTCTGAAACATACTAAATCGACCTAGAAGCCAGACTTGTCAATTTCGGTAACATTTTGTCAGCTCTAAGGAAAACATAGACAGATAGAATGCAAACTAGCAGTCCGAACTGTTAAAGGGGTCATGTCAGCTCTTTACTGTTGAAGCCTCCGAAACCAACAGGAACCATGAAATAACTAATGGAAACATGAAATAACCCCCAAGCTTGGATTCCCTTGTGCATGTGGTGCCCTTTAGTCCCGATGACACCTACTGGTCAATGTTGGCATTTCAAGGTGTAACATCCCTCTCAAGGAAAATACAAGAGGAAACGAACTAAATATATACATTTAGCTTTGAATCCAAAGAACCTAGAGGCATTATAGCTATGAGAACCCTGCTGCAGCTATGCTAGGCTACTGAGAACCAGGTGTTCTTCTATCAGTGATGAGAACGCTTAATCATCCGATCATGTTGGGTAAAGCACTTGAATGCAACCAAGTCTGCACCCCCATGATAGATTGCCCCCGGGGGCTTGACTCAATTGAAAGACGGTCCACATAAGCTGTGTCTTTCATGTCATTGGCGACTTTTACAGTTCCGTTCACTATCTGACTTCTAATATTTACCTAGACTGTCTTGAAAAACGGAGGCCTAATACAGATTCAAGTTCAGTCAAAGATTCCCCTCACTTACCACACTCCCTTCACCCCAGAGAGGACATAATCCCAGCATTTGCTGAATCTAGCGGAAGGCCATCGTTTCTTTGTGGGAGCTAAGTATTCAATTCCTATCTATTTCATACGAGAGTATTTGACCTTTATGGGGTTCCCTGTTGTTCACAGAGGATGAAGCTAGAGGAACTCTGATTCTAGGAGGGGCTTGCTCTTCTCTTACTGGCTTCATTGCAGCTCAGGTACTGATCCCTCAAAATGGATGCCTGAGTGGAGGGGAGGGAAGAGCAAGTGCTTGATAGCTAGGCCCAAACCTGGGAAAAGGCATACCTGGGCTTGGTGCACTTTGATCTGAATGGCTTGGAATTGCCCCTTGGGTCGTGTGGATTATCTGACCTCTTTCAAGAACATGAGCGTTTTTATCATCTCTGCCATCTCTTCTCTTTAGACGTCAGGGATCTTGGACCCGTTCTTGGAGCAGAGAATTGAGGAACTTCCTCCAGTCCACGGTGGCCCTCCGTATGTTTCTGCTAGTATCAGCGAGGTTCAATATGTCTCATGAATGCCTTTCGAGCCTGCTATCCTCTACAGCTGTCTCCAGGCCAGTATTCTCTATTGTAGCAGAACATCTCTCATCAATGTGTTCGCATCTCTCCTCAATCCGTGCAGCCATGTTTTCGGCCAGCTTCTCTTCGTGTCTCCCATAAAGTCGACTTCAACAGGACTGGGCAAGTCTGAAAGGACCTCGGAGCCTCTCCAGTAAGCTGAAGACAGGCAGATCTTCCACTGTCTGCCCTTTCAGGTTCTGGAAACTGACCCGTGAACTCAGGTCTTTGGGCAGCAGCAGTATCTCGAACTGACACAGCTTCCCGGACCAAAGACCTAAGCCAAGCTCCACAGAGGGCGGCAGCCCCTCCATCGCACTGATCCACCCACAGAACTCTGCCCGGTTACCTAGGATCCACCAGCCACAACAAGCCTCGCGGTACACACCAACATTCCACCTGGAATCCAACCGCTAACTGCCATCCCCAATGGCTGCTGCATCTTGTCAGTGTTGGGGGAGGGGCTGCATCCGACGAGAGGTTCCTAAGGTAAATGTGATTCTACCCACTAGCGTCCCATGGGCCTTTGTTCTTCCCTCTTTCCTTTTGTTCAGATCTGTATGCACTGTAGCAACGGAGGGAAGTGTGTCCATTTTCAGTTGAATGTTTCACACGTCTTTAAACTTTCTAACAGTTCACAGTACACAGAGACCCACTAAGGGAAACTATTGTTCCTGTAATATGGGCACACCCGCAATACATAGCCGTCGGTTGATTTCTGCTGAAACACCCGCATTCACGGGACATCTATCCATTTGTTTCAAGGGGGCTGAAATTCCTAGGAATGATACAATCCCCAATGTGCACTTTACTGCCTGTCTCTTTTGATCTTAGTACACTTTTGCGGAGCTACTTTTCCTTGTTATAGGCTTGTGCCATTTCTTCTCGACGTAGTTTAGAATATGGCATTCATTCATCCTGTTGGAAGACTTGCAAGTCTATATCACGGACTAGGAATCCATTGGATTCCAAATCGGCATTTGGGTTAGGTCACGATATGCTCATATGAATCAATATTTACGAATATAAATGCACGCCTCTGATTTCCGAATACAGGTGTGCTGAGTACATTCAAGCCGCGATACTGGGTCGATGCGTACTGAATGATCCTTGACATCACCTTGAGTAATTTCTTTTGAATATTCATGTTACCCTACCCTTTTTGTGTTGTTTGTTTGTTTGATTCTTTCTTGGTCTGCTTCTCGTTTGCTTTGCAAACACGTCAGGCCATGCATCTCTCCGTTTGCTTCCAACAGAGAGTCATATAAGCTGACTCCCTTAAGATAGTGCTTCCAATCCCCTATGATTTCCTGCTTCCCTCTCCCATCTTTAGGGTTTTGATGTCCTCCTTGCCTTCTTCTTGTTTCTTCTTTTCCACTCATGCTCTTCTTGCATTTCCAATAAGGGTTTTCTTCTTTCCATTTCATCTTGCTGCTTATCCCTTCAGGGGAGAATTCTCAACCTTTCTTTTAGGATAAGTTTCAAACTGCTGAATTCTTTTAAGATTTGCAGGTCTGTGGCATTCTCTAGCTCTGCTGTTATTAGAAATGGTGGTCATGTGGCATAGGCTACCCTAGATGGCAGCATTTTGCCATTCAAGCTATGGTCTATGTCCTGGCACTCCTCCCTGTCCTGCAATATTGCTGCTGAGATAGCAGCTGAAACCCCTCTGGAGGTTCTCTTGTGACTATGTTGCTTTCCTCCAGGCGCATTTTAAATCACTGGGATGCTCATGAACTTTGTTGATTTGGATCATACAGCTGCTGCTAAGTCTATTGGGATTCCACCTCTTTTGGACGCTGTGTACTTCCTGAATTCGCCTAGATGATTCTATCTTGGCTTTCAGCAAGTTTCAGTCTGATTTTTCTACACATAACTTTTCAAACATTGTTTGTTTCTTTATCTCTTGCTTTTCCATCTGGGACTCTTTCGAATTTTAGTCTTTCATGCCTTGTCTTCAACCAGGATTCAACAGCAATGTTTTCATTGGTTTGCACTTGCTTTCCTATGTGTGCTTCTGACCGAGGGATTTCTGTTCCCCTGTCTTCAAAGTCATTCACGCGTCCCTCTGCAATATCTCGTCTGCTTAGGACGGAATGTTAGCCCTGATATTTTCTCATCCACTGAGTTTTCTGATATTATTTGGCTCGTCTTTAGGCTTTCTCTTCCCCTTTTCTGGTATTCTGCCTTTTGTGATTCTGAGACACTGTTGTTCTTCAGTGTTTCCCTCACCTCCATTTTCAATACTTGCTCTGGAGAGCGTTTTGCAGTCTAGTTGTCTGAAAGCTTATCTTTAGGGCCTTCAATCTCTTTGGAACTGAAAATGGTACTTCCTTTTCCTTTTACTGTATTTCTTCATCTCTCCTGGTCAGGTAATTTCAGGTATCTAATGTAGACTTCTAGGGCTTTGTTAAGTGAAAACTTTAGACACTTGGCTCTACACAATTGCATGGGATTTCTGTGAGGACAAATTTTCCTAGACATTGATGCCATGTCCTGTTCCTGTGTGTGTTGTCTGGTCTATCTCCAATTGCTGGTGTTGCCTTTGTTGTGATGAACCCCCCATACTATTTCGATTAGGATAACCTCATTTTGATTACGCTTATCTCACAAATCTGAAAGAGCACAGGACACTTCCTCTGGTGGAAATGGAGCTTCTAAAGGTTCTCAGCTCTGCATTCTACTCTCTGTTATTTTGGAGTGTTTCCAGAAGAGCAGAGTGTGAGTGCGCTTGTGCTTTGTAGTGCCACGGGAATGTCCCACTGAAACCAGTTCTTCCAAGAGCTTCTCTGTCTACAGAAACACCAGTGGAAGCATATCTATGGATGTCACACATCAGGGCCTGCTGGAATGATCCCGCAGCCCGAACTTGGTGTCCTCGCTGCCGAACCGTGCCGGTGCCATCCAAAATGTAGCATCCGCTTTTGAGAGATAAACTGAAGGAAATCCTTCCTCTTCTCACGCTGTGGTCTTGGACCACACTTCCTTGTCCTCTCATCCTTGTGGCACGGGTGCACGAAGCCAACCACAGAGCTGTTGCACATCCTGTGCCTCAAACCAAACCATAATCACAGCCCAGGTTATGAATGTAGCAGATCCTAAGGCTTTTCATTCTGAATTCAAACCCAAGGCCCCCTGGATCCCTCAGACCCGATGCACAATATCTGATTCAGCCCCACACATGCTCTATTGGCAAAATGCCAAATTGGTCTCTGGTCCTGCAGATGCACTGGGTGTGGCCATGGGACATATCGATAATTTCAACTGCGCGCGCCAGGGTGGTTGCTTGCTCATTGGGGCCACAGGTCGGTTTGCTCTCTCGATAGGACCCACCACATCCCACAACGCACTCCAGATCCCTGAGACTCAGCGTGTGCCACCATCCGTAGCCCTATCCCTCCCTGAACGCTGCCTCTGCTACCTCAAATTTTGCAGCTCAGAGCTTGGTCTCAGAATCAACTGTGGGGATATTTTGCACTGGATTCTTTGAGATCTGTCAGCCAAGCATCTGCTGTGCACTCTTCTAACACTCAGCGCATCACCTTCAATCCCATGTCTCCTGTCCGCTTGAGAGTGTGCGTCCAAGTTAAAGAGAGTTTCATCTTTACTGCTCCATCAACAGGGCTCAGACCATGCACTGGTATCCATTCCCTGCTTTTCCTTCTCCTGCTTCCAGGTGTTCTGAGGCCTCATCCTGTCTTTGGAAGTAACAGACCTCTATTCGGCAAGTGTCCTGTGCCAAGGGCTGGGTGAGTGGATGTTTCCATTGCTGTGTTCATGGGAGCGAGTGAGCGCAGGTTGCACTGCTTCTCTGTCAACTGGGCATCGATGAATCAACACTTTCCAGATACATTTCACAGAAATGTGATTTCTTTTTATCTCTTTGTTTCTATACAGCCGTGGTGGGAGGGATTGTCCGAAGACTCCAGTTTTGACATTGTGTTGATATCTCATTTGCAGTCTTTAAAAATTTAATAGAATTGATATAAATGTTTTGGGAGTTATACGAAAGTGAAGTTAGTTTCTGAAACATACTAAATCGACCTAGAAGCCAGACTTGTCAATTTCGGTAACATTTTGTCAGCTCTAAGGAAAACATAGACAGATAGAATGCAAACTAGCAGTCCGAACTGTTAAAGGGGTCATGTCAGCTCTTTACTGTTGAAGCCTCCGAAACCAACAGGAACCATGAAATAACTAATGGAAACATGAAATAACCCCCAAGCTTGGATTCCCTTGTGCATGTTATGCCCTTTAGTCCCGATGACATCTACTGGCCAATGTTGGCATTTCAAGGGGTAACATCCCTCTCTAGGAAAATACAAGAGGATACAAACCAAATATATACATTTAGGTTTGAATCCAAAAGGACCTAGAGGTATTATAGCTAGGAGAACCCTGCTGCAGTTATGCTAGTCTATTGAGAACCAGGTGTTCTTCTATCAGTGATGAGAACGCTTAATCATCCGATCATGTTGGGTAAAGCCATTTAACGCAACCAAGTCTGCACCGCATGATATAGTGCCCCCGGGGGCTTGACTCAAGTGAAAGACGATCCACATAAGCTGTGTCTTTAATATAATTGGCGAGTTTTACAGTACAGTTCACTTTCTGACTTGTACTATTTACCTATACTGTCTGGAAAAACTGAGGCCTAATACAGATTCAAGTTCAGTCAAAGATTCCCCTCACTTACCACACTCCCTTCACCCCAGGGAAGACATAAACACAATATTTGCTGAATCTAGCGGAAGGACATCGTTTCTAGGTGTGAGCTAAGTATTCAATTCCTATCTAGTTCAGCCGAGACTATTTGACTTTAAGGAGTTCAGTGTTTTTCACAGAGTGTGAAGCGGGAGGAAATCTGAATCTTGGAGGGGCGTGCTCCTCTCATAACGGCTTCATTGCAGCTCAGGTACTGATCCTTCAAAATGGATGCCTGAGGGGGGGGAGGGAAGGGCAAGTGCTTGCTAGCTAGGCCCAAACCTGGGAAAAGGCTTACCTGGTCTTGGTGAATTCTGGTCTGAGTCGCTTGGGAAGGCCCATTTTGACGTGTGGAATCTCACGACCAAGAACAGGAGCGTTTTGATCATCTCTGCCATTTCTTCTCCTTCAGACGTCAGGGACCTTGGACCAGTTATTGGAGAAGAGAATTGAGGAACTTCCTCAAGTCCACGTTGGCACTCCGTATGTTTCTGCCTGTATCAGTGAGTTTCAATATGTCTCATGAATGTCTTTTGAGCCTGGTATCCTCTACAGCTGTCTCCACGCCAGTATTCTCCATTGTAGCAGAACATCTCTCATCCATGTGTTCGCATCTCTCCTCAATCCGTGCAGCCAGCTTATCGGCCAGCTTCTCTTCGTGTCTCCCCTAAAGTCGACTTCACCAGGACTGGGCAAGTCTGAAAGTACCTCGGAGCCTGACCAGTAAGCTGATGACAGGCAGATCTTCCACTGTCTGCCCTTTCAGGTTCTGGAAACTGACCTGTGACCTCAGGTCTTTGGGCAGCAGCAGTATCTCGAACTTACACAGCTTCCCGGACCAAACACCTAAGCCAAGCTCCACAGAGGGCGGCAGCCCCTCCATCACACTGATCCACCCACAGAACTCTGCCCGGTTACCTAGGATCCAACAGCCACAACAAGCCTCGCGGTACACACCAACATTCCACCTGGAATCCAACCGCTAACTGCCATCCCCAATGGCTGCTGCATCTTGTCAGTGTTGGGGGAGGGGCTGCATCCGACAAGAGGTTCCTAAGGTAAATGTGATTCTACCCACTAGCGTCCCATGGGCCTTTCTTCTTCCCTCTTTCCTTTTGTTCAGAGCTCTATGCACCGTACCAATGGAGGGAAGTGTGTCCCTTTTCAGTTGATGGTTTCACACGTCTTTAAACTTTCTAACAGTTCACAGTACACAGGGACCCACTAAAGGAGACTTATGTTCCTATAATATCCGTACACCCGGAATACATATGCGTCGCCTGATTTCTGCTGAAACACCCACACTCTCAGGACATGGATCCATTGGATTCATGGGGGCTGAAATTCCAAGAAATGAAACCAACCCCAATGTGCACTTTGCTGTCGGTCTCTTTTGCACTTAGTACACTTTGGCAGAGCTACTTGCCTTTGTTATAGGCTTCTTTCATTTCTTCTCTACGTAGCCTAGAATATGGCATTCCTTCATCCTGTTGGAAGACATAGAAGTCTACATCACGGACTAGGAAACCATTTGATTCCAAATCGGCATTAGTGTTAGGTCACGATATGCTCTTATGAATCAAAATTTACGAATATGAATGCACGCTTCTGATTTCCGAATACAAGTGTGCTGAGTACATGCAAGCCATGATACTGGGTCGATGCGTTCTGAATGACCCTTGACCTCACCTTGAGTATTTTCTTTTGAATAATCATGGTTCTCTTTGTATATGTCAGCCAACCATACCATTTTGGTGCTTGTTTGTTGGTTTGATTCTTTGTTGGTCTTCTTCTCGCTTGTTTTGCAAACACGTCAGGCCATGCATCTCTCCTTTCGCTTCAAACAGAGTCAAATAAGCTGATTCACTTAAGAGAGTGCTTCCAATCACCTATGGTTTCCTGCTCCCCTCTCCCATCTTTAGGGTTTTGATGTCCTCCTTAAGTTCTTCTTCTTTCTTCTCTGCCACACATGCTCTTCTTGCATTTCCAATAATGGTTTCTTCTTTCCATTCCATCTTGCTGCTTTTCTATTCAGGGGAGTTTTCTCAACCTTTCTTTTAGAAAAACTTTTGAACTGCTGAATTCTTTTAAGATTTGCCGGTCTGTAGAATTCTCTAGCTCTGCCGTTATTTGAAATGGTGTTCATGTGGCATAGGCTACCCTAGGTGGCAGCATTTGGCCATTCAGGATATGGTCTGTGTCCTGGCACTCCTCCCTGTCCTGCAATATTGCTGCCGAGATATCAGCTGAAACCCCTCTGGAGGTTTCCTTGTGACTATGTTGTTTCCTCCAGGTGCATTTTAAATCACTCGGATATTCGTGAACTTTGTTGATTTGAATCATACAGCTGCTGGTAGGTCTATTGGGATTCCACCTCCTTCGGATGCTGTGTAATTCCTGAATTCGCATAGATGATTCTTTCTTGGCTTTCAGCAAGTTTCAGTCTGATTTTTCTACAGATAAATTTTCAGACATTTTTTGTTTCTTTATCTCTTGCTTTTCCATCTGGGACTCATGATTTCTATTCTTTCATGCCCTGTCTTAACCCAGGGTTCAACTGCAATGTTTTCATTTGTTTGCACTTGCTTTCCTATGTCTGCTTCTGACCGAGGTTTTTCTCTTCCCCTGTCTTCACAGTCATTCACGCGTCCCTCTGCATTATCTAGTCTGCTAAGGACTGAATTTTAGCCCTGATATTATCACAACCATTGAGTTTCCTGATATTTTTGGCTCGTGTTGAGACTTTCTCTTCCCCTTTTCTGGTATTCTGCCTTTTGTGATTCTGAGACACTGGTGTTCTTCAGTGTTTTCCTGACCTTCATTTTCAACACTTGTTCTGGATAGCGTTTTGCAGACTAGTTGTTTGAAAGCTTATCTTTTGCGCCTTCAATATCTTTGGAACTGAAAATGGTACTTCCTGTTTCTTTTACTGTTCTTCTTCATCTCTACTGGTCAGGTAATATCAGGTATCTAATGTAGACTTCTAGGGCTTTGTTAATTGAAAAATTTAGACTCTTGTCTCTATGCAATTCCATGGGATTTCTGTGAGGACAATTTCTCCTAGGCATTGATGCCATAACCTGTACCTGCGTGTGTTGTTTGGTATATCTCCTATTGCTGGTGTTGCATTAGTTGTGATGGACAACCCATTCTACTTCGATTAGCATAACTTCATTTTGATTATACTTATCTCACACTTCTGAAAGTGCACAGGACACTTCCTCTTGTGGAAATGAAGCTTCTAAAAGTTCTCAGCTCTGCATTCTTCTCTATGTCATTTTGGAGTGTTTCCAAAACAGCAAACTGAGAGTGCTCTTCTGCTTTTTATTGCCACGGGAATGTCCCAATGAAATCAGTTCTTTCCAGAGCTTCTCTGTCTACAGAAACACCAGTGGAAGCATATCTATGGATGTCACATATCAGGGCCTGCTGGAATGATCCCGCAGACCTTCCTTGTTGGCCTAGGTGCCGTACCGTGCCGGTGCCATCCAAAATGTAGCATCGCTTTTGGGAGATAGTGCTGAAGGGAATGCTTCCTCTTCTCGCGCTGTGGACTTGGACCACTCTTCCTTGTCCTCTCATCCTTGTGGCACGGGTGCACGAAGGCAACCACAGAGTTGTTGCGCATCCTGTGACTCAAACCAAACCATAATCCCAGCCCAGGTTATGAATGTAGCAGATCCTAAGGCTTTTCATTCTGATTTCAAATTCAAGGCCCCCTGGATCCCTCAGACCAGATGCACGATATCTCTGATTCAGCCCCACACGTGCTCTATTGGCAAAATTCCCAATTGGTCCCTGGTCCTGCAGATGTACTGGGTGTGGCCATGGGACATATCGGTAATCGCAACCGCGCGACCAGTGTGGTTGATTTATTATTGGTACACAGTTCGGTTTGCTCTCTTGATTCGACCCACCACATCCCACAACGCACTCCAGATCCCTGAGACTCACCGTGTGCCATCATCCCTAGCTCTATGCCTCACTGACCATTGCCTCTGCTACCTCAAATTTGGCAGCTGGGATCTTGGTCTCAGAATTAACTGTGGGGATATTTTGCGCTGGTTTCTTTGAGTTCTCTCAGCCAAGCATCTGCTGTGCACTCTTGTAAATCTCAGCACATCACCTTCAAACCCATGTCTCCTGTCCGCTTGAGAGTGTGCGTCCAAGTTAAACAGAGTTTCACCCTTGTTGCTCCATCACCAGGGGTCCGAACCTGCACTGGTTTCCATTCCCTGCTTTGCATTCTCCTGCTTCCAGGTGTCCTGAGGCCTCATCCTGTCTTTGGGAGTAACAGACCTCTCTTCGGCCAGTGTCCTATGCTAAGGGCTGGGTGAGTGGATGTTTCCATTGCTCTGTACATGGGAGCGAGTGAGTGCAGGTTGCACTTCTTCTCTGCCAACTGGGCATCGATGAATCAACACTATCCAGATACATTTCACAGAAATGTGATATTTGCTTAGCTCTTGGTTTCTATACAGCCGTGGTGGGAGGGATTGTCCGAAGACAACTATTTTGACATTGTGTTGATATCCCATTTGCAGTCTTTAAGAAGTTTAACAGAACTCATTTACATGTTTTGGGAGTTATACGAAAATGGAGTTATTTTTTGAAACACACTCAATCGACCTAGAAGCCAGACTTGTCAATTTTGGTAACATTGTGTCAGCTCGACGGAAAAGCTAGACAGATAGAATGCAAACTAGCAGTCCAAACTGTTCAAGGGGTCATGTCAGCTCTTTAAGGTTGAAGCCTCCGAAACCAACAGGAACCATGAAATAACTTTTGGAAACATGGAATAACCCCCAACCTTGGATACACTTGTGCATGTGGTGCCCTGTATCCCAATGACACCTACTGGCCAATGTTGGCATTTCAAGGGGTAACATCCCTCTCTAGGAAAATACAAGAGGAAACAAACCAAATATATACATTTAGGTTTGAATCCAAAAGCACCTAGAGGCATTCTAGCTAGGAGAATCCTGCTGCAGTTATGCTAGTCTATTGAGAACCAGGTGTTTTTCTATCAGTGTTGAGAACGCTTAATCATCCGATCCTGTAGTTTAAAGCCATTTAACGCAACCAAGTCTGCACCCCCATGATATAGTGCCCCCGGGGGCTTGACTCAAGTGAAAGACGATCCACATAAGCTGTGTCTTTAATGTCATTGGCGACTTTTACAGTTCAGTTCACTTTCTGACTTGTACTATTTACCTTCACTGTCTTGAAAAACTGAAGCCTAATACAGGTTCATGTTCAGTCAAAGATTCCCCTCACTTACCACACTCCCTTCACCCCAGGGAAGACATAAACACAACATTTGCTGAATCTAGCGGAAGGACATCGTTTCTAGGTGTGAGCTAAGTATTCAATTTTATCTATTTCAGCCGAGACTATTTGACCTTTAAGGTGTTCACTGTTGTTCACAGAGAGTGAAGCTGGAGGAACTCTGATTCTAGGAGGGGCTTGCTCTTCTCGTAATGGCTTCATTGCAGCTCAGGTACTGATCCTTCAAAATGGATGCCTGAGTGGAGGGGAGGCAAGGGCAAGTGCTCACTAGCTAGGCCCAAACCTGGGAAAAGGCTTACCTGGGCTTGTTGAATTTTGGTCTGAATGGCTTGGGAATGCCCCTTGGGACGTGTGGATTCTCACGACCTCTTCCAAGAACAGGAGCGTTTTGATCATCTCTGCCATTTCTTCTCCTTCAGACGTCAGGGACCTTGGACCCGTTATTGGAGAAGAGAATTGAGGAACTTCCTCAAGTCCACGTTGGCACTCCGTATGTTTCTGCCTGTATCAGTGAGTTTCAATATGTCTCATGAATGTCTTTTGAGCCTGGTATCCTCTACAGCTGTCTCCACGCCAGTATTCTCCATTGTAGCAGAACATCTCTCATCCATGTGTTCGCATCTCTCCTCAATCCGTGCAGCCAGCTTATCGGCCAGCTTCTCTTCGTGTCTCCCCTAAAGTCGACTTCACCAGGACTGGGCAAGTCTGAAAGTACCTCGGAGCCTGACCAGTAAGCTGATGACAGGCAGATCTTCCACTGTCTGCCCTTTCAGGTTCTGGAAACTGACCTGTGACCTCAGGTCTTTGGGCAGCAGCAGTATCTCGAACTTACACAGCTTCCCGGACCAAACACCTAAGCCAAGCTCCACAGAGGGCGGCAGCCCCTCCATCACACTGATCCACCCACAGAACTCTGCCCGGTTACCTAGGATCCAACAGCCACAACAAGCCTCGCGGTAAACACCAACATTCCACCTGGAATCCAACCGCTAACTGCCATCCCCAATGGCTGCTGCATCTTGTCAGTGTTGGGGGAGGGGCTGCATCCGACGAGAGGTTCCTAAGGTAAATGTGATTCTACCCACTAGCGTCCCATGGGCCTTTCTTCTTCCCTCTTTCCTTTTGTTCAGAGCTCTATGCACCGTACCAATGGAGGGAAGTGTGTCCCTTTTCAGTTGATGGTTTCACACGTCATTAAACTTTCTAACAGTTCACAGTACACAGGGACCCACTAAAGGAGACTTATGTTCCTATAATATCCGTACACCCGGAATACATATGCGTCGCCTGATTTCTGCTGAAACACCCACACTCTCAGGACATGGATCCATTGGATTCATGGGGGCTGAAATTCCAAGAAATGAAACCAACCCCAATGTGCACTTTGCTGTCGGTCTCTTTTGCACTTAGTACACTTTGGCAGAGCTACTTGCCTTTGTTATAGGCTTCTTACATTTCTTCTCTACATAGCCTAGAATATGGCATTCCTTCATCCTGTTGGAAGACATACAAGTCTACATCACGGACTAGGAAACCATTTGATTCCAAATCGGCATTAGTGTTAGGTCACGATATGCTCTTATGAATCAAAATTTACGAATATGAATGCACGCTTCTGATTTCCGAATACAAGTGTGCTGAGTACATGCAAGCCACGATACTGGGTCGATGCGTTCTGAATGACCCTTGACCTCACCTTGAGTATTTTCTTTTGAATAATCATGGTTCCCTTTGTATATGTCAGCCAACCATACCATTTTGGTGCTTGTTTGTTGGTTTGATTCTTTGTTGGTCTTCTTCTCGCTTGTTTTGCAAACACGTCAGGCCATGCATCTCTCCTTTCGCTTCAAACAGAGTCAAATAAGCTGATTCACTTAAGAGAGTGCTTCCAATCACCTATGGTTTCCTGCTTCCCTCTCCCATCTTTAGGGTTTTGATGTCCTCCTTAAGTTCTTCTTCTTTCTTCTCTGCCACACATGCTCTTCTTGCATTTCCAATAATGGTTTCTTCTTTCCATTCCATCTTGCTGCTTTTCTATTCAGGGGAGTTTTCTCAACCTTTCTTTTAGAAAAACTTTTGAACTGCTGAATTCTTTTAAGATTTGCCGGTCTGTAGAATTCTCTAGCTCTGCCGTTATTTGAAATGGTGTTCATGTGGCATAGGCTACCCTAGGTGGCAGCATTTGGCCATTCAGGATATGGTCTGTGTCCTGGCACTCCTCCCTGTCCTGCAATATTGCTGCCGAGATATCAGCTGAAACCCCTCTGGAGGTTTCCTTGTGACTATGTTGTTTCCTCCAGGTGCATTTTAAATCACTCGGATATTCGTGAACTTTGTTGATTTGAATCATACAGCTGCTGGTAGGTCTATTGGGATTCCACCTCCTTCGGATGCTGTGTAATTCCTGAATTCGCATAGATGATTCTTTCTTGGCTTTCAGCAAGTTTCAGTCTGATTTTTCTACAGATAAATTTTCAGACACTTTTTGTTTCTTTATCTCTTGCTTTTCCATCTGGGACTCATGATTTCTATTCTTTCATGCCCTGTCTTAACCCAGGGTTCAACTGCAATGTTTTCATTTGTTTGCACTTGCTTTCCTATGTCTGCTTCTGACCGAGGTTTTTCTCTTCCCCTGTCTTCACAGTCATTCACGCGTCCCTCTGCATTATCTAGTCTGCTAAGGACTGAATTTTAGCCCTGATATTATCACAACCATTGAGTTTCCTGATATTTTTGGCTCGTGTTGAGACTTTCTCTTCCCCTTTTCTGGTATTCTGCCTTTTGTGATTCTGAGACACTGGTGTTCTTCAGTGTTTTCCTGACCTTCATTTTCAACACTTGTTCTGGATAGCGTTTTGCAGACTAGTTGTTTGAAAGCTTATCTTTTGCGCCTTCAATATCTTTGGAACTGAAAATGGTACTTCCTGTTTCTTTTACTGTTCTTCTTCATCTCTACTGGTCAGGTAATATCAGGTATCTAATGTAGACTTCTAGGGCTTTGTTAATTGAAAAATTTAGACTCTTGTCTCTACGCAATTCCATGGGATTTCTGTGAGGACAATTTCTCCTAGGCATTGATGCCATAACCTGTACCTGTGTGTGTTGTTTGGTATATCTCCAATTGCTGGTGTTGCATTAGTTGTGATGAACAACCCATTCTACTTCGATTAGCATAACTTCATTTTGATTATACTTATCTCACACTTCTGAAAGTGCACAGGACACTTCCTCTTGTGGAAATGAAGCTTCTAAAAGTTCTCAGCTCTGCATTCTTCTCTATGTCATTTTGGAGTGTTTCCAAAACAGCAAACTGAGAGTGCTCTTCTGCTTTTTATTGCCACGGGAATGTCCCAATGAAATCAGTTCTTTCCAGAGCTTCTCTGTCTACAGAAACACCAGTGGAAGCATATCTATGGATGTCACATATCAGGGCCTGCTGGAATGATCCCGCAGACCTTCCTTGTTGGCCTAGGTGCCGTACCGTGCCGGTGCCATCCAAAATGTAGCATCGCTTTTGGGAGATAGTGCTGAAGGGAATGCTTCCTCTTCTCGCGCTGTGGACTTGGACCACTCTTCCTTGTCCTCTCATCCTTGTGGCACGGGTGCACGAAGGCAACCACAGAGTTGTTGCGCATCCTGTGACTCAAACCAAACCATAATCCCAGCCCAGGTTATGAATGTAGCAGATCCTAAGGCTTTTCATTCTGATTTCAAATTCAAGGCCCCCTGGATCCCTCAGACCAGATGCACGATATCTCTGATTCAGCCCCACACG
This sequence comes from Vicugna pacos, assembly GCF_048564905.1. Classification (NCBI taxonomy): domain Eukaryota; kingdom Metazoa; phylum Chordata; class Mammalia; order Artiodactyla; family Camelidae; genus Vicugna; species Vicugna pacos. Next base: position 96,111,542 of record NW_027328741.1, on the reverse strand, counting down.
TGCTCTATTGGCAAAATTCCCAATTGGTCCCTGGTCCTGCAGATGTACTGGGTGTGGCCATGGGACATATCGGTAATCGCAACCGCGCGACCAGTGTGGTTGATTTATTATTGGTACACAGTTCGGTTTGCTCTCTTGATTCGACCCACCACATCCCACAACGCACTCCAGATCCCTGAGACTCAGCGTGTGCCATCATCCCTAGCTCTATGCCTCACTGACCATTGCCTCTGCTACCTCAAATTTGGCAGCTGGGATCTTGGTCTCAGAATTAACTGTGGGGATATTTTGCGCTGGTTTCTTTGAGTTCTCTCAGCCAAGCATCTGCTGTGCACTCTTGTAAATCTCAGCACATCACCTTCAAACCCATGTCTCCTGTCCGCTTGAGAGTGTGCGTCCAAGTTAAACAGAGTTTCACCCTTGTTGCTCCATCACCAGGGGTCCGAACCTGCACTGGTTTCCATTCCCTGCTTTGCATTCTCCTGCTTCCAGGTGTCCTGAGGCCTCATCCTGTCTTTGGGAGTAACAGACCTCTCTTCGGCCAGTGTCCTATGCTAAGGGCTGGGTGAGTGGATGTTTCCATTGCTCTGTACATGGGAGCGAGTGAGTGCAGGTTGCACTTCTTCTCTGCCAACTGGGCATCGATGAATCAACACTATCCAGATACATTTCACAGAAATGTGATATTTGCTTAGCTCTTGGTTTCTATACAGCCGTGGTGGGAGGGATTGTCCGAAGACAACTATTTTGACATTGTGTTGATATCCCATTTGCAGTCTTTAAGAAGTTTAACAGAACTCATTTACATGTTTTGGGAGTTATACGAAAATGGAGTTATTTTTTGAAACACACTCAATCGACCTAGAAGCCAGACTTGTCAATTTTGGTAACATTGTGTCAGCTCGACGGAAAAGCTAGACAGATAGAATGCAAACTAGCAGTCCAAACTGTTCAAGGGGTCATGTCAGCTCTTTAAGGTTGAAGCCTCCGAAACCAACAGGAACCATGAAATAACTTTTGGAAACATGGAATAACCCCCAACCTTGGATACACTTGTGCATGTGGTGCCCTGTATCCCAATGACACCTACTGGCCAATGTTGGCATTTCAAGGGGTAACATCCCTCTCTAGGAAAATACAAGAGGAAACAAACCAAATATATACATTTAGGTTTGAATCCAAAAGCACCTAGAGGCATTCTAGCTAGGAGAATCCTGCTGCAGTTATGCTAGTCTATTGAGAACCAGGTGTTTTTCTATCAGTGTTGAGAACGCTTAATCATCCGATCCTGTAGTTTAAAGCCATTTAACGCAACCAAGTCTGCACCCCCATGATATAGTGCCCCCGGGGGCTTGACTCAAGTGAAAGACGATCCACATAAGCTGTGTCTTTAATGTCATTGGCGACTTTTACAGTTCAGTTCACTTTCTGACTTGTACTATTTACCTTCACTGTCTTGAAAAACTGAAGCCTAATACAGGTTCATGTTCAGTCAAAGATTCCCCTCACTTACCACACTCCCTTCACCCCAGGGAAGACATAAACACAACATTTGCTGAATCTAGCGGAAGGACATCGTTTCTAGGTGTGAGCTAAGTATTCAATTTTATCTATTTCAGCCGAGACTATTTGACCTTTAAGGTGTTCACTGTTGTTCACAGAGAGTGAAGCTGGAGGAACTCTGATTCTAGGAGGGGCTTGCTCTTCTCGTAATGGCTTCATTGCAGCTCAGGTACTGATCCTTCAAAATGGATGCCTGAGTGGAGGGGAGGCAAGGGCAAGTGCTCACTAGCTAGGCCCAAACCTGGGAAAAGGCTTACCTGGGCTTGTTGAATTTTGGTCTGAATGGCTTGGGAATGCCCCTTGGGACGTGTGGATTCTCACGACCTCTTCCAAGAACAGGAGCGTTTTGATCATCTCTGCCATTTCTTCTCCTTCAGACGTCAGGGACCTTGGACCCGTTATTGGAGAAGAGAATTGAGGAACTTCCTCAAGTCCACGTTGGCACTCCGTATGTTTCTGCCTGTATCAGTGAGTTTCAATATGTCTCATGAATGTCTTTTGAGCCTGGTATCCTCTACAGCTGTCTCCACGCCAGTATTCTCCATTGTAGCAGAACATCTCTCATCCATGTGTTCGCATCTCTCCTCAATCCGTGCAGCCAGCTTATCGGCCAGCTTCTCTTCGTGTCTCCCCTAAAGTCGACTTCACCAGGACTGGGCAAGTCTGAAAGTACCTCGGAGCCTGACCAGAAAGCTGATGACAGGCAGATCTTCCACTGTCTGCCCTTTCAGGTTCTGGAAACTGACCTGTGACCTCAGGTCTTTGGGCAGCAGCAGTATCTCGAACTTACACAGCTTCCCAGACCAAACACCTAAGCCAAGCTCCACAGAGGGCGGCAGCCCCTCCATCACACTGATCCACCCACAGAACTCTGCCCGGTTACCTAGGATCCAATAGCCACAACAAGCCTCGCGGTAAACACCAACATTCCACCTGGAATCCAACCGCTAACTGCCATCCCCAATGGCTGCTGCATCTTGTCAGTGTTGGGGGAGGGGCTGCATCCGACGAGAGGTTCCTAAGGTAAATGTGATTCTACCCACTAGCGTCCCATGGGCCTTTGTTCTTCCCTCTTTCCTTTTGTTCAGAGCTCTATGCACCGTACCAATGGAGGGAAGTGTGTCCCTTTTCAGTTGATGGTTTCACACGTCTTTAAACTTTCTAACAGTTCACAGTACACAGAGCCCCACTAAGGGAAACTATTGTTCCTGTAATATGGGCACACCCGCAATACATAGCCGTCGGTTGATTTCTGCTGAAACACCCGCATTCACGGGACATCTATCCATTTGTTTCAAGGGGGCTGAAATTCCTAGGAATGATACAATCCCCAATGTGCACTTTACTGCCTGTCTCTTTTGATCTTAGTACACTTTTGCGGAGCTACTTTTCCTTGTTATAGGCTTGTGCCATTTCTTCTCGACGTAGTGTAGAATATGGCATTCATTCATCCTGTTGGAAGACTTGCAAGTCTATATCACGGACTAGGAATCCATTGGATTCCAAATCGGCATTTGGTTTAGGTCACGATATGCTCATATGAATCAATATTTACGAATATAAATGCACGCCTCTGATTTCCGAATACAGGTGTGCTGAGTACATTCAAGCCGCGATACTGGGTCGATGCGTACTGAATGATCCTTGACATCACCTTGAGTAATTTCTTTTGAATATTCATGTTACCCTACCCTTTTTGTGTTGTTTGTTTGTTTGATTCTTTCTTGGTCTGCTTCTCGTTTGCTTTGCAAACACGTCAGGCCATGCATCTCTCCGTTTGCTTCCAACAGAGAGTCATATAAGCTGACTCCCTTAAGATAGTGCTTCCAATCCCCTATGATTTCCTGCTTCCCTCTCCCATCTTTAGGGTTTTGATGTCCTCCTTGCCTTCTTCTTGTTTCTTCTTTTCCACTCATGCTCTTCTTGCATTTCCAATAAGGGTTTTCTTCTTTCCATTTCATCTTGCTGCTTATCCCTTCAGGGGAGAATCCTCAACCTTTCTTTTAGGATAAGTTTCGAACTGCTGAATTCTTTTAAGATTTGCAGGTCTGTGGCATTCTCTAGCTCTGCTGTTATTAGAAATGGTGGTCATGTGGCATAGGCTACCCTAGATGGCAGCATTTTGCCATTCAAGCTATGGTCTATGTCCTGGCACTCCTCCCTGTCCTGCAATATTGCTGCTGAGATAGCAGCTGAAACCCCTCTGGAGGTTCTCTTGTGACTATGTTGCTTTCCTCCAGGCGCATTTTAAATCACTGGGATGCTCATGAACTTTGTTGATTTGGATCATACAGCTGCTGCTAAGTCTATTGGGATTCCACCTCTTTTGGACGCTGTGTACTTCCTGAATTCGCCTAGATGATTCTATCTTGGCTTTCAGCAAGTTTCAGTCTGATTTTTCTACACATAACTTTTCAAACATTGTTTGTTTCTTTATCTCTTGCTTTTCCATCTGGGACTCTTTCGAATTTTAGTCTTTCATGCCTTGTCTTCAACCAGGATTCAACAGCAATGTTTTCATTGGTTTGCACTTGCTTTCCTATGTGTGCTTCTGACCGAGGGATTTCTGTTCCCCTGTCTTCAAAGTCATTCACGCGTCCCTCTGCAATATCTCGTCTGCTTAGGACGGAATGTTAGCCCTGATATTTTCTCATCCACTGAGTTTTCTGATATTATTTGGCTCGTCTTTAGGCTTTCTCTTCCCCTTTTCTGGTATTCTGCCTTTTGTGATTCTGAGACACTGTTGTTCTTCAGTGTTTCCCTCACCTCCATTTTCAATACTTGCTCTGGAGAGCGTTTTGCAGTCTAGTTGTCTGAAAGCTTATCTTTAGGGCCTTCAATCTCTTTGGAACTGAAAATGGTACTTCCTTTTCCTTTTACTGTATTTCTTCATCTCTACTGGTCAGGTAATTTCAGGTATCTAATGTAGACTTCTAGGGCTTGGTTAAGTGAAAACTTTAGACACTTGGCTCTACACAATTGCATGGGATTTCTGTGAGGACAAATTTTCCTAGACATTGATGCCATGTCCTGTTCCTGTGTGTGTTGTCTGGTCTATCTCCAATTGCTGGTGTTGCCTTTGTTGTGATGAACCCCCCATACTATTTCGATTAGGATAACCTCATTTTGATTACGCTTATCTCACAAATCTGAAAGAGCACAGGACACTTCCTCTGGTGGAAATGGAGCTTCTAAAGGTTCTCAGCTCTGCATTCTACTCTCTGTTATTTTGGAGTGTTTCCAGAAGAGCAGAGTGTGAGTGCGCTTGTGCTTTGTAGTGCCACGGGAATGTCCCACTGAAACCAGTTCTTCCAAGAGCTTCTCTGTCTACAGAAACACCAGTGGAAGCATATCTATGGATGTCACACATCAGGGCCTGCTGGAATGATCCCGCAGCCCGAACTTGGTGTCCTCGCTGCCGAACCGTGCCGGTGCCATCCAAAATGTAGCATCCGCTTTTGAGAGATAAACTGAAGGAAATCCTTCCTCTTCTCACGCTGTGGTCTTGGACCACACTTCCTTGTCCTCTCATCCTTGTGGCACGGGTGCACGAAGCCAACCACAGAGCTGTTGCACATCCTGTGCCTCAAACCAAACCATAATCACAGCCCAGGTTATGAATGTAGCAGATCCTAAGGCTTTTCATTCTGAATTCAAACCCAAGGCCCCCTGGATCCCTCAGACCCGATGCACAATATCTCTGATTCAGCCCCACACATGCTCTATTGGCAAAATGCCAAATTGGTCTCTGGTCCTGCAGATGCACTGGGTGTGGCCATGGGACATATCGATAATTTCAACTGCGCGCGCCAGGGTGGTTGCTTGCTCATTGGGGCCACAGGTCGGTTTGCTCTCTTGATAGGACCCACCACATCCCACAACGCACTCCAGATCCCTGAGACTCAGCGTGTGCCACCATCCGTAGCCCTATCCCTCCCTGAACGCTGCCTCTGCTACCTCAAATTTGGCAGCTCGGAGCTTGGTCTCAGAATCAACTGTGGGGATGTTTTGCACTGGATTCTTTGAGTTCTGTCAGCCAAGCATCTGCTGTGCACTCTTCTAACACTCAGCGCATCACCTTCAATCCCATGTCTCCTGTCCGCTTGTGAGTGTGCGTCCAAGTTAAAGAGAGTTTCACCTTTACTGCTCCATCAACAGGGCTCAGACCATGCACTGGTATCCATTCCCTGCTTTTCCTTCTCCTGCTTCCAGGTGTTCTGAGGCCTCATCCTGTCTTTGGAAGTAACAGACCTCTCTTCGGCAAGTGTCCTGTGCCAAGGGCTGGGTGAGTGGATGTTTCCATTGCTGTGTTCATGGGAGCGAGTGAGCGCAGGTTGCACTGCTTCTCTGTCAACTGGGCATCGATGAATCAACACTTTCCAGATACATTTCACAGAAATGTGATTTCTTTTTATCTCTTTGTTTCTATACAGCCGTGGTGGGAGGGATTGTCCGAAGACTCCAGTTTTGACATTGTGTTGATATCTCATTTGCAGTCTTTAAAAATTTAATAGAATTGATATAAATGTTTTGGGAGTTATACGAAAGTGAAGTTAGTTTCTGAAACATACTAAATCGACCTAGAAGCCAGACTTGTCAATTTCGGTAACATTTTGTCAGCTCTAAGGAAAACATAGACAGATAGAATGCAAACTAGCAGTCCGAACTGTTAAAGGGGTCATGTCAGCTCTTTACTGTTGAAGCCTCCGAAACCAACAGGAACCATGAAATAACTAATGGAAACATGAAATAACCCCCAAGCTTGGATTCCCTTGTGCATGTGGTGCCCTTTAGTCCCGATGACACCTACTGGTCAATGTTGGCATTTCAAGGTGTAACATCCCTCTCAAGGAAAATACAAGAGGAAACGAACTAAATATATACATTTAGCTTTGAATCCAAAGAACCTAGAGGCATTATAGCTATGAGAACCCTGCTGCAGCTATGCTAGGCTACTGAGAACCAGGTGTTCTTCTATCAGTGATGAGAACGCTTAATCATCCGATCATGTTGGGTAAAGCACTTGAATGCAACCAAGTCTGCACCCCCATGATAGATTGCCCCCGGGGGCTTGACTCAATTGAAAGACGGTCCACATAAGCTGTGTCTTTCATGTCATTGGCGACTTTTACAGTTCCGTTCACTATCTGACTTCTAATATTTACCTAGACTGTCTTGAAAAACGGAGGCCTAATACAGATTCAAGTTCAGTCAAAGATTCCCCTCACTTACCACACTCCCTTCACCCCAGAGAGGACATAATCCCAGCATTTGCTGAATCTAGCGGAAGGCCATCGTTTCTTTGTGGGAGCTAAGTATTCAATTCCTATCTATTTCATACGAGAGTATTTGACCTTTATGGGGTTCCCTGTTGTTCACAGAGGATGAAGCTAGAGGAAATCTGATTCTAGGAGGGGCTTGCTCTTCTCTTACTGGCTTCATTGCAGCTCAGGTACTGATCCCTCAAAATGGATGCCTGAGTGGAGGGGAGGGAAGAGCAAGTGCTTGATAGCTAGGCCCAAACCTGGGAAAAGGCATACCTGGGCTTGGTGCACTTTGATCTGAATGGCTTGGAATTGCCCCTTGGGTCGTGTGGATTATCTGACCTCTTTCAAGAACATGAGCGTTTTTATCATCTCTGCCATCTCTTCTCTTTAGACGTCAGGGATCTTGGACCCGTTCTTGGAGCAGAGAATTGAGGAACTTCCTCCAGTCCATGGTGGCCCTCCGTATGTTTCTGCTAGTATCAGCGAGGTTCAATATGTCTCATGAATGCCTTTCGAGCCTGCTATCCTCTACAGCTGTCTCCAGGCCAGTATTCTCTATTGTAGCAGAACATCTCTCATCAATGTGTTCGCATCTCTCCTCAATCCGTGCAGCCATGTTTTCGGCCAGCTTCTCTTCGTGTCTCCCATAAAGTCGACTTCAACAGGACTGGGCAAGTCTGAAAGGACCTCGGAGCCTCTCCAGTAAGCTGAAGACAGGCAGATCTTCCACTGTCTGCCCTTTCAGGTTCTGGAAACTGACCCGTGAACTCAGGTCTTTGGGCAGCAGCAGTATCTCGAACTGACACAGCTTCCCGGACCAAAGACCTAAGCCAAGCTCCACAGAGGGCGGCAGCCCCTCCATCGCACTGATCCACCCACAGAACTCTGCCCGGTTACCTAGGATCCACCAGCCACAACAAGCCTCGCGGTACACACCAACATTCCACCTGGAATCCAACCGCTAACTGCCATCCCCAATGGCTGCTGCATCTTGTCAGTGTTGGGGGAGGGGCTGCATCCGACGAGAGGTTCCTAAGGTAAATGTGATTCTACCCACTAGCGTCCCATGGGCCTTTGTTCTTCCCTCTTTCCTTTTGTTCAGATCTGTATGCACTGTAGCAACGGAGGGAAGTGTGTCCATTTTCAGTTGAATGTTTCACACGTCTTTAAACTTTCTAACAGTTCACAGTACACAGAGACCCACTAAGGGAAACTATTGTTCCTGTAATATGGGCACACCCGCAATACATAGCCGTCGGTTGATTTCTGCTGAAACACCCGCATTCACGGGACATCTATCCATTTGTTTCAAGGGGGCTGAAATTCCTAGGAATGATACAATCCCCAATGTGCACTTTACTGCCTGTCTCTTTTGATCTTAGTACACTTTTGCGGAGCTACTTTTCCTTGTTATAGGCTTGTGCCATTTCTTCTCGACGTAGTGTAGAATATGGCATTCATTCATCCTGTTGGAAGACTTGCAAGTCTATATCACGGACTAGGAATCCATTGGATTCCAAATCGGCATTTGGTTTAGGTCACGATATGCTCATATGAATCAATATTTACGAATATAAATGCACGCCTCTGATTTCCGAATACAGGTGTGCTGAGTACATTCAAGCCGCGATACTGGGTCGATGCGTACTGAATGATCCTTGACATCACCTTGAGTAATTTCTTTTGAATATTCATGTTACCCTACCCTTTTTGTGTTGTTTGTTTGTTTGATTCTTTCTTGGTCTGCTTCTCGTTTGCTTTGCAAACACGTCAGGCCATGCATCTCTCCGTTTGCTTCCAACAGAGAGTCATATAAGCTGACTCCCTTAAGATAGTGCTTCCAATCCCCTATGATTTCCTGCTTCCCTCTCCCATCTTTAGGGTTTTGATGTCCTCCTTGCCTTCTTCTTGTTTCTTCTTTTCCACTCATGCTCTTCTTGCATTTCCAATAAGGGTTTTCTTCTTTCCATTTCATCTTGCTGCTTATCCCTTCAGGGGAGAATCCTCAACCTTTCTTTTAGGATAAGTTTCGAACTGCTGAATTCTTTTAAGATTTGCAGGTCTGTGGCATTCTCTAGCTCTGCTGTTATTAGAAATGGTGGTCATGTGGCATAGGCTACCCTAGATGGCAGCATTTTGCCATTCAAGCTATGGTCTATGTCCTGGCACTCCTCCCTGTCCTGCAATATTGCTGCTGAGATAGCAGCTGAAACCCCTCTGGAGGTTCTCTTGTGACTATGTTGCTTTCCTCCAGGCGCATTTTAAATCACTGGGATGCTCATGAACTTTGTTGATTTGGATCATACAGCTGCTGCTAAGTCTATTGGGATTCCACCTCTTTTGGACGCTGTGTACTTCCTGAATTCGCCTAGATGATTCTATCTTGGCTTTCAGCAAGTTTCAGTCTGATTTTTCTACACATAACTTTTCAAACATTGTTTGTTTCTTTATCTCTTGCTTTTCCATCTGGGACTCTTTCGAATTTTAGTCTTTCATGCCTTGTCTTCAACCAGGATTCAACAGCAATGTTTTCATTGGTTTGCACTTGCTTTCCTATGTGTGCTTCTGACCGAGGGATTTCTGTTCCCCTGTCTTCAAAGTCATTCACGCGTCCCTCTGCAATATCTCGTCTGCTTAGGACGGAATGTTAGCCCTGATATTTTCTCATCCACTGAGTTTTCTGATATTATTTGGCTCGTCTTTAGGCTTTCTCTTCCCCTTTTCTGGTATTCTGCCTTTTGTGATTCTGAGACACTGTTGTTCTTCAGTGTTTCCCTCACCTCCATTTTCAATACTTGCTCTGGAGAGCGTTTTGCAGTCTAGTTGTCTGAAAGCTTATCTTTAGGGCCTTCAATCTCTTTGGAACTGAAAATGGTACTTCCTTTTCCTTTTACTGTATTTCTTCGTCTCTACTGGTCAGGTAATTTCAGGTATCTAATGTAGACTTCTAGGGCTTGGTTAAGTGAAAACTTTAGACACTTGGCTCTACACAATTGCATGGGATTTCTGTGAGGACAAATTTTCCTAGACATTGATGCCATGTCCTGTTCCTGTGTGTGTTGTCTGGTCTATCTCCAATTGCTGGTGTTGCCTTTGTTGTGATGAACCCCCCATACTATTTCGATTAGGATAACCTCATTTTGATTACGCTTATCTCACAAATCTGAAAGAGCACAGGACACTTCCTCTGGTGGAAATGGAGCTTCTAAAGGTTCTCAGCTCTGCATTCTACTCTCTGTTATTTTGGAGTGTTTCCAGAAGAGCAGAGTGTGAGTGCGCTTGTGCTTTGTAGTGCCACGGGAATGTCCCACTGAAACCAGTTCTTCCAAGAGCTTCTCTGTCTACAGAAACACCAGTGGAAGCATATCTATGGATGTCACACATCAGGGCCTGCTGGAATGATCCCGCAGCCCGAACTTGGTGTCCTCGCTGCCGAACCGTGCCGGTGCCATCCAAAATGTAGCATCCGCTTTTGAGAGATAAACTGAAGGAAATCCTTCCTCTTCTCACGCTGTGGTCTTGGACCACACTTCCTTGTCCTCTCATCCTTGTGGCACGGGTGCACGAAGCCAACCACAGAGCTGTTGCACATCCTGTGCCTCAAACCAAACCATAATCACAGCCCAGGTTATGAATGTAGCAGATCCTAAGGCTTTTCATTCTGAATTCAAACCCAAGGCCCCCTGGATCCCTCAGACCCGATGCACAATATCTCTGATTCAGCCCCACACATGCTCTATTGGCAAAATGCCAAATTGGTCTCTGGTCCTGCAGATGCACTGGGTGTGGCCATGGGACATATCGATAATTTCAACTGCGCGCGCCAGGGTGGTTGCTTGCTCATTGGGGCCACAGGTCGGTTTGCTCTCTTGATAGGACCCACCACATCCCACAACGCACTCCAGATCCCTGAGACTCAGCGTGTGCCACCATCCGTAGCCCTATCCCTCCCTGAACGCTGCCTCTGCTACCTCAAATTTGGCAGCTCGGAGCTTGGTCTCAGAATCAACTGTGGGGATGTTTTGCACTGGATTCTTTGAGTTCTGTCAGCCAAGCATCTGCTGTGCACTCTTCTAACACTCAGCGCATCACCTTCAATCCCATGTCTCCTGTCCACTTGTGAGTGTGCGTCCAAGTTAAAGAGAGTTTCACCTTTACTGCTCCATCAACAGGGCTCAGACCATGCACTGGTATCCATTCCCTGCTTTTCCTTCTCCTGCTTCCAGGTGTTCTGAGGCCTCATCCTGTCTTTGGAAGTAACAGACCTCTCTTCGGCAAGTGTCCTGTGCCAAGGGCTGGGTGAGTGGATGTTTCCATTGCTGTGTTCATGGGAGCGAGTGAGCGCAGGTTGCACTGCTTCTCTGTCAACTGGGCATCGATGAATCAACACTTTCCAGATACATTTCACAGAAATGTGATTTCTTTTTATCTCTTTGTTTCTATACAGCCGTGGTGGGAGGGATTGTCCGAAGACTCCAGTTTTGACATTGTGTTGATATCTCATTTGCAGTCTTTAAAATTTTAATAGAATTGATATAAATGTTTTGGGAGTTATACGAAAGTGAAGTTAGTTTCTGAAACATACTAAATCGACCTAGAAGCCAGACTTGTCAATTTCGGTAACATTTTGTCAGCTCTAAGGAAAACATAGACAGATAGAATGCAAACTAGCAGTCCGAACTGTTAAAGGGGTCATGTCAGCTCTTTACTGTTGAAGCCTCCGAAACCAACAGGAACCATGAAATAACTAATGGAAACATGAAATAACCCCCAAGCTTGGATTCCCTTGTGCATGTGGTGCCCTTTAGTCCCGATGACACCTACTGGTCAATGTTGGCATTTCAAGGTGTAACATCCCTCTCAAGGAAAATACAAGAGGAAACGAACTAAATATATACATTTAGCTTTGAATCCAAAGAACCTAGAGGCATTATAGCTATGAGAACCCTGCTGCAGCTATGCTAGGCTACTGAGAACCAGGTGTTCTTCTATCAGTGATGAGAACGCTTAATCATCCGATCATGTTGGGTAAAGGACTTGAATGCAACCAAGTCTGCACCCCCATGATAGATTGCTCCCGGGGGCTTGACTCAATTGAAAGACGGTCCACATAAGCTGTGTCTTTCATGTCATTGGCGACTTTTACAGTTCCGTTCACTATCTGACTTCTAATATTTACCTAGACTGTCTTGAAAAACGGAGGCCTAATACAGATTCAAGTTCAGTCAAAGATTCCCCTCACTTACCACACTCCCTTCACCCCAGAGAGGACATAATCCCAGCATTTGCTGAATCTAGCGGAAGGCCATCGTTTCTTTGTGGGAGCTAAGTATTCAATTCCTATCTATTTCATACGAGAGTATTTGACCTTTATGGGGTTCCCTGTTGTTCACAGAGGATGAAGCTAGAGGAACTCTGATTCTAGGAGGGGCTTGCTCTTCTCTTACTGGCTTCATTGCAGCTCAGGTACTGATCCCTCAAAATGGATGCCTGAGTGGAGGGGAGGGAAGAGCAAGTGCTTGATAGCTAGGCCCAAACCTGGGAAAAGGCTTACCTGGGCTTGGTGCACTTTGATCTGAATGGCTTGGAATTGCCCCTTGGGTCGTGTGGATTATCTGACCTCTTTCAAGAACATGAGCGTTTTTATCATCTCTGCCATCTCTTCTCTTTAGACGTCAGGGATCTTGGACCCGTTCTTGGAGCAGAGAATTGAGGAACTTCCTCCAGTCCACGGTGGCCCTCCGTATGTTTCTGCTAGTATCAGCGAGGTTCAATATGTCTCATGAATGCCTTTCGAGCCTGCTATCCTCTACAGCTGTCTCCAGGCCAGTATTCTCTATTGTAGCAGAACATCTCTCATCAATGTGTTCGCATCTCTCCTCAATCCGTGCAGCCATGTTTTCGGCCAGCTTCTCTTCGTGTCTCCCATAAAGTCGACTTCAACAGGACTGGGCAAGTCTGAAAGGACCTCGGAGCCTCTCCAGTAAGCTGAAGACAGGCAGATCTTCCACTGTCTGCCCTTTCAGGTTCTGGAAACTGACCCGTGAACTCAGGTCTTTGGGCAGCAGCAGTATCTCGAACTGACACAGCTTCCCGGACCAAAGACCTAAGCCAAGCTCCACAGAGGGCGGCAGCCCCTCCATCGCACTGATCCACCCACAGAACTCTGCCCGGTTACCTAGGATCCACCAGCCACAACAAGCCTCGCGGTACACACCAACATTCCACCTGGAATCCAACCGCTAACTGCCATCCCCAATGGCTGCTGCATCTTGTCAGTGTTGGGGGAGGGGCTGCATCCGACGAGAGGTTCCTAAGGTAAATGTGATTCTACCCACTAGCGTCCCATGGGCCTTTGTTCTTCCCTCTTTCCTTTTGTTCAGATCTGTATGCACTGTAGCAACGGAGGGAAGTGTGTCCATTTTCAGTTGAATGTTTCACACGTCTTTAAACTTTCTAACAGTTCACAGTACACAGAGACCCACTAAGGGAAACTATTGTTCCTGTAATATGGGCACACCCGCAATACATAGCCGTCGGTTGATTTCTGCTGAAACACCCGCATTCACGGGACATCTATCCATTTGTTTCAAGGGGGCTGAAATTCCTAGGAATGATACAATCCCCAATGTGCACTTTACTGCCTGTCTCTTTTGATCTTAGTACACTTTTGCGGAGCTACTTTTCCTTGTTATAGGCTTGTGCCATTTCTTCTCGACGTAGTGTAGAATATGGCATTCATTCATCCTGTTGGAAGACTTGCAAGTCTATATCACGGACTAGGAATCCATTGGATTCCAAATCGGCATTTGGTTTAGGTCACGATATGCTCATATGAATCAATATTTACGAATATAAATGCACGCCTCTGATTTCCGAATACAGGTGTGCTGAGTACATTCAAGCCGCGATACTGGGTCGATGCGTACTGAATGATCCTTGACATCACCTTGAGTAATTTCTTTTGAATATTCATGTTACCCTACCCTTTTTGTGTTGTTTGTTTGTTTGATTCTTTCTTGGTCTGCTTCTCGTTTGCTTTGCAAACACGTCAGGCCATGCATCTCTCCGTTTGCTTCCAACAGAGAGTCATATAAGCTGACTCCCTTAAGATAGTGCTTCCAATCCCCTATGATTTCCTGCTTCCCTCTCCCATCTTTAGGGTTTTGATGTCCTCCTTGCCTTCTTCTTGTTTCTTCTTTTCCACTCATGCTCTTCTTGCATTTCCAATAAGGGTTTTCTTCTTTCCATTTCATCTTGCTGCTTATCCCTTCAGGGGAGAATCCTCAACCTTTCTTTTAGGATAAGTTTCGAACTGCTGAATTCTTTTAAGATTTGCAGGTCTGTGGCATTCTCTAGCTCTGCTGTTATTAGAAATGGTGGTCATGTGGCATAGGCTACCCTAGATGGCAGCATTTTGCCATTCAAGCTATGGTCTATGTCCTGGCACTCCTCCCTGTCCTGCAATATTGCTGCTGAGATAGCAGCTGAAACCCCTCTGGAGGTTCTCTTGTGACTATGTTGCTTTCCTCCAGGCGCATTTTAAATCACTGGGATGCTCATGAACTTTGTTGATTTGGATCATACAGCTGCTGCTAAGTCTATTGGGATTCCACCTCTTTTGGACGCTGTGTACTTCCTGAATTCGCCTAGATGATTCTATCTTGGCTTTCAGCAAGTTTCAGTCTGATTTTTCTACACATAACTTTTCAAACATTGTTTGTTTCTTTATCTCTTGCTTTTCCATCTGGGACTCTTTCGAATTTTAGTCTTTCATGCCTTGTCTTCAACCAGGATTCAACAGCAATGTTTTCATTGGTTTGCACTTGCTTTCCTATGTGTGCTTCTGACCGAGGGATTTCTGTTCCCCTGTCTTCAAAGTCATTCACGCGTCCCTCTGCAATATCTCGTCTGCTTAGGACGGAATGTTAGCCCTGATATTTTCTCATCCACTGAGTTTTCTGATATTATTTGGCTCGTCTTTAGGCTTTCTCTTCCCCTTTTCTGGTATTCTGCCTTTTGTGATTCTGAGACAGTTGTTCTTCAGTGTTTCCCTCACCTCCATTTTCAATACTTGCTCTGGAGAGCGTTTTGCAGTCTAGTTGTCTGAAAGCTTATCTTTAGGGCCTTCAATCTCTTTGGAACTGAAAATGGTACTTCCTTTTCCTTTTACTGTATTTCTTCATCTCTACTGGTCAGGTAATTTCAGGTATCTAATGTAGACTTCTAGGGCTTGGTTAAGTGAAAACTTTAGACACTTGGCTCTACACAATTGCATGGGATTTCTGTGAGGACAAATTTTCCTAGACATTGATGCCATGTCCTGTTCCTGTGTGTGTTGTCTGGTCTATCTCCAATTGCTGGTGTTGCCTTTGTTGTGATGAACCCCCCATACTATTTCGATTAGGATAACCTCATTTTGATTACGCTTATCTCACAAATCTGAAAGAGCACAGGACACTTCCTCTGGTGGAAATGGAGCTTCTAAAGGTTCTCAGCTCTGCATTCTACTCTCTGTTATTTTGGAGTGTTTCCAGAAGAGCAGAGTGTGAGTGCGCTTGTGCTTTGTAGTGCCACGGGAATGTCCCACTGAAACCAGTTCTTCCAAGAGCTTCTCTGTCTACAGAAACACCAGTGGAAGCATATCTATGGATGTCACACATCAGGGCCTGCTGGAATGATCCCGCAGCCCGAACTTGGTGTCCTCGCTGCCGAACCGTGCCGGTGCCATCCAAAATGTAGCATCCGCTTTTGAGAGATAAACTGAAGGAAATCCTTCCTCTTCTCACGCTGTGGTCTTGGACCACACTTCCTTGTCCTCTCATCCTTGTGGCACGGGTGCACGAAGCCAACCACAGAGCTGTTGCACATCCTGTGCCTCAAACCAAACCATAATCACAGCCCAGGTTATGAATGTAGCAGATCCTAAGGCTTTTCATTCTGAATTCAAACCCAAGGCCCCCTGGATCCCTCAGACCCGATGCACAATATCTCTGATTCAGCCCCACACATGCTCTATTGGCAAAATGCCAAATTGGTCTCTGGTCCTGCAGATGCACTGGGTGTGGCCATGGGACATATCGATAATTTCAACTGCGCGCGCCAGGGTGGTTGCTTGCTCATTGGGGCCACAGGTCGGTTTGCTCTCTTGATAGGACCCACCACATCCCACAACGCACTCCAGATCCCTGAGACTCAGCGTGTGCCACCATCCGTAGCCCTATCCCTCCCTGAACGCTGCCTCTGCTACCTCAAATTTGGCAGCTCGGAGCTTGGTCTCAGAATCAACTGTGGGGATGTTTTGCACTGGATTCTTTGAGTTCTGTCAGCCAAGCATCTGCTGTGCACTCTTCTAACACTCAGCGCATCACCTTCAATCCCATGTCTCCTGTCCACTTGTGAGTGTGCGTCCAAGTTAAAGAGAGTTTCACCTTTACTGCTCCATCAACAGGGCTCAGACCATGCACTGGTATCCATTCCCTGCTTTTCCTTCTCCTGCTTCCAGGTGTTCTGAGGCCTCATCCTGTCTTTGGAAGTAACAGACCTCTCTTCGGCAAGTGTCCTGTGCCAAGGGCTGGGTGAGTGGATGTTTCCATTGCTGTGTTCATGGGAGCGAGTGAGCGCAGGTTGCACTGCTTCTCTGTCAACTGGGCATCGATGAATCAACACTTTCCAGATACATTTCACAGAAATGTGATTTCTTTTTATCTCTTTGTTTCTATACAGCCGTGGTGGGAGGGATTGTCCGAAGACTCCAGTTTTGACATTGTGTTGATATCTCATTTGCAGTCTTTAAAAATTTAATAGAATTGATATAAATGTTTTGGGAGTTATACGAAAGTGAAGTTAGTTTCTGAAACATACTAAATCGACCTAGAAGCCAGACTTGTCAATTTCGGTAACATTTTGTCAGCTCTAAGGAAAACATAGACAGATAGAATGCAAACTAGCAGTCCGAACTGTTAAAGGGGTCATGTCAGCTCTTTACTGTTGAAGCCTCCGAAACCAACAGGAACCATGAAATAACTAATGGAAACATGAAATAACCCCCAAGCTTGGATTCCCTTGTGCATGTGGTGCCCTTTAGTCCCGATGACACCTACTGGTCAATGTTGGCATTTCAAGGTGTAACATCCCTCTCAAGGAAAATACAAGAGGAAACGAACTAAATATATACATTTAGCTTTGAATCCAAAGAACCTAGAGGCATTATAGCTATGAGAACCCTGCTGCAGCTATGCTAGGCTACTGAGAACCAGGTGTTCTTCTATCAGTGATGAGAACGCTTAATCATCCGATCATGTTGGGTAAAGCACTTGAATGCAACCAAGTCTGCACCCCCATGATAGATTGCCCCCGGGGGCTTGACTCAATTGAAAGACGGTCCACATAAGCTGTGTCTTTCATGTCATTGGCGACTTTTACAGTTCCGTTCACTATCTGACTTCTAATATTTACCTAGACTGTCTTGAAAAACGGAGGCCTAATACAGATTCAAGTTCAGTCAAAGATTCCCCTCACTTACCACACTCCCTTCACCCCAGAGAGGACATAATCCCAGCATTTGCTGAATCTAGCGGAAGGCCATCGTTTCTTTGTGGGAGCTAAGTATTCAATTCCTATCTATTTCATACGAGAGTATTTGACCTTTATGGGGTTCCCTGTTGTTCACAGAGGATGAAGCTAGAGGAACTCTGATTCTAGGAGGGGCTTGCTCTTCTCTTACTGGCTTCATTGCAGCTCAGGTACTGATCCCTCAAAATGGATGCCTGAGTGGAGGGGAGGGAAGAGCAATTGCTTGATAGCTAGGCCCAAACCTGGGAAAAGGCTTACCTGGGCTTGGTGCACTTTGATCTGAATGGCTTGGAATTGCCCCTTGGGTCGTGTGGATTATCTGACCTCTTTCAAGAACATGAGCGTTTTTATCATCTCTGCCATCTCTTCTCTTTAGACGTCAGGGATCTTGGACCCGTTCTTGGAGCAGAGAATTGAGGAACTTCCTCCAGTCCACGGTGGCCCTCCGTATGTTTCTGCTAGTATCAGCGAGGTTCAATATGTCTCATGAATGCCTTTCGAGCCTGCTATCCTCTACAGCTGTCTCCAGGCCAGTATTCTCTATTGTAGCAGAACATCTCTCATCAATGTGTTCGCATCTCTCCTCAATCCGTGCAGCCATGTTTTCGGCCAGCTTCTCTTCGTGTCTCCCATAAAGTCGACTTCAACAGGACTGGGCAAGTCTGAAAGGACCTCGGAGCCTCTCCAGTAAGCTGAAGACAGGCAGATCTTCCACTGTCTGCCCTTTCAGGTTCTGGAAACTGACCCGTGAACTCAGGTCTTTGGGCAGCAGCAGTATCTCGAACTGACACAGCTTCCCGGACCAAAGACCTAAGCCAAGCTCCACAGAGGGCGGCAGCCCCTCCATCGCACTGATCCACCCACAGAACTCTGCCCGGTTACCTAGGATCCACCAGCCACAACAAGCCTCGCGGTACACACCAACATTCCACCTGGAATCCAACCGCTAACTGCCATCCCCAATGGCTGCTGCATCTTGTCAGTGTTGGGGGAGGGGCTGCATCCGACGAGAGGTTCCTAAGGTAAATGTGATTCTACCCACTAGCGTCCCATGGGCCTTTGTTCTTCCCTCTTTCCTTTTGTTCAGATCTGTATGCACTGTAGCAACGGAGGGAAGTGTGTCCATTTTCAGTTGAATGTTTCACACGTCTTTAAACTTTCTAACAGTTCACAGTACACAGAGACCCACTAAGGGAAACTATTGTTCCTGTAATATGGGCACACCCGCAATACATAGCCGTCGGTTGATTTCTGCTGAAACACCCGCATTCACGGGACATCTATCCATTTGTTTCAAGGGGGCTGAAATTCCTAGGAATGATACAATCCCCAATGTGCACTTTACTGCCTGTCTCTTTTGATCTTAGTACACTTTTGCGGAGCTACTTTTCCTTGTTATAGGCTTGTGCCATTTCTTCTCGACGTAGTGTAGAATATGGCATTCATTCATCCTGTTGGAAGACTTGCAAGTCTATATCACGGACTAGGAATCCATTGGATTCCAAATCGGCATTTGGTTTAGGTCACGATATGCTCATATGAATCAATATTTACGAATATAAATGCACGCCTCTGATTTCCGAATACAGGTGTGCTGAGTACATTCAAGCCGCGATACTGGGTCGATGCGTACTGAATGATCCTTGACATCACCTTGAGTAATTTCTTTTGAATATTCATGTTACCCTACCCTTTTTGTGTTGTTTGTTTGTTTGATTCTTTCTTGGTCTGCTTCTCGTTTGCTTTGCAAACACGTCAGGCCATGCATCTCTCCGTTTGCTTCCAACAGAGAGTCATATAAGCTGACTCCCTTAAGATAGTGCTTCCAATCCCCTATGATTTCCTGCTTCCCTCTCCCATCTTTAGGGTTTTGATGTCCTCCTTGCCTTCTTCTTGTTTCTTCTTTTCCACTCATGCTCTTCTTGCATTTCCAATAAGGGTTTTCTTCTTTCCATTTCATCTTGCTGCTTATCCCTTCAGGGGAGAATCCTCAACCTTTCTTTTAGGATAAGTTTCGAACTGCTGAATTCTTTTAAGATTTGCAGGTCTGTGGCATTCTCTAGCTCTGCTGTTATTAGAAATGGTGGTCATGTGGCATAGGCTACCCTAGATGGCAGCATTTTGCCATTCAAGCTATGGTCTATGTCCTGGCACTCCTCCCTGTCCTGCAATATTGCTGCTGAGATAGCAGCTGAAACCCCTCTGGAGGTTCTCTTGTGACTATGTTGCTTTCCTCCAGGCGCATTTTAAATCACTGGGATGCTCATGAACTTTGTTGATTTGGATCATACAGCTGCTGCTAAGTCTATTGGGATTCCACCTCTTTTGGACGCTGTGTACTTCCTGAATTCGCCTAGATGATTCTATCTTGGCTTTCAGCAAGTTTCAGTCTGATTTTTCTACACATAACTTTTCAAACATTGTTTGTTTCTTTATCTCTTGCTTTTCCATCTGGGACTCTTTCGAATTTTAGTCTTTCATGCCTTGTCTTCAACCAGGATTCAACAGCAATGTTTTCATTGGTTTGCACTTGCTTTCCTATGTGTGCTTCTGACCGAGGGATTTCTGTTCCCCTGTCTTCAAAGTCATTCACGCGTCCCTCTGCAATATCTCGTCTGCTTAGGACGGAATGTTAGCCCTGATATTTTCTCATCCACTGAGTTTTCTGATATTATTTGGCTCGTCTTTAGGCTTTCTCTTCCCCTTTTCTGGTATTCTGCCTTTTGTGATTCTGAGACACTGTTGTTCTTCAGTGTTTCCCTCACCTCCATTTTCAATACTTGCTCTGGAGAGCGTTTTGCAGTCTAGTTGTCTGAAAGCTTATCTTTAGGGCCTTCAATCTCTTTGGAACTGAAAATGGTACTTCCTTTTCCTTTTACTGTATTTCTTCATCTCTACTGGTCAGGTAATTTCAGGTATCTAATGTAGACTTCTAGGGCTTGGTTAAGTGAAAACTTTAGACACTTGGCTCTACACAATTGCATGGGATTTCTGTGAGGACAAATTTTCCTAGACATTGATGCCATGTCCTGTTCCTGTGTGTGTTGTCTGGTCTATCTCCAATTGCTGGTGTTGCCTTTGTTGTGATGAACCCCCCATACTATTTCGATTAGGATAACCTCATTTTGATTACGCTTATCTCACAAATCTGAAAGAGCACAGGACACTTCCTCTGGTGGAAATGGAGCTTCTA
This sequence comes from Vicugna pacos, assembly GCF_048564905.1. Taxonomy (NCBI): domain Eukaryota; kingdom Metazoa; phylum Chordata; class Mammalia; order Artiodactyla; family Camelidae; genus Vicugna; species Vicugna pacos. The sequence goes on along the minus strand of NW_027328741.1, from coordinate 96,090,944 downwards.
AAGGTTCTCAGCTCTGCATTCTACTCTCTGTTATTTTGGAGTGTTTCCAGAAGAGCAGAGTGTGAGTGCGCTTGTGCTTTGTAGTGCCACGGGAATGTCCCACTGAAACCAGTTCTTCCAAGAGCTTCTCTGTCTACAGAAACACCAGTGGAAGCATATCTATGGATGTCACACATCAGGGCCTGCTGGAATGATCCCGCAGCCCGAACTTGGTGTCCTCGCTGCCGAACCGTGCCGGTGCCATCCAAAATGTAGCATCCGCTTTTGAGAGATAAACTGAAGGAAATCCTTCCTCTTCTCACGCTGTGGTCTTGGACCACACTTCCTTGTCCTCTCATCCTTGTGGCACGGGTGCACGAAGCCAACCACAGAGCTGTTGCACATCCTGTGCCTCAAACCAAACCATAATCACAGCCCAGGTTATGAATGTAGCAGATCCTAAGGCTTTTCATTCTGAATTCAAACCCAAGGCCCCCTGGATCCCTCAGACCCGATGCACAATATCTCTGATTCAGCCCCACACATGCTCTATTGGCAAAATGCCAAATTGGTCTCTGGTCCTGCAGATGCACTGGGTGTGGCCATGGGACATATCGATAATTTCAACTGCGCGCGCCAGGGTGGTTGCTTGCTCATTGGGGCCACAGGTCGGTTTGCTCTCTTGATAGGACCCACCACATCCCACAACGCACTCCAGATCCCTGAGACTCAGCGTGTGCCACCATCCGTAGCCCTATCCCTCCCTGAACGCTGCCTCTGCTACCTCAAATTTGGCAGCTCGGAGCTTGGTCTCAGAATCAACTGTGGGGATGTTTTGCACTGGATTCTTTGAGTTCTGTCAGCCAAGCATCTGCTGTGCACTCTTCTAACACTCAGCGCATCACCTTCAATCCCATGTCTCCTGTCCGCTTGTGAGTGTGCGTCCAAGTTAAAGAGAGTTTCACCTTTACTGCTCCATCAACAGGGCTCAGACCATGCACTGGTATCCATTCCCTGCTTTTCCTTCTCCTGCTTCCAGGTGTTCTGAGGCCTCATCCTGTCTTTGGAAGTAACAGACCTCTCTTCGGCAAGTGTCCTGTGCCAAGGGCTGGGTGAGTGGATGTTTCCATTGCTGTGTTCATGGGAGCGAGTGAGCGCAGGTTGCACTGCTTCTCTGTCAACTGGGCATCGATGAATCAACACTTTCCAGATACATTTCACAGAAATGTGATTTCTTTTTATCTCTTTGTTTCTATACAGCCGTGGTGGGAGGGATTGTCCGAAGACTCCAGTTTTGACATTGTGTTGATATCTCATTTGCAGTCTTTAAAAATTTAATAGAATTGATATAAATGTTTTGGGAGTTATACGAAAGTGAAGTTAGTTTCTGAAACATACTAAATCGACCTAGAAGCCAGACTTGTCAATTTCGGTAACATTTTGTCAGCTCTAAGGAAAACATAGACAGATAGAATGCAAACTAGCAGTCCGAACTGTTAAAGGGGTCATGCCAGCTCTTTACTGTTGAAGCCTCCGAAACCAACAGGAACCATGAAATAACTAATGGAAACATGAAATAACCCCCAAGCTTGGATTCCCTTGTGCATGTGGTGCCCTTTAGTCCCGATGACACCTACTGGTCAATGTTGGCATTTCAAGGTGTAACATCCCTCTCAAGGAAAATACAAGAGGAAACGAACTAAATATATACATTTAGCTTTGAATCCAAAGAACCTAGAGGCATTATAGCTATGAGAACCCTGCTGCAGCGATGCTAGGCTACTGAGAACCAGGTGTTCTTCTATCAGTGATGAGAACGCTTAATCATCCGATCATGTTGGGTAAAGCACTTGAATGCAACCAAGTCTGCACCCCCATGATAGATTGCCCCCGGGGGCTTGACTCAATTGAAAGACGGTCCACATAAGCTGTGTCTTTCATGTCATTGGCGACTTTTACAGTTCCGTTCACTATCTGACTTCTAATATTTACCTAGACTGTCTTGAAAAACGGAGGCCTAATACAGATTCAAGTTCAGTCAAAGATTCCCCTCACTTACCACACTCCCTTCACCCCAGAGAGGACATAATCCCAGCATTTGCTGAATCTAGCGGAAGGCCATCGTTTCTTTGTGGGAGCTAAGTATTCAATTCCTATCTATTTCATACGAGAGTATTTGACCTTTATGGGGTTCCCTGTTGTTCACAGAGGATGAAGCTAGAGGAACTCTGATTCTAGGAGGGGCTTGCTCTTCTCTTACTGGCTTCATTGCAGCTCAGGTACTGATCCCTCAAAATGGATGCCTGAGTGGAGGGGAGGGAAGAGCAAGTGCTTGATAGCTAGGCCCAAACCTGGGAAAAGGCTTACCTGGGCTTGGTGCACTTTGATCTGAATGGCTTGGAATTGCCCCTTGGGTCGTGTGGATTATCTGACCTCTTTCAAGAACATGAGCGTTTTTATCATCTCTGCCATCTCTTCTCTTTAGACGTCAGGGATCTTGGACCCGTTCTTGGAGCAGAGAATTGAGGAACTTCCTCCAGTCCACGGTGGCCCTCCGTATGTTTCTGCTAGTATCAGCGAGGTTCAATATGTCTCATGAATGCCTTTCGAGCCTGCTATCCTCTACAGCTGTCTCCAGGCCAGTATTCTCTATTGTAGCAGAACATCTCTCATCAATGTGTTCGCATCTCTCCTCAATCCGTGCAGCCATGTTTTCGGCCAGCTTCTCTTCGTGTCTCCCATAAAGTCGACTTCAACAGGACTGGGCAAGTCTGAAAGGACCTCGGAGCCTCTCCAGTAAGCTGAAGACAGGCAGATCTTCCACTGTCTGCCCTTTCAGGTTCTGGAAACTGACCCGTGAACTCAGGTCTTTGGGCAGCAGCAGTATCTCGAACTGACACAGCTTCCCGGACCAAAGACCTAAGCCAAGCTCCACAGAGGGCGGCAGCCCCTCCATCGCACTGATCCACCCACAGAACTCTGCCCGGTTACCTAGGATCCACCAGCCACAACAAGCCTCGCGGTACACACCAACATTCCACCTGGAATCCAACCGCTAACTGCCATCCCCAATGGCTGCTGCATCTTGTCAGTGTTGGGGGAGGGGCTGCATCCGACGAGAGGTTCCTAAGGTAAATGTGATTCTACCCACTAGCGTCCCATGGGCCTTTGTTCTTCCCTCTTTCCTTTTGTTCAGATCTGTATGCACTGTAGCAACGGAGGGAAGTGTGTCCATTTTCAGTTGAATGTTTCACACGTCTTTAAACTTTCTAACAGTTCACAGTACACAGAGACCCACTAAGGGAAACTATTGTTCCTGTAATATGGGCACACCCGCAATACATAGCCGTCGGTTGATTTCTGCTGAAACACCCGCATTCACGGGACATCTATCCATTTGTTTCAAGGGGGCTGAAATTCCTAGGAATGATACAATCCCCAATGTGCACTTTACTGCCTGTCTCTTTTGATCTTAGTACACTTTTGCGGAGCTACTTTTCCTTGTTATAGGCTTGTGCCATTTCTTCTCGACGTAGTGTAGAATATGGCATTCATTCATCCTGTTGGAAGACTTGCAAGTCTATATCACGGACTAGGAATCCATTGGATTCCAAATCGGCATTTGGTTTAGGTCACGATATGCTCATATGAATCAATATTTACGAATATAAATGCACGCCTCTGATTTCCGAATACAGGTGTGCTGAGTACATTCAAGCCGCGATACTGGGTCGATGCGTACTGAATGATCCTTGACATCACCTTGAGTAATTTCTTTTGAATATTCATGTTACCCTACCCTTTTTGTGTTGTTTGTTTGTTTGATTCTTTCTTGGTCTGCTTCTCGTTTGCTTTGCAAACACGTCAGGCCATGCATCTCTCCGTTTGCTTCCAACAGAGAGTCATATAAGCTGACTCCCTTAAGATAGTGCTTCCAATCCCCTATGATTTCCTGCTTCCCTCTCCCATCTTTAGGGTTTTGATGTCCTCCTTGCCTTCTTCTTGTTTCTTCTTTTCCACTCATGCTCTTCTTGCATTTCCAATAAGGGTTTTCTTCTTTCCATTTCATCTTGCTGCTTATCCCTTCAGGGGAGAATCCTCAACCTTTCTTTTAGGATAAGTTTCGAACTGCTGAATTCTTTTAAGATTTGCAGGTCTGTGGCATTCTCTAGCTCTGCTGTTATTAGAAATGGTGGTCATGTGGCATAGGCTACCCTAGATGGCAGCATTTTGCCATTCAAGCTATGGTCTATGTCCTGGCACTCCTCCCTGTCCTGCAATATTGCTGCTGAGATAGCAGCTGAAACCCCTCTGGAGGTTCTCTTGTGACTATGTTGCTTTCCTCCAGGCGCATTTTAAATCACTGGGATGCTCATGAACTTTGTTGATTTGGATCATACAGCTGCTGCTAAGTCTATTGGGATTCCACCTCTTTTGGACGCTGTGTACTTCCTGAATTCGCCTAGATGATTCTATCTTGGCTTTCAGCAAGTTTCAGTCTGATTTTTCTACACATAACTTTTCAAACATTGTTTGTTTCTTTATCTCTTGCTTTTCCATCTGGGACTCTTTCGAATTTTAGTCTTTCATGCCTTGTCTTCAACCAGGATTCAACAGCAATGTTTTCATTGGTTTGCACTTGCTTTCCTATGTGTGCTTCTGACCGAGGGATTTCTGTTCCCCTGTCTTCAAAGTCATTCACGCGTCCCTCTGCAATATCTCGTCTGCTTAGGACGGAATGTTAGCCCTGATATTTTCTCATCCACTGAGTTTTCTGATATTATTTGGCTCGTCTTTAGGCTTTCTCTTCCCCTTTTCTGGTATTCTGCCTTTTGTGATTCTGAGACAGTTGTTCTTCAGTGTTTCCCTCACCTCCATTTTCAATACTTGCTCTGGAGAGCGTTTTGCAGTCTAGTTGTCTGAAAGCTTATCTTTAGGGCCTTCAATCTCTTTGGAACTGAAAATGGTACTTCCTTTTCCTTTTACTGTATTTCTTCATCTCTACTGGTCAGGTAATTTCAGGTATCTAATGTAGACTTCTAGGGCTTGGTTAAGTGAAAACTTTAGACACTTGGCTCTACACAATTGCATGGGATTTCTGTGAGGACAAATTTTCCTAGACATTGATGCCATGTCCTGTTCCTGTGTGTGTTGTCTGGTCTATCTCCAATTGCTGGTGTTGCCTTTGTTGTGATGAACCCCCCATACTATTTCGATTAGGATAACCTCATTTTGATTACGCTTATCTCACAAATCTGAAAGAGCACAGGACACTTCCTCTGGTGGAAATGGAGCTTCTAAAGGTTCTCAGCTCTGCATTCTACTCTCTGTTATTTTGGAGTGTTTCCAGAAGAGCAGAGTGTGAGTGCGCTTGTGCTTTGTAGTGCCACGGGAATGTCCCACTGAAACCAGTTCTTCCAAGAGCTTCTCTGTCTACAGAAACACCAGTGGAAGCATATCTATGGATGTCACACATCAGGGCCTGCTGGAATGATCCCGCAGCCCGAACTTGGTGTCCTCGCTGCCGAACCGTGCCGGTGCCATCCAAAATGTAGCATCCGCTTTTGAGAGATAAACTGAAGGAAATCCTTCCTCTTCTCACGCTGTGGTCTTGGACCACACTTCCTTGTCCTCTCATCCTTGTGGCACGGGTGCACGAAGCCAACCACAGAGCTGTTGCACATCCTGTGCCTCAAACCAAACCATAATCACAGCCCAGGTTATGAATGTAGCAGATCCTAAGGCTTTTCATTCTGAATTCAAACCCAAGGCCCCCTGGATCCCTCAGACCCGATGCACAATATCTCTGATTCAGCCCCACACATGCTCTATTGGCAAAATGCCAAATTGGTCTCTGGTCCTGCAGATGCACTGGGTGTGGCCATGGGACATATCGATAATTTCAACTGCGCGCGCCAGGGTGGTTGCTTGCTCATTGGGGCCACAGGTCGGTTTGCTCTCTTGATAGGACCCACCACATCCCACAACGCACTCCAGATCCCTGAGACTCAGCGTGTGCCACCATCCGTAGCCCTATCCCTCCCTGAACGCTGCCTCTGCTACCTCAAATTTGGCAGCTCGGAGCTTGGTCTCAGAATCAACTGTGGGGATGTTTTGCACTGGATTCTTTGAGTTCTGTCAGCCAAGCATCTGCTGTGCACTCTTCTAACACTCAGCGCATCACCTTCAATCCCATGTCTCCTGTCCACTTGTGAGTGTGCGTCCAAGTTAAAGAGAGTTTCACCTTTACTGCTCCATCAACAGGGCTCAGACCATGCACTGGTATCCATTCCCTGCTTTTCCTTCTCCTGCTTCCAGGTGTTCTGAGGCCTCATCCTGTCTTTGGAAGTAACAGACCTCTCTTCGGCAAGTGTCCTGTGCCAAGGGCTGGGTGAGTGGATGTTTCCATTGCTGTGTTCATGGGAGCGAGTGAGCGCAGGTTGCACTGCTTCTCTGTCAACTGGGCATCGATGAATCAACACTTTCCAGATACATTTCACAGAAATGTGATTTCTTTTTATCTCTTTGTTTCTATACAGCCGTGGTGGGAGGGATTGTCCGAAGACTCCAGTTTTGACATTGTGTTGATATCTCATTTGCAGTCTTTAAAAATTTAATAGAATTGATATAAATGTTTTGGGAGTTATACGAAAGTGAAGTTAGTTTCTGAAACATACTAAATCGACCTAGAAGCCAGACTTGTCAATTTCGGTAACATTTTGTCAGCTCTAAGGAAAACATAGACAGATAGAATGCAAACTAGCAGTCCGAACTGTTAAAGGGGTCATGTCAGCTCTTTACTGTTGAAGCCTCCGAAACCAACAGGAACCATGAAATAACTAATGGAAACATGAAATAACCCCCAAGCTTGGATTCCCTTGTGCATGTGGTGCCCTTTAGTCCCGATGACACCTACTGGTCAATGTTGGCATTTCAAGGTGTAACATCCCTCTCAAGGAAAATACAAGAGGAAACGAACTAAATATATACATTTAGCTTTGAATCCAAAGAACCTAGAGGCATTATAGCTATGAGAACCCTGCTGCAGCTATGCTAGGCTACTGAGAACCAGGTGTTCTTCTATCAGTGATGAGAACGCTTAATCATCCGATCATGTTGGGTAAAGCACTTGAATGCAACCAAGTCTGCACCCCCATGATAGATTGCCCCCGGGGGCTTGACTCAATTGAAAGACGGTCCACATAAGCTGTGTCTTTCATGTCATTGGCGACTTTTACAGTTCCGTTCACTATCTGACTTCTAATATTTACCTAGACTGTCTTGAAAAACGGAGGCCTAATACAGATTCAAGTTCAGTCAAAGATTCCCCTCACTTACCACACTCCCTTCACCCCAGAGAGGACATAATCCCAGCATTTGCTGAATCTAGCGGAAGGCCATCGTTTCTTTGTGGGAGCTAAGTATTCAATTCCTATCTATTTCATACGAGAGTATTTGACCTTTATGGGGTTCCCTGTTGTTCACAGAGGATGAAGCTAGAGGAACTCTGATTCTAGGAGGGGCTTGCTCTTCTCTTACTGGCTTCATTGCAGCTCAGGTACTGATCCCTCAAAATGGATGCCTGAGTGGAGGGGAGGGAAGAGCAATTGCTTGATAGCTAGGCCCAAACCTGGGAAAAGGCTTACCTGGGCTTGGTGCACTTTGATCTGAATGGCTTGGAATTGCCCCTTGGGTCGTGTGGATTATCTGACCTCTTTCAAGAACATGAGCGTTTTTATCATCTCTGCCATCTCTTCTCTTTAGACGTCAGGGATCTTGGACCCGTTCTTGGAGCAGAGAATTGAGGAACTTCCTCCAGTCCACGGTGGCCCTCCGTATGTTTCTGCTAGTATCAGCGAGGTTCAATATGTCTCATGAATGCCTTTCGAGCCTGCTATCCTCTACAGCTGTCTCCAGGCCAGTATTCTCTATTGTAGCAGAACATCTCTCATCAATGTGTTCGCATCTCTCCTCAATCCGTGCAGCCATGTTTTCGGCCAGCTTCTCTTCGTGTCTCCCATAAAGTCGACTTCAACAGGACTGGGCAAGTCTGAAAGGACCTCGGAGCCTCTCCAGTAAGCTGAAGACAGGCAGATCTTCCACTGTCTGCCCTTTCAGGTTCTGGAAACTGACCCGTGAACTCAGGTCTTTGGGCAGCAGCAGTATCTCGAACTGACACAGCTTCCCGGACCAAAGACCTAAGCCAAGCTCCACAGAGGGCGGCAGCCCCTCCATCGCACTGATCCACCCACAGAACTCTGCCCGGTTACCTAGGATCCACCAGCCACAACAAGCCTCGCGGTACACACCAACATTCCACCTGGAATCCAACCGCTAACTGCCATCCCCAATGGCTGCTGCATCTTGTCAGTGTTGGGGGAGGGGCTGCATCCGACGAGAGGTTCCTAAGGTAAATGTGATTCTACCCACTAGCGTCCCATGGGCCTTTGTTCTTCCCTCTTTCCTTTTGTTCAGATCTGTATGCACTGTAGCAACGGAGGGAAGTGTGTCCATTTTCAGTTGAATGTTTCACACGTCTTTAAACTTTCTAACAGTTCACAGTACACAGAGACCCACTAAGGGAAACTATTGTTCCTGTAATATGGGCACACCCGCAATACATAGCCGTCGGTTGATTTCTGCTGAAACACCCGCATTCACGGGACATCTATCCATTTGTTTCAAGGGGGCTGAAATTCCTAGGAATGATACAATCCCCAATGTGCACTTTACTGCCTGTCTCTTTTGATCTTAGTACACTTTTGCGGAGCTACTTTTCCTTGTTATAGGCTTGTGCCATTTCTTCTCGACGTAGTGTAGAATATGGCATTCATTCATCCTGTTGGAAGACTTGCAAGTCTATATCACGGACTAGGAATCCATTGGATTCCAAATCGGCATTTGGTTTAGGTCACGATATGCTCATATGAATCAATATTTACGAATATAAATGCACGCCTCTGATTTCCGAATACAGGTGTGCTGAGTACATTCAAGCCGCGATACTGGGTCGATGCGTACTGAATGATCCTTGACATCACCTTGAGTAATTTCTTTTGAATATTCATGTTACCCTACCCTTTTTGTGTTGTTTGTTTGTTTGATTCTTTCTTGGTCTGCTTCTCGTTTGCTTTGCAAACACGTCAGGCCATGCATCTCTCCGTTTGCTTCCAACAGAGAGTCATATAAGCTGACTCCCTTAAGATAGTGCTTCCAATCCCCTATGATTTCCTGCTTCCCTCTCCCATCTTTAGGGTTTTGATGTCCTCCTTGCCTTCTTCTTGTTTCTTCTTTTCCACTCATGCTCTTCTTGCATTTCCAATAAGGGTTTTCTTCTTTCCATTTCATCTTGCTGCTTATCCCTTCAGGGGAGAATCCTCAACCTTTCTTTTAGGATAAGTTTCGAACTGCTGAATTCTTTTAAGATTTGCAGGTCTGTGGCATTCTCTAGCTCTGCTGTTATTAGAAATGGTGGTCATGTGGCATAGGCTACCCTAGATGGCAGCATTTTGCCATTCAAGCTATGGTCTATGTCCTGGCACTCCTCCCTGTCCTGCAATATTGCTGCTGAGATAGCAGCTGAAACCCCTCTGGAGGTTCTCTTGTGACTATGTTGCTTTCCTCCAGGCGCATTTTAAATCACTGGGATGCTCATGAACTTTGTTGATTTGGATCATACAGCTGCTGCTAAGTCTATTGGGATTCCACCTCTTTTGGACGCTGTGTACTTCCTGAATTCGCCTAGATGATTCTATCTTGGCTTTCAGCAAGTTTCAGTCTGATTTTTCTACACATAACTTTTCAAACATTGTTTGTTTCTTTATCTCTTGCTTTTCCATCTGGGACTCTTTCGAATTTTAGTCTTTCATGCCTTGTCTTCAACCAGGATTCAACAGCAATGTTTTCATTGGTTTGCACTTGCTTTCCTATGTGTGCTTCTGACCGAGGGATTTCTGTTCCCCTGTCTTCAAAGTCATTCACGCGTCCCTCTGCAATATCTCGTCTGCTTAGGACGGAATGTTAGCCCTGATATTTTCTCATCCACTGAGTTTTCTGATATTATTTGGCTCGTCTTTAGGCTTTCTCTTCCCCTTTTCTGGTATTCTGCCTTTTGTGATTCTGAGACACTGTTGTTCTTCAGTGTTTCCCTCACCTCCATTTTCAATACTTGCTCTGGAGAGCGTTTTGCAGTCTAGTTGTCTGAAAGCTTATCTTTAGGGCCTTCAATCTCTTTGGAACTGAAAATGGTACTTCCTTTTCCTTTTACTGTATTTCTTCATCTCTACTGGTCAGGTAATTTCAGGTATCTAATGTAGACTTCTAGGGCTTGGTTAAGTGAAAACTTTAGACACTTGGCTCTACACAATTGCATGGGATTTCTGTGAGGACAAATTTTCCTAGACATTGATGCCATGTCCTGTTCCTGTGTGTGTTGTCTGGTCTATCTCCAATTGCTGGTGTTGCCTTTGTTGTGATGAACCCCCCATACTATTTCGATTAGGATAACCTCATTTTGATTACGCTTATCTCACAAATCTGAAAGAGCACAGGACACTTCCTCTGGTGGAAATGGAGCTTCTAAAGGTTCTCAGCTCTGCATTCTACTCTCTGTTATTTTGGAGTGTTTCCAGAAGAGCAGAGTGTGAGTGCGCTTGTGCTTTGTAGTGCCACGGGAATGTCCCACTGAAACCAGTTCTTCCAAGAGCTTCTCTGTCTACAGAAACACCAGTGGAAGCATATCTATGGATGTCACACATCAGGGCCTGCTGGAATGATCCCGCAGCCCGAACTTGGTGTCCTCGCTGCCGAACCGTGCCGGTGCCATCCAAAATGTAGCATCCGCTTTTGAGAGATAAACTGAAGGAAATCCTTCCTCTTCTCACGCTGTGGTCTTGGACCACACTTCCTTGTCCTCTCATCCTTGTGGCACGGGTGCACGAAGCCAACCACAGAGCTGTTGCACATCCTGTGCCTCAAACCAAACCATAATCACAGCCCAGGTTATGAATGTAGCAGATCCTAAGGCTTTTCATTCTGAATTCAAACCCAAGGCCCCCTGGATCCCTCAGACCCGATGCACAATATCTCTGATTCAGCCCCACACATGCTCTATTGGCAAAATGCCAAATTGGTCTCTGGTCCTGCAGATGCACTGGGTGTGGCCATGGGACATATCGATAATTTCAACTGCGCGCGCCAGGGTGGTTGCTTGCTCATTGGGGCCACAGGTCGGTTTGCTCTCTTGATAGGACCCACCACATCCCACAACGCACTCCAGATCCCTGAGACTCAGCGTGTGCCACCATCCGTAGCCCTATCCCTCCCTGAACGCTGCCTCTGCTACCTCAAATTTGGCAGCTCGGAGCTTGGTCTCAGAATCAACTGTGGGGATGTTTTGCACTGGATTCTTTGAGTTCTGTCAGCCAAGCATCTGCTGTGCACTCTTCTAACACTCAGCGCATCACCTTCAATCCCATGTCTCCTGTCCACTTGTGAGTGTGCGTCCAAGTTAAAGAGAGTTTCACCTTTACTGCTCCATCAACAGGGCTCAGACCATGCACTGGTATCCATTCCCTGCTTTTCCTTCTCCTGCTTCCAGGTGTTCTGAGGCCTCATCCTGTCTTTGGAAGTAACAGACCTCTCTTCGGCAAGTGTCCTGTGCCAAGGGCTGGGTGAGTGGATGTTTCCATTGCTGTGTTCATGGGAGCGAGTGAGCGCAGGTTGCACTGCTTCTCTGTCAACTGGGCATCGATGAATCAACACTTTCCAGATACATTTCACAGAAATGTGATTTCTTTTTATCTCTTTGTTTCTATACAGCCGTGGTGGGAGGGATTGTCCGAAGACTCCAGTTTTGACATTGTGTTGATATCTCATTTGCAGTCTTTAAAAATTTAATAGAATTGATATAAATGTTTTGGGAGTTATACGAAAATGAAGTTAGTTTCTGAAACATACTAAATCGACCTAGAAGCCAGACTTGTCAATTTCGGTAACATTTTGTCAGCTCTAAGGAAAACATAGACAGATAGAATGCAAACTAGCAGTCCGAACTGTTAAAGGGGTCATGTCAGCTCTTTACTGTTGAAGCCTCCGAAACCAACAGGAACCATGAAATAACTAATGGAAACATGAAATAACCCCCAAGCTTGGATTCCCTTGTGCATGTGGTGCCCTTTAGTCCCGATGACACCTACTGGTCAATGTTGGCATTTCAAGGTGTAACATCCCTCTCAAGGAAAATACAAGAGGAAACGAACTAAATATATACATTTAGCTTTGAATCCAAAGAACCTAGAGGCATTATAGCTATGAGAACCCTGCTGCAGCTATGCTAGGCTACTGAGAACCAGGTGTTCTTCTATCAGTGATGAGAACGCTTAATCATCCGATCATGTTGGGTAAAGCACTTGAATGCAACCAAGTCTGCACCCCCATGATAGATTGCCCCCGGGGGCTTGACTCAATTGAAAGACGGTCCACATAAGCTGTGTCTTTCATGTCATTGGCGACTTTTACAGTTCCGTTCACTATCTGACTTCTAATATTTACCTAGACTGTCTTGAAAAACGGAGGCCTAATACAGATTCAAGTTCAGTCAAAGATTCCCCTCACTTACCACACTCCCTTCACCCCAGAGAGGACATAATCCCAGCATTTGCTGAATCTAGCGGAAGGCCATCGTTTCTTTGTGGGAGCTAAGTATTCAATTCCTATCTATTTCATACGAGAGTATTTGACCTTTATGGGGTTCCCTGTTGTTCACAGAGGATGAAGCTAGAGGAACTCTGATTCTAGGAGGGGCTTGCTCTTCTCTTACTGGCTTCATTGCAGCTCAGGTACTGATCCCTCAAAATGGATGCCTGAGTGGAGGGGAGGGAAGAGCAATTGCTTGATAGCTAGGCCCAAACCTGGGAAAAGGCTTACCTGGGCTTGGTGCACTTTGATCTGAATGGCTTGGAATTGCCCCTTGGGTCGTGTGGATTATCTGACCTCTTTCAAGAACATGAGCGTTTTTATCATCTCTGCCATCTCTTCTCTTTAGACGTCAGGGATCTTGGACCCGTTCTTGGAGCAGAGAATTGAGGAACTTCCTCCAGTCCACGGTGGCCCTCCGTATGTTTCTGCTAGTATCAGCGAGGTTCAATATGTCTCATGAATGCCTTTCGAGCCTGCTATCCTCTACAGCTGTCTCCAGGCCAGTATTCTCTATTGTAGCAGAACATCTCTCATCAATGTGTTCGCATCTCTCCTCAATCCGTGCAGCCATGTTTTCGGCCAGCTTCTCTTCGTGTCTCCCATAAAGTCGACTTCAACAGGACTGGGCAAGTCTGAAAGGACCTCGGAGCCTCTCCAGTAAGCTGAAGACAGGCAGATCTTCCACTGTCTGCCCTTTCAGGTTCTGGAAACTGACCCGTGAACTCAGGTCTTTGGGCAGCAGCAGTATCTCGAACTGACACAGCTTCCCGGACCAAAGACCTAAGCCAAGCTCCACAGAGGGCGGCAGCCCCTCCATCGCACTGATCCACCCACAGAACTCTGCCCGGTTACCTAGGATCCACCAGCCACAACAAGCCTCGCGGTACACACCAACATTCCACCTGGAATCCAACCGCTAACTGCCATCCCCAATGGCTGCTGCATCTTGTCAGTGTTGGGGGAGGGGCTGCATCCGACGAGAGGTTCCTAAGGTAAATGTGATTCTACCCACTAGCGTCCCATGGGCCTTTGTTCTTCCCTCTTTCCTTTTGTTCAGATCTGTATGCACTGTAGCAACGGAGGGAAGTGTGTCCATTTTCAGTTGAATGTTTCACACGTCTTTAAACTTTCTAACAGTTCACAGTACACAGAGACCCACTAAGGGAAACTATTGTTCCTGTAATATGGGCACACCCGCAATACATAGCCGTCGGTTGATTTCTGCTGAAACACCCGCATTCACGGGACATCTATCCATTTGTTTCAAGGGGGCTGAAATTCCTAGGAATGATACAATCCCCAATGTGCACTTTACTGCCTGTCTCTTTTGATCTTAGTACACTTTTGCGGAGCTACTTTTCCTTGTTATAGGCTTGTGCCATTTCTTCTCGACGTAGTGTAGAATATGGCATTCATTCATCCTGTTGGAAGACTTGCAAGTCTATATCACGGACTAGGAATCCATTGGATTCCAAATCGGCATTTGGTTTAGGTCACGATATGCTCATATGAATCAATATTTACGAATATAAATGCACGCCTCTGATTTCCGAATACAGGTGTGCTGAGTACATTCAAGCCGCGATACTGGGTCGATGCGTACTGAATGATCCTTGACATCACCTTGAGTAATTTCTTTTGAATATTCATGTTACCCTACCCTTTTTGTGTTGTTTGTTTGTTTGATTCTTTCTTGGTCTGCTTCTCGTTTGCTTTGCAAACACGTCAGGCCATGCATCTCTCCGTTTGCTTCCAACAGAGAGTCATATAAGCTGACTCCCTTAAGATAGTGCTTCCAATCCCCTATGATTTCCTGCTTCCCTCTCCCATCTTTAGGGTTTTGATGTCCTCCTTGCCTTCTTCTTGTTTCTTCTTTTCCACTCATGCTCTTCTTGCATTTCCAATAAGGGTTTTCTTCTTTCCATTTCATCTTGCTGCTTATCCCTTCAGGGGAGAATCCTCAACCTTTCTTTTAGGATAAGTTTCGAACTGCTGAATTCTTTTAAGATTTGCAGGTCTGTGGCATTCTCTAGCTCTGCTGTTATTAGAAATGGTGGTCATGTGGCATAGGCTACCCTAGATGGCAGCATTTTGCCATTCAAGCTATGGTCTATGTCCTGGCACTCCTCCCTGTCCTGCAATATTGCTGCTGAGATAGCAGCTGAAACCCCTCTGGAGGTTCTCTTGTGACTATGTTGCTTTCCTCCAGGCGCATTTTAAATCACTGGGATGCTCATGAACTTTGTTGATTTGGATCATACAGCTGCTGCTAAGTCTATTGGGATTCCACCTCTTTTGGACGCTGTGTACTTCCTGAATTCGCCTAGATGATTCTATCTTGGCTTTCAGCAAGTTTCAGTCTGATTTTTCTACACATAACTTTTCAAACATTGTTTGTTTCTTTATCTCTTGCTTTTCCATCTGGGACTCTTTCGAATTTTAGTCTTTCATGCCTTGTCTTCAACCAGGATTCAACAGCAATGTTTTCATTGGTTTGCACTTGCTTTCCTATGTGTGCTTCTGACCGAGGGATTTCTGTTCCCCTGTCTTCAAAGTCATTCACGCGTCCCTCTGCAATATCTCGTCTGCTTAGGACGGAATGTTAGCCCTGATATTTTCTCATCCACTGAGTTTTCTGATATTATTTGGCTCGTCTTTAGGCTTTCTCTTCCCCTTTTCTGGTATTCTGCCTTTTGTGATTCTGAGACACTGTTGTTCTTCAGTGTTTCCCTCACCTCCATTTTCAATACTTGCTCTGGAGAGCGTTTTGCAGTCTAGTTGTCTGAAAGCTTATCTTTAGGGCCTTCAATCTCTTTGGAACTGAAAATGGTACTTCCTTTTCCTTTTACTGTATTTCTTCATCTCTACTGGTCAGGTAATTTCAGGTATCTAATGTAGACTTCTAGGGCTTGGTTAAGTGAAAACTTTAGACACTTGGCTCTACACAATTGCATGGGATTTCTGTGAGGACAAATTTTCCTAGACATTGATGCCATGTCCTGTTCCTGTGTGTGTTGTCTGGTCTATCTCCAATTGCTGGTGTTGCCTTTGTTGTGATGAACCCCCCATACTATTTCGATTAGGATAACCTCATTTTGATTACGCTTATCTCACAAATCTGAAAGAGCACAGGACACTTCCTCTGGTGGAAATGGAGCTTCTAAAGGTTCTCAGCTCTGCATTCTACTCTCTGTTATTTTGGAGTGTTTCCAGAAGAGCAGAGTGTGAGTGCGCTTGTGCTTTGTAGTGCCACGGGAATGTCCCACTGAAACCAGTTCTTCCAAGAGCTTCTCTGTCTACAGAAACACCAGTGGAAGCATATCTATGGATGTCACACATCAGGGCCTGCTGGAATGATCCCGCAGCCCGAACTTGGTGTCCTCGCTGCCGAACCGTGCCGGTGCCATCCAAAATGTAGCATCCGCTTTTGAGAGATAAACTGAAGGAAATCCTTCCTCTTCTCACGCTGTGGTCTTGGACCACACTTCCTTGTCCTCTCATCCTTGTGGCACGGGTGCACGAAGCCAACCACAGAGCTGTTGCACATCCTGTGCCTCAAACCAAACCATAATCACAGCCCAGGTTATGAATGTAGCAGATCCTAAGGCTTTTCATTCTGAATTCAAACCCAAGGCCCCCTGGATCCCTCAGACCCGATGCACAATATCTCTGATTCAGCCCCACACATGCTCTATTGGCAAAATGCCAAATTGGTCTCTGGTCCTGCAGATGCACTGGGTGTGGCCATGGGACATATCGATAATTTCAACTGCGCGCGCCAGGGTGGTTGCTTGCTCATTGGGGCCACAGGTCGGTTTGCTCTCTTGATAGGACCCACCACATCCCACAACGCACTCCAGATCCCTGAGACTCAGCGTGTGCCACCATCCGTAGCCCTATCCCTCCCTGAACGCTGCCTCTGCTACCTCAAATTTGGCAGCTCGGAGCTTGGTCTCAGAATCAACTGTGGGGATGTTTTGCACTGGATTCTTTGAGTTCTGTCAGCCAAGCATCTGCTGTGCACTCTTCTAACACTCAGCGCATCACCTTCAATCCCATGTCTCCTGTCCACTTGTGAGTGTGCGTCCAAGTTAAAGAGAGTTTCACCTTTACTGCTCCATCAACAGGGCTCAGACCATGCACTGGTATCCATTCCCTGCTTTTCCTTCTCCTGCTTCCAGGTGTTCTGAGGCCTCATCCTGTCTTTGGAAGTAACAGACCTCTCTTCGGCAAGTGTCCTGTGCCAAGGGCTGGGTGAGTGGATGTTTCCATTGCTGTGTTCATGGGAGCGAGTGAGCGCAGGTTGCACTGCTTCTCTGTCAACTGGGCATCGATGAATCAACACTTTCCAGATACATTTCACAGAAATGTGATTTCTTTTTATCTCTTTGTTTCTATACAGCCGTGGTGGGAGGGATTGTCCGAAGACTCCAGTTTTGACATTGTGTTGATATCTCATTTGCAGTCTTTAAAAATTTAATAGAATTGATATAAATGTTTTGGGAGTTATACGAAAATGAAGTTAGTTTCTGAAACATACTAAATCGACCTAGAAGCCAGACTTGTCAATTTCGGTAACATTTTGTCAGCTCTAAGGAAAACATAGACAGATAGAATGCAAACTAGCAGTCCGAACTGTTAAAGGGGTCATGTCAGCTCTTTACTGTTGAAGCCTCCGAAACCAACAGGAACCATGAAATAACTAATGGAAACATGAAATAACCCCCAAGCTTGGATTCCCTTGTGCATGTGGTGCCCTTTACTCCCGATGACACCTACTGGTCAATGTTGGCATTTCAAGGTGTAACATCCCTCTCAAGGAAAATACAAGAGGAAACGAACTAAATATATACATTTAGCTTTGAATCCAAAGAACCTAGAGGCATTATAGCTATGAGAACCCTGCTGCAGCTATGCTAGGCTACTGAGAACCAGGTGTTCTTCTATCAGTGATGAGAACGCTTAATCATCCGATCATGTTGGGTAAAGCACTTGAATGCAACCAAGTCTGCACCCCCATGATAGATTGCCCCCGGGGGCTTGACTCAATTGAAAGACGGTCCACATAAGCTGTGTCTTTCATGTCATTGGCGACTTTTACAGTTCCGTTCACTATCTGACTTCTAATATTTACCTAGACTGTCTTGAAAAACGGAGGCCTAATACAGATTCAAGTTCAGTCAAAGATTCCCCTCACTTACCACACTCCCTTCACCCCAGAGAGGACATAATCCCAGCATTTGCTGAATCTAGCGGAAGGCCATCGTTTCTTTGTGGGAGCTAAGTATTCAATTCCTATCTATTTCATACGAGAGTATTTGACCTTTATGGGGTTCCCTGTTGTTCACAGAGGATGAAGCTAGAGGAACTCTGATTCTAGGAGGGGCTTGCTCTTCTCTTACTGGCTTCATTGCAGCTCAGGTACTGATCCCTCAAAATGGATGCCTGAGTGGAGGGGAGGGAAGAGCAATTGCTTGATAGCTAGGCCCAAACCTGGGAAAAGGCTTACCTGGGCTTGGTGCACTTTGATCTGAATGGCTTGGAATTGCCCCTTGGGTCGTGTGGATTATCTGACCTCTTTCAAGAACATGAGCGTTTTTATCATCTCTGCCATCTCTTCTCTTTAGACGTCAGGGATCTTGGACCCGTTCTTGGAGCAGAGAATTGAGGAACTTCCTCCAGTCCACGGTGGCCCTCCGTATGTTTCTGCTAGTATCAGCGAGGTTCAATATGTCTCATGAATGCCTTTCGAGCCTGCTATCCTCTACAGCTGTCTCCAGGCCAGTATTCTCTATTGTAGCAGAACATCTCTCATCAATGTGTTCGCATCTCTCCTCAATCCGTGCAGCCATGTTTTCGGCCAGCTTCTCTTCGTGTCTCCCATAAAGTCGACTTCAACAGGACTGGGCAAGTCTGAAAGGACCTCGGAGCCTCTCCAGTAAGCTGAAGACAGGCAGATCTTCCACTGTCTGCCCTTTCAGGTTCTGGAAACTGACCCGTGAACTCAGGTCTTTGGGCAGCAGCAGTATCTCGAACTGACACAGCTTCCCGGACCAAAGACCTAAGCCAAGCTCCACAGAGGGCGGCAGCCCCTCCATCGCACTGATCCACCCACAGAACTCTGCCCGGTTACCTAGGATCCACCAGCCACAACAAGCCTCGCGGTACACACCAACATTCCACCTGGAATCCAACCGCTAACTGCCATCCCCAATGGCTGCTGCATCTTGTCAGTGTTGGGGGAGGGGCTGCATCCGACGAGAGGTTCCTAAGGTAAATGTGATTCTACCCACTAGCGTCCCATGGGCCTTTGTTCTTCCCTCTTTCCTTTTGTTCAGATCTGTATGCACTGTAGCAACGGAGGGAAGTGTGTCCATTTTCAGTTGAATGTTTCACACGTCTTTAAACTTTCTAACAGTTCACAGTACACAGAGACCCACTAAGGGAAACTATTGTTCCTGTAATATGGGCACACCCGCAATACATAGCCGTCGGTTGATTTCTGCTGAAACACCCGCATTCACGGGACATCTATCCATTTGTTTCAAGGGGGCTGAAATTCCTAGGAATGATACAATCCCCAATGTGCACTTTACTGCCTGTCTCTTTTGATCTTAGTACACTTTTGCGGAGCTACTTTTCCTTGTTATAGGCTTGTGCCATTTCTTCTCGACGTAGTGTAGAATATGGCATTCATTCATCCTGTTGGAAGACTTGCAAGTCTATATCACGGACTAGGAATCCATTGGATTCCAAATCGGCATTTGGTTTAGGTCACGATATGCTCATATGAATCAATATTTACGAATATAAATGCACGCCTCTGATTTCCGAATACAGGTGTGCTGAGTACATTCAAGCCGCGATACTGGGTCGATGCGTACTGAATGATCCTTGACATCACCTTGAGTAATTTCTTTTGAATATTCATGTTACCCTACCCTTTTTGTGTTGTTTGTTTGTTTGATTCTTTCTTGGTCTGCTTCTCGTTTGCTTTGCAAACACGTCAGGCCATGCATCTCTCCGTTTGCTTCCAACAGAGAGTCATATAAGCTGACTCCCTTAAGATAGTGCTTCCAATCCCCTATGATTTCCTGCTTCCCTCTCCCATCTTTAGGGTTTTGATGTCCTCCTTGCCTTCTTCTTGTTTCTTCTTTTCCACTCATGCTCTTCTTGCATTTCCAATAAGGGTTTTCTTCTTTCCATTTCATCTTGCTGCTTATCCCTTCAGGGGAGAATCCTCAACCTTTCTTTTAGGATAAGTTTCGAACTGCTGAATTCTTTTAAGATTTGCAGGTCTGTGGCATTCTCTAGCTCTGCTGTTATTAGAAATGGTGGTCATGTGGCATAGGCTACCCTAGATGGCAGCATTTTGCCATTCAAGCTATGGTCTATGTCCTGGCACTCCTCCCTGTCCTGCAATATTGCTGCTGAGATAGCAGCTGAAACCCCTCTGGAGGTTCTCTTGTGACTATGTTGCTTTCCTCCAGGCGCATTTTAAATCACTGGGATGCTCATGAACTTTGTTGATTTGGATCATACAGCTGCTGCTAAGTCTATTGGGATTCCACCTCTTTTGGACGCTGTGTACTTCCTGAATTCGCCTAGATGATTCTATCTTGGCTTTCAGCAAGTTTCAGTCTGATTTTTCTACACATAACTTTTCAAACATTGTTTGTTTCTTTATCTCTTGCTTTTCCATCTGGGACTCTTTCGAATTTTAGTCTTTCATGCCTTGTCTTCAACCAGGATTCAACAGCAATGTTTTCATTGGTTTGCACTTGCTTTCCTATGTGTGCTTCTGACCGAGGGATTTCTGTTCCCCTGTCTTCAAAGTCATTCACGCGTCCCTCTGCAATATCTCGTCTGCTTAGGACGGAATGTTAGCCCTGATATTTTCTCATCCACTGAGTTTTCTGATATTATTTGGCTCGTCTTTAGGCTTTCTCTTCCCCTTTTCTGGTATTCTGCCTTTTGTGATTCTGAGACACTGTTGTTCTTCAGTGTTTCCCTCACCTCCATTTTCAATACTTGCTCTGGAGAGCGTTTTGCAGTCTAGTTGTCTGAAAGCTTATCTTTAGGGCCTTCAATCTCTTTGGAACTGAAAATGGTACTTCCTTTTCCTTTTACTGTATTTCTTCATCTCTACTGGTCAGGTAATTTCAGGTATCTAATGTAGACTTCTAGGGCTTGGTTAAGTGAAAACTTTAGACACTTGGCTCTACACAATTGCATGGGATTTCTGTGAGGACAAATTTTCCTAGACATTGATGCCATGTCCTGTTCCTGTGTGTGTTGTCTGGTCTATCTCCAATTGCTGGTGTTGCCTTTGTTGTGATGAACCCCCCATACTATTTCGATTAGGATAACCTCATTTTGATTACGCTTATCTCACAAATCTGAAAGAGCACAGGACACTTCCTCTGGTGGAAATGGAGCTTCTAAAGGTTCTCAGCTCTGCATTCTACTCTCTGTTATTTTGGAGTGTTTCCAGAAGAGCAGAGTGTGAGTGCGCTTGTGCTTTGTAGTGCCACGGGAATGTCCCACTGAAACCAGTTCTTCCAAGAGCTTCTCTGTCTACAGAAACACCAGTGGAAGCATATCTATGGATGTCACACATCAGGGCCTGCTGGAATGATCCCGCAGCCCGAACTTGGTGTCCTCGCTGCCGAACCGTGCCGGTGCCATCCAAAATGTAGCATCCGCTTTTGAGAGATAAACTGAAGGAAATCCTTCCTCTTCTCACGCTGTGGTCTTGGACCACACTTCCTTGTCCTCTCATCCTTGTGGCACGGGTGCACGAAGCCAACCACAGAGCTGTTGCACATCCTGTGCCTCAAACCAAACCATAATCACAGCCCAGGTTATGAATGTAGCAGATCCTAAGGCTTTTCATTCTGAATTCAAACCCAAGGCCCCCTGGATCCCTCAGACCCGATGCACAATATCTCTGATTCAGCCCCACACATGCTCTATTGGCAAAATGCCAAATTGGTCTCTGGTCCTGCAGATGCACTGGGTGTGGCCATGGGACATATCGATAATTTCAACTGCGCGCGCCAGGGTGGTTGCTTGCTCATTGGGGCCACAGGTCGGTTTGCTCTCTTGATAGGACCCACCACATCCCACAACGCACTCCAGATCCCTGAGACTCAGCGTGTGCCACCATCCGTAGCCCTATCCCTCCCTGAACGCTGCCTCTGCTACCTCAAATTTGGCAGCTCGGAGCTTGGTCTCAGAATCAACTGTGGGGATGTTTTGCACTGGATTCTTTGAGTTCTATCAGCCAAGCATCTGCTGTGCACTTTTCTAACACTCAGCGCATCACCTTCAATCCCATGTCTCCTGTCCACTTGTGAGTGTGCGTCCAAGTTAAAGAGAGTTTCACCTTTACTGCTCCATCAACAGGGCTCAGACCATGCACTGGTATCCATTCCCTGCTTTTCCTTCTCCTGCTTCCAGGTGTTCTGAGGCCTCATCCTGTCTTTGGAAGTAACAGACCTCTCTTCGGCAAGTGTCCTGTGCCAAGGGCTGGGTGAGTGGATGTTTCCATTGCTGTGTTCATGGGAGCGAGTGAGCGCAGGTTGCACTGCTTCTCTGTCAACTGGGCATCGATGAATCAACACTTTCCAGATACATTTCACAGAAATGTGATTTCTTTTTATCTCTTTGTTTCTATACAGCCGTGGTGGGAGGGATTGTCCGAAGACTCCAGTTTTGACATTGTGTTGATATCTCATTTGCAGTCTTTAAAAATTTAATAGAATTGATATAAATGTTTTGGGAGTTATACGAAAGTGAAGTTAGTTTCTGAAACATACTAAATCGACCTAGAAGCCAGACTTGTCAATTTCGGTAACATTTTGTCAGCTCTAAGGAAAACATAGACAGATAGAATGCAAACTAGCAGTCCGAACTGTTAAAGGGGTCATGTCAGCTCTTTACTGTTGAAGCCTCCGAAACCAACAGGAACCATGAAATAACTAATGGAAACATGAAATAACCCCCAAGCTTGGATTCCCTTGTGCATGTGGTGCCCTTTAGTCCCGATGACACCTACTGGTCAATGTTGGCATTTCAAGGTGTAACATCCCTCTCAAGGAAAATACAAGAGGAAACGAACTAAATATATACATTTAGCTTTGAATCCAAAGAACCTAGAGGCATTATAGCTATGAGAACCCTGCTGCAGCTATGCTAGGCTACTGAGAACCAGGTGTTCTTCTATCAGTGATGAGAACGCTTAATCATCCGATCATGTTGGGTAAAGGACTTGAATGCAACCAAGTCTGCACCCCCATGATAGATTGCTCCCGGGGGCTTGACTCAATTGAAAGACGGTCCACATAAGCTGTGTCTTTCATGTCATTGGCGACTTTTACAGTTCCGTTCACTATCTGACTTCTAATATTTACCTAGACTGTCTTGAAAAACGGAGGCCTAATACAGATTCAAGTTCAGTCAAAGATTCCCCTCACTTACCACACTCCCTTCACCCCAGAGAGGACATAATCCCAGCATTTGCTGAATCTAGCGGAAGGCCATCGTTTCTTTGTGGGAGCTAAGTATTCAATTCCTATCTATTTCATACGAGAGTATTTGACCTTTATGGGGTTCCCTGTTGTTCACAGAGGATGAAGCTAGAGGAACTCTGATTCTAGGAGGGGCTTGCTCTTCTCTTACTGGCTTCATTGCAGCTCAGGTACTGATCCCTCAAAATGGATGCCTGAGTGGAGGGGAGGGAAGAGCAAGTGCTTGATAGCTAGGCCCAAACCTGGGAAAAGGCTTACCTGGGCTTGGTGCACTTTGATCTGAATGGCTTGGAATTGCCCCTTGGGTCGTGTGGATTATCTGACCTCTTTCAAGAACATGAGCGTTTTTATCATCTCTGCCATCTCTTCTCTTTAGACGTCAGGGATCTTGGACCCGTTCTTGGAGCAGAGAATTGAGGAACTTCCTCCAGTCCACGGTGGCCCTCCGTATGTTTCTGCTAGTATCAGCGAGGTTCAATATGTCTCATGAATGCCTTTCGAGCCTGCTATCCTCTACAGCTGTCTCCAGGCCAGTATTCTCTATTGTAGCAGAACATCTCTCATCAATGTGTTCGCATCTCTCCTCAATCCGTGCAGCCATGTTTTCGGCCAGCTTCTCTTCGTGTCTCCCATAAAGTCGACTTCAACAGGACTGGGCAAGTCTGAAAGGACCTCGGAGCCTCTCCAGTAAGCTGAAGACAGGCAGATCTTCCACTGTCTGCCCTTTCAGGTTCTGGAAACTGACCCGTGAACTCAGGTCTTTGGGCAGCAGCAGTATCTCGAACTGACACAGCTTCCCGGACCAAAGACCTAAGCCAAGCTCCACAGAGGGCGGCAGCCCCTCCATCGCACTGATCCACCCACAGAACTCTGCCCGGTTACCTAGGATCCACCAGCCACAACAAGCCTCGCGGTACACACCAACATTCCACCTGGAATCCAACCGCTAACTGCCATCCCCAATGGCTGCTGCATCTTGTCAGTGTTGGGGGAGGGGCTGCATCCGACGAGAGGTTCCTAAGGTAAATGTGATTCTACCCACTAGCGTCCCATGGGCCTTTGTTCTTCCCTCTTTCCTTTTGTTCAGATCTGTATGCACTGTAGCAACGGAGGGAAGTGTGTCCATTTTCAGTTGAATGTTTCACACGTCTTTAAACTTTCTAACAGTTCACAGTACACAGAGACCCACTAAGGGAAACTATTGTTCCTGTAATATGGGCACACCCGCAATACATAGCCGTCGGTTGATTTCTGCTGAAACACCCGCATTCACGGGACATCTATCCATTTGTTTCAAGGGGGCTGAAATTCCTAGGAATGATACAATCCCCAATGTGCACTTTACTGCCTGTCTCTTTTGATCTTAGTACACTTTTGCGGAGCTACTTTTCCTTGTTATAGGCTTGTGCCATTTCTTCTCGACGTAGTGTAGAATATGGCATTCATTCATCCTGTTGGAAGACTTGCAAGTCTATATCACGGACTAGGAATCCATTGGATTCCAAATCGGCATTTGGTTTAGGTCACGATATGCTCATATGAATCAATATTTACGAATATAAATGCACGCCTCTGATTTCCGAATACAGGTGTGCTGAGTACATTCAAGCCGCGATACTGGGTCGATGCGTACTGAATGATCCTTGACATCACCTTGAGTAATTTCTTTTGAATATTCATGTTACCCTACCCTTTTTGTGTTGTTTGTTTGTTTGATTCTTTCTTGGTCTGCTTCTCGTTTGCTTTGCAAACACGTCAGGCCATGCATCTCTCCGTTTGCTTCCAACAGAGAGTCATATAAGCTGACTCCCTTAAGATAGTGCTTCCAATCCCCTATGATTTCCTGCTTCCCTCTCCCATCTTTAGGGTTTTGATGTCCTCCTTGCCTTCTTCTTGTTTCTTCTTTTCCACTCATGCTCTTCTTGCATTTCCAATAAGGGTTTTCTTCTTTCCATTTCATCTTGCTGCTTATCCCTTCAGGGGAGAATCCTCAACCTTTCTTTTAGGATAAGTTTCGAACTGCTGAATTCTTTTAAGATTTGCAGGTCTGTGGCATTCTCTAGCTCTGCTGTTATTAGAAATGGTGGTCATGTGGCATAGGCTACCCTAGATGGCAGCATTTTGCCATTCAAGCTATGGTCTATGTCCTGGCACTCCTCCCTGTCCTGCAATATTGCTGCTGAGATAGCAGCTGAAACCCCTCTGGAGGTTCTCTTGTGACTATGTTGCTTTCCTCCAGGCGCATTTTAAATCACTGGGATGCTCATGAACTTTGTTGATTTGGATCATACAGCTGCTGCTAAGTCTATTGGGATTCCACCTCTTTTGGACGCTGTGTACTTCCTGAATTCGCCTAGATGATTCTATCTTGGCTTTCAGCAAGTTTCAGTCTGATTTTTCTACACATAACTTTTCAAACATTGTTTGTTTCTTTATCTCTTGCTTTTCCATCTGGGACTCTTTCGAATTTTAGTCTTTCATGCCTTGTCTTCAACCAGGATTCAACAGCAATGTTTTCATTGGTTTGCACTTGCTTTCCTATGTGTGCTTCTGACCGAGGGATTTCTGTTCCCCTGTCTTCAAAGTCATTCACGCGTCCCTCTGCAATATCTCGTCTGCTTAGGACGGAATGTTAGCCCTGATATTTTCTCATCCACTGAGTTTTCTGATATTATTTGGCTCGTCTTTAGGCTTTCTCTTCCCCTTTTCTGGTATTCTGCCTTTTGTGATTCTGAGACACTGTTGTTCTTCAGTGTTTCCCTCACCTCCATTTTCAATACTTGCTCTGGAGAGCGTTTTGCAGTCTAGTTGTCTGAAAGCTTATCTTTAGGGCCTTCAATCTCTTTGGAACTGAAAATGGTACTTCCTTTTCCTTTTACTGTATTTCTTCATCTCTACTGGTCAGGTAATTTCAGGTATCTAATGTAGACTTCTAGGGCTTGGTTAAGTGAAAACTTTAGACACTTGGCTCTACACAATTGCATGGGATTTCTGTGAGGACAAATTTTCCTAGACATTGATGCCATGTCCTGTTCCTGTGTGTGTTGTCTGGTCTATCTCCAATTGCTGGTGTTGCCTTTGTTGTGATGAACCCCCCATACTATTTCGATTAGGATAACCTCATTTTGATTACGCTTATCTCACAAATCTGAAAGAGCACAGGACACTTCCTCTGGTGGAAATGGAGCTTCTAAAGGTTCTCAGCTCTGCATTCTACTCTCTGTTATTTTGGAGTGTTTCCAGAAGAGCAGAGTGTGAGTGCGCTTGTGCTTTGTAGTGCCACGGGAATGTCCCACTGAAACCAGTTCTTCCAAGAGCTTCTCTGTCTACAGAAACACCAGTGGAAGCATATCTATGGATGTCACACATCAGGGCCTGCTGGAATGATCCCGCAGCCCGAACTTGGTGTCCTCGCTGCCGAACCGTGCCGGTGCCATCCAAAATGTAGCATCCGCTTTTGAGAGATAAACTGAAGGAAATCCTTCCTCTTCTCACGCTGTGGTCTTGGACCACACTTCCTTGTCCTCTCATCCTTGTGGCACGGGTGCACGAAGCCAACCACAGAGCTGTTGCACATCCTGTGCCTCAAACCAAACCATAATCACAGCCCAGGTTATGAATGTAGCAGATCCTAAGGCTTTTCATTCTGAATTCAAACCCAAGGCCCCCTGGATCCCTCAGACCCGATGCACAATATCTCTGATTCAGCCCCACACATGCTCTATTGGCAAAATGCCAAATTGGTCTCTGGTCCTGCAGATGCACTGGGTGTGGCCATGGGACATATCGATAATTTCAACTGCGCGCGCCAGGGTGGTTGCTTGCTCATTGGGGCCACAGGTCGGTTTGCTCTCTTGATAGGACCCACCACATCCCACAACGCACTCCAGATCCCTGAGACTCAGCGTGTGCCACCATCCGTAGCCCTATCCCTCCCTGAACGCTGCCTCTGCTACCTCAAATTTGGCAGCTCGGAGCTTGGTCTCAGAATCAACTGTGGGGATGTTTTGCACTGGATTCTTTGAGTTCTGTCAGCCAAGCATCTGCTGTGCACTCTTCTAACACTCAGCGCATCACCTTCAATCCCATGTCTCCTGTCCGCTTGTGAGTGTGCGTCCAAGTTAAAGAGAGTTTCACCTTTACTGCTCCATCAACAGGGCTCAGACCATGCACTGGTATCCATTCCCTGCTTTTCCTTCTCCTGCTTCCAGGTGTTCTGAGGCCTCATCCTGTCTTTGGAAGTAACAGACCTCTCTTCGGCAAGTGTCCTGTGCCAAGGGCTGGGTGAGTGGATGTTTCCATTGCTGTGTTCATGGGAGCGAGTGAGCGCAGGTTGCACTGCTTCTCTGTCAACTGGGCATCGATGAATCAACACTTTCCAGATACATTTCACAGAAATGTGATTTCTTTTTATCTCTTTGTTTCTATACAGCCGTGGTGGGAGGGATTGTCCGAAGACTCCAGTTTTGACATTGTGTTGATATCTCATTTGCAGTCTTTAAAAATTTAATAGAATTGATATAAATGTTTTGGGAGTTATACGAAAGTGAAGTTAGTTTCTGAAACATACTAAATCGACCTAGAAGCCAGACTTGTCAATTTCGGTAACATTTTGTCAGCTCTAAGGAAAACATAGACAGATAGAATGCAAACTAGCAGTCCGAACTGTTAAAGGGGTCATGCCAGCTCTTTACTGTTGAAGCCTCCGAAACCAACAGGAACCATGAAATAACTAATGGAAACATGAAATAACCCCCAAGCTTGGATTCCCTTGTGCATGTGGTGCCCTTTAGTCCCGATGACACCTACTGGTCAATGTTGGCATTTCAAGGTGTAACATCCCTCTCAAGGAAAATACAAGAGGAAACGAACTAAATATATACATTTAGCTTTGAATCCAAAGAACCTAGAGGCATTATAGCTATGAGAACCCTGCTGCAGCGATGCTAGGCTACTGAGAACCAGGTGTTCTTCTATCAGTGATGAGAACGCTTAATCATCCGATCATGTTGGGTAAAGCACTTGAATGCAACCAAGTCTGCACCCCCATGATAGATTGCCCCCGGGGGCTTGACTCAATTGAAAGACGGTCCACATAAGCTGTGTCTTTCATGTCATTGGCGACTTTTACAGTTCCGTTCACTATCTGACTTCTAATATTTACCTAGACTGTCTTGAAAAACGGAGGCCTAATACAGATTCAAGTTCAGTCAAAGATTCCCCTCACTTACCACACTCACTTCACCCCAGAGAGGACATAATCCCAGCATTTGCTGAATCTAGCGGAAGGCCATCGTTTCTTTGTGGGAGCTAAGTATTCAATTCCTATCTATTTCATACGAGAGTATTTGACCTTTATGGGGTTCCCTGTTGTTCACAGAGGATGAAGCTAGAGGAACTCTGATTCTAGGAGGGGCTTGCTCTTCTCTTACTGGCTTCATTGCAGCTCAGGTACTGATCCCTCAAAATGGATGCCTGAGTGGAGGGGAGGGAAGAGCAATTGCTTGATAGCTAGGCCCAAACCTGGGAAAAGGCTTACCTGGGCTTGGTGCACTTTGATCTGAATGGCTTGGAATTGCCCCTTGGGTCGTGTGGATTATCTGACCTCTTTCAAGAACATGAGCGTTTTTATCATCTCTGCCATCTCTTCTCTTTAGACGTCAGGGATCTTGGACCCGTTCTTGGAGCAGAGAATTGAGGAACTTCCTCCAGTCCACGGTGGCCCTCCGTATGTTTCTGCTAGTATCAGCGAGGTTCAATATGTCTCATGAATGCCTTTCGAGCCTGCTATCCTCTACAGCTGTCTCCAGGCCAGTATTCTCTATTGTAGCAGAACATCTCTCATCAATGTGTTCGCATCTCTCCTCAATCCGTGCAGCCATGTTTTCGGCCAGCTTCTCTTCGTGTCTCCCATAAAGTCGACTTCAACAGGACTGGGCAAGTCTGAAAGGACCTCGGAGCCTCTCCAGTAAGCTGAAGACAGGCAGATCTTCCACTGTCTGCCCTTTCAGGTTCTGGAAACTGACCCGTGAACTCAGGTCTTTGGGCAGCAGCAGTATCTCGAACTGACACAGCTTCCCGGACCAAAGACCTAAGCCAAGCTCCACAGAGGGCGGCAGCCCCTCCATCGCACTGATCCACCCACAGAACTCTGCCCGGTTACCTAGGATCCACCAGCCACAACAAGCCTCGCGGTACACACCAACATTCCACCTGGAATCCAACCGCTAACTGCCATCCCCAATGGCTGCTGCATCTTGTCAGTGTTGGGGGAGGGGCTGCATCCGACGAGAGGTTCCTAAGGTAAATGTGATTCTACCCACTAGCGTCCCATGGGCCTTTGTTCTTCCCTCTTTCCTTTTGTTCAGATCTGTATGCACTGTAGCAACGGAGGGAAGTGTGTCCATTTTCAGTTGAATGTTTCACACGTCTTTAAACTTTCTAACAGTTCACAGTACACAGAGACCCACTAAGGGAAACTATTGTTCCTGTAATATGGGCACACCCGCAATACATAGCCGTCGGTTGATTTCTGCTGAAACACCCGCATTCACGGGACATCTATCCATTTGTTTCAAGGGGGCTGAAATTCCTAGGAATGATACAATCCCCAATGTGCACTTTACTGCCTGTCTCTTTTGATCTTAGTACACTTTTGCGGAGCTACTTTTCCTTGTTATAGGCTTGTGCCATTTCTTCTCGACGTAGTGTAGAATATGGCATTCATTCATCCTGTTGGAAGACTTGCAAGTCTATATCACGGACTAGGAATCCATTGGATTCCAAATCGGCATTTGGTTTAGGTCACGATATGCTCATATGAATCAATATTTACGAATATAAATGCACGCCTCTGATTTCCGAATACAGGTGTGCTGAGTACATTCAAGCCGCGATACTGGGTCGATGCGTACTGAATGATCCTTGACATCACCTTGAGTAATTTCTTTTGAATATTCATGTTACCCTACCCTTTTTGTGTTGTTTGTTTGTTTGATTCTTTCTTGGTCTGCTTCTCGTTTGCTTTGCAAACACGTCAGGCCATGCATCTCTCCGTTTGCTTCCAACAGAGAGTCATATAAGCTGACTCCCTTAAGATAGTGCTTCCAATCCCCTATGATTTCCTGCTTCCCTCTCCCATCTTTAGGGTTTTGATGTCCTCCTTGCCTTCTTCTTGTTTCTTCTTTTCCACTCATGCTCTTCTTGCATTTCCAATAAGGGTTTTCTTCTTTCCATTTCATCTTGCTGCTTATCCCTTCAGGGGAGAATCCTCAACCTTTCTTTTAGGATAAGTTTCGAACTGCTGAATTCTTTTAAGATTTGCAGGTCTGTGGCATTCTCTAGCTCTGCTGTTATTAGAAATGGTGGTCATGTGGCATAGGCTACCCTAGATGGCAGCATTTTGCCATTCAAGCTATGGTCTATGTCCTGGCACTCCTCCCTGTCCTGCAATATTGCTGCTGAGATAGCAGCTGAAACCCCTCTGGAGGTTCTCTTGTGACTATGTTGCTTTCCTCCAGGCGCATTTTAAATCACTGGGATGCTCATGAACTTTGTTGATTTGGATCATACAGCTGCTGCTAAGTCTATTGGGATTCCACCTCTTTTGGACGCTGTGTACTTCCTGAATTCGCCTAGATGATTCTATCTTGGCTTTCAGCAAGTTTCAGTCTGATTTTTCTACACATAACTTTTCAAACATTGTTTGTTTCTTTATCTCTTGCTTTTCCATCTGGGACTCTTTCGAATTTTAGTCTTTCATGCCTTGTCTTCAACCAGGATTCAACAGCAATGTTTTCATTGGTTTGCACTTGCTTTCCTATGTGTGCTTCTGACCGAGGGATTTCTGTTCCCCTGTCTTCAAAGTCATTCACGCGTCCCTCTGCAATATCTCGTCTGCTTAGGACGGAATGTTAGCCCTGATATTTTCTCATCCACTGAGTTTTCTGATATTATTTGGCTCGTCTTTAGGCTTTCTCTTCCCCTTTTCTGGTATTCTGCCTTTTGTGATTCTGAGACACTGTTGTTCTTCAGTGTTTCCCTCACCTCCATTTTCAATACTTGCTCTGGAGAGCGTTTTGCAGTCTAGTTGTCTGAAAGCTTATCTTTAGGGCCTTCAATCTCTTTGGAACTGAAAATGGTACTTCCTTTTCCTTTTACTGTATTTCTTCATCTCTACTGGTCAGGTAATTTCAGGTATCTAATGTAGACTTCTAGGGCTTGGTTAAGTGAAAACTTTAGACACTTGGCTCTACACAATTGCATGGGATTTCTGTGAGGACAAATTTTCCTAGACATTGATGCCATGTCCTGTTCCTGTGTGTGTTGTCTGGTCTATCTCCAATTGCTGGTGTTGCCTTTGTTGTGATGAACCCCCCATACTATTTCGATTAGGATAACCTCATTTTGATTACGCTTATCTCACAAATCTGAAAGAGCACAGGACACTTCCTCTGGTGGAAATGGAGCTTCTAAAGGTTCTCAGCTCTGCATTCTACTCTCTGTTATTTTGGAGTGTTTCCAGAAGAGCAGAGTGTGAGTGCGCTTGTGCTTTGTAGTGCCACGGGAATGTCCCACTGAAACCAGTTCTTCCAAGAGCTTCTCTGTCTACAGAAACACCAGTGGAAGCATATCTATGGATGTCACACATCAGGGCCTGCTGGAATGATCCCGCAGCCCGAACTTGGTGTCCTCGCTGCCGAACCGTGCCGGTGCCATCCAAAATGTAGCATCCGCTTTTGAGAGATAAACTGAAGGAAATCCTTCCTCTTCTCACGCTGTGGTCTTGGACCACACTTCCTTGTCCTCTCATCCTTGTGGCACGGGTGCACGAAGCCAACCACAGAGCTGTTGCACATCCTGTGCCTCAAACCAAACCATAATCACAG
The DNA here is from genome assembly GCF_048564905.1 of Vicugna pacos. Classification (NCBI taxonomy): domain Eukaryota; kingdom Metazoa; phylum Chordata; class Mammalia; order Artiodactyla; family Camelidae; genus Vicugna; species Vicugna pacos. The sequence goes on along the minus strand of NW_027328741.1, from coordinate 96,058,846 downwards.
CCCAGGTTATGAATGTAGCAGATCCTAAGGCTTTTCATTCTGAATTCAAACCCAAGGCCCCCTGGATCCCTCAGACCCGATGCACAATATCTCTGATTCAGCCCCACACATGCTCTATTGGCAAAATGCCAAATTGGTCTCTGGTCCTGCAGATGCACTGGGTGTGGCCATGGGACATATCGATAATTTCAACTGCGCGCGCCAGGGTGGTTGCTTGCTCATTGGGGCCACAGGTCGGTTTGCTCTCTTGATAGGACCCACCACATCCCACAACGCACTCCAGATCCCTGAGACTCAGCGTGTGCCACCATCCGTAGCCCTATCCCTCCCTGAACGCTGCCTCTGCTACCTCAAATTTGGCAGCTCGGAGCTTGGTCTCAGAATCAACTGTGGGGATGTTTTGCACTGGATTCTTTGAGTTCTGTCAGCCAAGCATCTGCTGTGCACTCTTCTAACACTCAGCGCATCACCTTCAATCCCATGTCTCCTGTCCACTTGTGAGTGTGCGTCCAAGTTAAAGAGAGTTTCACCTTTACTGCTCCATCAACAGGGCTCAGACCATGCACTGGTATCCATTCCCTGCTTTTCCTTCTCCTGCTTCCAGGTGTTCTGAGGCCTCATCCTGTCTTTGGAAGTAACAGACCTCTCTTCGGCAAGTGTCCTGTGCCAAGGGCTGGGTGAGTGGATGTTTCCATTGCTGTGTTCATGGGAGCGAGTGAGCGCAGGTTGCACTGCTTCTCTGTCAACTGGGCATCGATGAATCAACACTTTCCAGATACATTTCACAGAAATGTGATTTCTTTTTATCTCTTTGTTTCTATACAGCCGTGGTGGGAGGGATTGTCCGAAGACTCCAGTTTTGACATTGTGTTGATATCTCATTTGCAGTCTTTAAAAATTTAATAGAATTGATATAAATGTTTTGGGAGTTATACGAAAATGAAGTTAGTTTCTGAAACATACTAAATCGACCTAGAAGCCAGACTTGTCAATTTCGGTAACATTTTGTCAGCTCTAAGGAAAACATAGACAGATAGAATGCAAACTAGCAGTCCGAACTGTTAAAGGGGTCATGTCAGCTCTTTACTGTTGAAGCCTCCGAAACCAACAGGAACCATGAAATAACTAATGGAAACATGAAATAACCCCCAAGCTTGGATTCCCTTGTGCATGTGGTGCCCTTTACTCCCGATGACACCTACTGGTCAATGTTGGCATTTCAAGGTGTAACATCCCTCTCAAGGAAAATACAAGAGGAAACGAACTAAATATATACATTTAGCTTTGAATCCAAAGAACCTAGAGGCATTATAGCTATGAGAACCCTGCTGCAGCTATGCTAGGCTACTGAGAACCAGGTGTTCTTCTATCAGTGATGAGAACGCTTAATCATCCGATCATGTTGGGTAAAGCACTTGAATGCAACCAAGTCTGCACCCCCATGATAGATTGCCCCCGGGGGCTTGACTCAATTGAAAGACGGTCCACATAAGCTGTGTCTTTCATGTCATTGGCGACTTTTACAGTTCCGTTCACTATCTGACTTCTAATATTTACCTAGACTGTCTTGAAAAACGGAGGCCTAATACAGATTCAAGTTCAGTCAAAGATTCCCCTCACTTACCACACTCCCTTCACCCCAGAGAGGACATAATCCCAGCATTTGCTGAATCTAGCGGAAGGCCATCGTTTCTTTGTGGGAGCTAAGTATTCAATTCCTATCTATTTCATACGAGAGTATTTGACCTTTATGGGGTTCCCTGTTGTTCACAGAGGATGAAGCTATAGGAACTCTGATTCTAGGAGGGGCTTGCTCTTCTCTTACTGGCTTCATTGCAGCTCAGGTACTGATCCCTCAAAATGGATGCCTGAGTGGAGGGGAGGGAAGAGCAAGTGCTTGATAGCTAGGCCCAAACCTGGGAAAAGGCATACCTGGGCTTGGTGCACTTTGATCTGAATGGCTTGGAATTGCCCCTTGGGTAGTGTGGATTATCTGACCTCTTTCAAGAACATGAGCGTTTTTATCATCTCTGCCATCTCTTCTCTTTAGACGTCAGGGATCTTGGACCCGTTCTTGGAGCAGAGAATTGAGGAACTTCCTCCAGTCCACGGTGGCCCTCCGTATGTTTCTGCTAGTATCAGCGAGGTTCAATATGTCTCATGAATGCCTTTCGAGCCTGCTATCCTCTACAGCTGTCTCCAGGCCAGTATTCTCTATTGTAGCAGAACATCTCTCATCAATGTGTTCGCATCTCTCCTCAATCCGTGCAGCCATGTTTTCGGCCAGCTTCTCTTCGTGTCTCCCATAAAGTCGACTTCAACAGGACTGGGCAAGTCTGAAAGGACCTCGGAGCCTCTCCAGTAAGCTGAAGACAGGCAGATCTTCCACTGTCTGCCCTTTCAGGTTCTGGAAACTGACCCGTGAACTCAGGTCTTTGGGCAGCAGCAGTATCTCGAACTGACACAGCTTCCCGGACCAAAGACCTAAGCCAAGCTCCACAGAGGGCGGCAGCCCCTCCATCGCACTGATCCACCCACAGAACTCTGCCCGGTTACCTAGGATCCACCAGCCACAACAAGCCTCGCGGTACACACCAACATTCCACCTGGAATCCAACCGCTAACTGCCATCCCCAATGGCTGCTGCATCTTGTCAGTGTTGGGGGAGGGGCTGCATCCGACGAGAGGTTCCTAAGGTAAATGTGATTCTACCCACTAGCGTCCCATGGGCCTTTGTTCTTCCCTCTTTCCTTTTGTTCAGATCTGTATGCACTGTAGCAACGGAGGGAAGTGTGTCCATTTTCAGTTGAATGTTTCACACGTCTTTAAACTTTCTAACAGTTCACAGTACACAGAGACCCACTAAGGGAAACTATTGTTCCTGTAATATGGGCACACCCGCAATACATAGCCGTCGGTTGATTTCTGCTGAAACACCCGCATTCACGGGACATCTATCCATTTGTTTCAAGGGGGCTGAAATTCCTAGGAATGATACAATCCCCAATGTGCACTTTACTGCCTGTCTCTTTTGATCTTAGTACACTTTTGCGGAGCTACTTTTCCTTGTTATAGGCTTGTGCCATTTCTTCTCGACGTAGTGTAGAATATGGCATTCATTCATCCTGTTGGAAGACTTGCAAGTCTATATCACGGACTAGGAATCCATTGGATTCCAAATCGGCATTTGGTTTAGGTCACGATATGCTCATATGAATCAATATTTACGAATATAAATGCACGCCTCTGATTTCCGAATACAGGTGTGCTGAGTACATTCAAGCCGCGATACTGGGTCGATGCGTACTGAATGATCCTTGACATCACCTTGAGTAATTTCTTTTGAATATTCATGTTACCCTACCCTTTTTGTGTTGTTTGTTTGTTTGATTCTTTCTTGGTCTGCTTCTCGTTTGCTTTGCAAACACGTCAGGCCATGCATCTCTCCGTTTGCTTCCAACAGAGAGTCATATAAGCTGACTCCCTTAAGATAGTGCTTCCAATCCCCTATGATTTCCTGCTTCCCTCTCCCATCTTTAGGGTTTTGATGTCCTCCTTGCCTTCTTCTTGTTTCTTCTTTTCCACTCATGCTCTTCTTGCATTTCCAATAAGGGTTTTCTTCTTTCCATTTCATCTTGCTGCTTATCCCTTCAGGGGAGAATCCTCAACCTTTCTTTTAGGATAAGTTTCGAACTGCTGAATTCTTTTAAGATTTGCAGGTCTGTGGCATTCTCTAGCTCTGCTGTTATTAGAAATGGTGGTCATGTGGCATAGGCTACCCTAGATGGCAGCATTTTGCCATTCAAGCTATGGTCTATGTCCTGGCACTCCTCCCTGTCCTGCAATATTGCTGCTGAGATAGCAGCTGAAACCCCTCTGGAGGTTCTCTTGTGACTATGTTGCTTTCCTCCAGGCGCATTTTAAATCACTGGGATGCTCATGAACTTTGTTGATTTGGATCATACAGCTGCTGCTAAGTCTATTGGGATTCCACCTCTTTTGGACGCTGTGTACTTCCTGAATTCGCCTAGATGATTCTATCTTGGCTTTCAGCAAGTTTCAGTCTGATTTTTCTACACATAACTTTTCAAACATTGTTTGTTTCTTTATCTCTTGCTTTTCCATCTGGGACTCTTTCGAATTTTAGTCTTTCATGCCTTGTCTTCAACCAGGATTCAACAGCAATGTTTTCATTGGTTTGCACTTGCTTTCCTATGTGTGCTTCTGACCGAGGGATTTCTGTTCCCCTGTCTTCAAAGTCATTCACGCGTCCCTCTGCAATATCTCGTCTGCTTAGGACGGAATGTTAGCCCTGATATTTTCTCATCCACTGAGTTTTCTGATATTATTTGGCTCGTCTTTAGGCTTTCTCTTCCCCTTTTCTGGTATTCTGCCTTTTGTGATTCTGAGACACTGTTGTTCTTCAGTGTTTCCCTCACCTCCATTTTCAATACTTGCTCTGGAGAGCGTTTTGCAGTCTAGTTGTCTGAAAGCTTATCTTTAGGGCCTTCAATCTCTTTGGAACTGAAAATGGTACTTCCTTTTCCTTTTACTGTATTTCTTCATCTCTACTGGTCAGGTAATTTCAGGTATCTAATGTAGACTTCTAGGGCTTGGTTAAGTGAAAACTTTAGACACTTGGCTCTACACAATTGCATGGGATTTCTGTGAGGACAAATTTTCCTAGACATTGATGCCATGTCCTGTTCCTGTGTGTGTTGTCTGGTCTATCTCCAATTGCTGGTGTTGCCTTTGTTGTGATGAACCCCCCATACTATTTCGATTAGGATAACCTCATTTTGATTACGCTTATCTCACAAATCTGAAAGAGCACAGGACACTTCCTCTGGTGGAAATGGAGCTTCTAAAGGTTCTCAGCTCTGCATTCTACTCTCTGTTATTTTGGAGTGTTTCCAGAAGAGCAGAGTGTGAGTGCGCTTGTGCTTTGTAGTGCCACGGGAATGTCCCACTGAAACCAGTTCTTCCAAGAGCTTCTCTGTCTACAGAAACACCAGTGGAAGCATATCTATGGATGTCACACATCAGGGCCTGCTGGAATGATCCCGCAGCCCGAACTTGGTGTCCTCGCTGCCGAACCGTGCCGGTGCCATCCAAAATGTAGCATCCGCTTTTGAGAGATAAACTGAAGGAAATCCTTCCTCTTCTCACGCTGTGGTCTTGGACCACACTTCCTTGTCCTCTCATCCTTGTGGCACGGGTGCACGAAGCCAACCACAGAGCTGTTGCACATCCTGTGCCTCAAACCAAACCATAATCACAGCCCAGGTTATGAATGTAGCAGATCCTAAGGCTTTTCATTCTGAATTCAAACCCAAGGCCCCCTGGATCCCTCAGACCCGATGCACAATATCTCTGATTCAGCCCCACACATGCTCTATTGGCAAAATGCCAAATTGGTCTCTGGTCCTGCAGATGCACTGGGTGTGGCCATGGGACATATCGATAATTTCAACTGCGCGCGCCAGGGTGGTTGCTTGCTCATTGGGGCCACAGGTCGGTTTGCTCTCTTGATAGGACCCACCACATCCCACAACGCACTCCAGATCCCTGAGACTCAGCGTGTGCCACCATCCGTAGCCCTATCCCTCCCTGAACGCTGCCTCTGCTACCTCAAATTTGGCAGCTCGGAGCTTGGTCTCAGAATCAACTGTGGGGATGTTTTGCACTGGATTCTTTGAGTTCTGTCAGCCAAGCATCTGCTGTGCACTCTTCTAACACTCAGCGCATCACCTTCAATCCCATGTCTCCTGTCCGCTTGTGAGTGTGCGTCCAAGTTAAAGAGAGTTTCACCTTTACTGCTCCATCAACAGGGCTCAGACCATGCACTGGTATCCATTCCCTGCTTTTCCTTCTCCTGCTTCCAGGTGTTCTGAGGCCTCATCCTGTCTTTGGAAGTAACAGACCTCTCTTCGGCAAGTGTCCTGTGCCAAGGGCTGGGTGAGTGGATGTTTCCATTGCTGTGTTCATGGGAGCGAGTGAGCGCAGGTTGCACTGCTTCTCTGTCAACTGGGCATCGATGAATCAACACTTTCCAGATACATTTCACAGAAATGTGATTTCTTTTTATCTCTTTGTTTCTATACAGCCGTGGTGGGAGGGATTGTCCGAAGACTCCAGTTTTGACATTGTGTTGATATCTCATTTGCAGTCTTTAAAAATTTAATAGAATTGATATAAATGTTTTGGGAGTTATACGAAAGTGAAGTTAGTTTCTGAAACATACTAAATCGACCTAGAAGCCAGACTTGTCAATTTCGGTAACATTTTGTCAGCTCTAAGGAAAACATAGACAGATAGAATGCAAACTAGCAGTCCGAACTGTTAAAGGGGTCATGTCAGCTCTTTACTGTTGAAGCCTCCGAAACCAACAGGAACCATGAAATAACTAATGGAAACATGAAATAACCCCCAAGCTTGGATTCCCTTGTGCATGTGGTGCCCTTTACTCCCGATGACACCTACTGGTCAATGTTGGCATTTCAAGGTGTAACATCCCTCTCAAGGAAAATACAAGAGGAAACGAACTAAATATATACATTTAGCTTTGAATCCAAAGAACCTAGAGGCATTATAGCTATGAGAACCCTGCTGCAGCTATGCTAGGCTACTGAGAACCAGGTGTTCTTCTATCAGTGATGAGAACGCTTAATCATCCGATCATGTTGGGTAAAGCACTTGAATGCAACCAAGTCTGCACCCCCATGATAGATTGCCCCCGGGGGCTTGACTCAATTGAAAGACGGTCCACATAAGCTGTGTCTTTCATGTCATTGGCGACTTTTACAGTTCCGTTCACTATCTGACTTCTAATATTTACCTAGACTGTCTTGAAAAACGGAGGCCTAATACAGATTCAAGTTCAGTCAAAGATTCCCCTCACTTACCACACTCCCTTCACCCCAGAGAGGACATAATCCCAGCATTTGCTGAATCTAGCGGAAGGCCATCGTTTCTTTGTGGGAGCTAAGTATTCAATTCCTATCTATTTCATACGAGAGTATTTGACCTTTATGGGGTTCCCTGTTGTTCACAGAGGATGAAGCTATAGGAACTCTGATTCTAGGAGGGGCTTGCTCTTCTCTTACTGGCTTCATTGCAGCTCAGGTACTGATCCCTCAAAATGGATGCCTGAGTGGAGGGGAGGGAAGAGCAAGTGCTTGATAGCTAGGCCCAAACCTGGGAAAAGGCATACCTGGGCTTGGTGCACTTTGATCTGAATGGCTTGGAATTGCCCCTTGGGTCGTGTGGATTATCTGACCTCTTTCAAGAACATGAGCGTTTTTATCATCTCTGCCATCTCTTCTCTTTAGACGTCAGGGATCTTGGACCCGTTCTTGGAGCAGAGAATTGAGGAACTTCCTCCAGTCCACGGTGGCCCTCCGTATGTTTCTGCTAGTATCAGCGAGGTTCAATATGTCTCATGAATGCCTTTCGAGCCTGCTATCCTCTACAGCTGTCTCCAGGCCAGTATTCTCTATTGTAGCAGAACATCTCTCATCAATGTGTTCGCATCTCTCCTCAATCCGTGCAGCCATGTTTTCGGCCAGCTTCTCTTCGTGTCTCCCATAAAGTCGACTTCAACAGGACTGGGCAAGTCTGAAAGGACCTCGGAGCCTCTCCAGTAAGCTGAAGACAGGCAGATCTTCCACTGTCTGCCCTTTCAGGTTCTGGAAACTGACCCGTGAACTCAGGTCTTTGGGCAGCAGCAGTATCTCGAACTGACACAGCTTCCCGGACCAAAGACCTAAGCCAAGCTCCACAGAGGGCGGCAGCCCCTCCATCGCACTGATCCACCCACAGAACTCTGCCCGGTTACCTAGGATCCACCAGCCACAACAAGCCTCGCGGTACACACCAACATTCCACCTGGAATCCAACCGCTAACTGCCATCCCCAATGGCTGCTGCATCTTGTCAGTGTTGGGGGAGGGGCTGCATCCGACGAGAGGTTCCTAAGGTAAATGTGATTCTACCCACTAGCGTCCCATGGGCCTTTGTTCTTCCCTCTTTCCTTTTGTTCAGATCTGTATGCACTGTAGCAACGGAGGGAAGTGTGTCCATTTTCAGTTGAATGTTTCACACGTCTTTAAACTTTCTAACAGTTCACAGTACACAGAGACCCACTAAGGGAAACTATTGTTCCTGTAATATGGGCACACCCGCAATACATAGCCGTCGGTTGATTTCTGCTGAAACACCCGCATTCACGGGACATCTATCCATTTGTTTCAAGGGGGCTGAAATTCCTAGGAATGATACAATCCCCAATGTGCACTTTACTGCCTGTCTCTTTTGATCTTAGTACACTTTTGCGGAGCTACTTTTCCTTGTTATAGGCTTGTGCCATTTCTTCTCGACGTAGTGTAGAATATGGCATTCATTCATCCTGTTGGAAGACTTGCAAGTCTATATCACGGACTAGGAATCCATTGGATTCCAAATCGGCATTTGGTTTAGGTCACGATATGCTCATATGAATCAATATTTACGAATATAAATGCACGCCTCTGATTTCCGAATACAGGTGTGCTGAGTACATTCAAGCCGCGATACTGGGTCGATGCGTACTGAATGATCCTTGACATCACCTTGAGTAATTTCTTTTGAATATTCATGTTACCCTACCCTTTTTGTGTTGTTTGTTTGTTTGATTCTTTCTTGGTCTGCTTCTCGTTTGCTTTGCAAACACGTCAGGCCATGCATCTCTCCGTTTGCTTCCAACAGAGAGTCATATAAGCTGACTCCCTTAAGATAGTGCTTCCAATCCCCTATGATTTCCTGCTTCCCTCTCCCATCTTTAGGGTTTTGATGTCCTCCTTGCCTTCTTCTTGTTTCTTCTTTTCCACTCATGCTCTTCTTGCATTTCCAATAAGGGTTTTCTTCTTTCCATTTCATCTTGCTGCTTATCCCTTCAGGGGAGAATCCTCAACCTTTCTTTTAGGATAAGTTTCGAACTGCTGAATTCTTTTAAGATTTGCAGGTCTGTGGCATTCTCTAGCTCTGCTGTTATTAGAAATGGTGGTCATGTGGCATAGGCTACCCTAGATGGCAGCATTTTGCCATTCAAGCTATGGTCTATGTCCTGGCACTCCTCCCTGTCCTGCAATATTGCTGCTGAGATAGCAGCTGAAACCCCTCTGGAGGTTCTCTTGTGACTATGTTGCTTTCCTCCAGGCGCATTTTAAATCACTGGGATGCTCATGAACTTTGTTGATTTGGATCATACAGCTGCTGCTAAGTCTATTGGGATTCCACCTCTTTTGGACGCTGTGTACTTCCTGAATTCGCCTAGATGATTCTATCTTGGCTTTCAGCAAGTTTCAGTCTGATTTTTCTACACATAACTTTTCAAACATTGTTTGTTTCTTTATCTCTTGCTTTTCCATCTGGGACTCTTTCGAATTTTAGTCTTTCATGCCTTGTCTTCAACCAGGATTCAACAGCAATGTTTTCATTGGTTTGCACTTGCTTTCCTATGTGTGCTTCTGACCGAGGGATTTCTGTTCCCCTGTCTTCAAAGTCATTCACGCGTCCCTCTGCAATATCTCGTCTGCTTAGGACGGAATGTTAGCCCTGATATTTTCTCATCCACTGAGTTTTCTGATATTATTTGGCTCGTCTTTAGGCTTTCTCTTCCCCTTTTCTGGTATTCTGCCTTTTGTGATTCTGAGACACTGTTGTTCTTCAGTGTTTCCCTCACCTCCATTTTCAATACTTGCTCTGGAGAGCGTTTTGCAGTCTAGTTGTCTGAAAGCTTATCTTTAGGGCCTTCAATCTCTTTGGAACTGAAAATGGTACTTCCTTTTCCTTTTACTGTATTTCTTCATCTCTACTGGTCAGGTAATTTCAGGTATCTAATGTAGACTTCTAGGGCTTGGTTAAGTGAAAACTTTAGACACTTGGCTCTACACAATTGCATGGGATTTCTGTGAGGACAAATTTTCCTAGACATTGATGCCATGTCCTGTTCCTGTGTGTGTTGTCTGGTCTATCTCCAATTGCTGGTGTTGCCTTTGTTGTGATGAACCCCCCATACTATTTCGATTAGGATAACCTCATTTTGATTACGCTTATCTCACAAATCTGAAAGAGCACAGGACACTTCCTCTGGTGGAAATGGAGCTTCTAAAGGTTCTCAGCTCTGCATTCTACTCTCTGTTATTTTGGAGTGTTTCCAGAAGAGCAGAGTGTGAGTGCGCTTGTGCTTTGTAGTGCCACGGGAATGTCCCACTGAAACCAGTTCTTCCAAGAGCTTCTCTGTCTACAGAAACACCAGTGGAAGCATATCTATGGATGTCACACATCAGGGCCTGCTGGAATGATCCCGCAGCCCGAACTTGGTGTCCTCGCTGCCGAACCGTGCCGGTGCCATCCAAAATGTAGCATCCGCTTTTGAGAGATAAACTGAAGGAAATCCTTCCTCTTCTCACGCTGTGGTCTTGGACCACACTTCCTTGTCCTCTCATCCTTGTGGCACGGGTGCACGAAGCCAACCACAGAGCTGTTGCACATCCTGTGCCTCAAACCAAACCATAATCACAGCCCAGGTTATGAATGTAGCAGATCCTAAGGCTTTTCATTCTGAATTCAAACCCAAGGCCCCCTGGATCCCTCAGACCCGATGCACAATATCTCTGATTCAGCCCCACACATGCTCTATTGGCAAAATGCCAAATTGGTCTCTGGTCCTGCAGATGCACTGGGTGTGGCCATGGGACATATCGATAATTTCAACTGCGCGCGCCAGGGTGGTTGCTTGCTCATTGGGGCCACAGGTCGGTTTGCTCTCTTGATAGGACCCACCACATCCCACAACGCACTCCAGATCCCTGAGACTCAGCGTGTGCCACCATCCGTAGCCCTATCCCTCCCTGAACGCTGCCTCTGCTACCTCAAATTTGGCAGCTCGGAGCTTGGTCTCAGAATCAACTGTGGGGATGTTTTGCACTGGATTCTTTGAGTTCTGTCAGCCAAGCATCTGCTGTGCACTCTTCTAACACTCAGCGCATCACCTTCAATCCCATGTCTCCTGTCCGCTTGTGAGTGTGCGTCCAAGTTAAAGAGAGTTTCACCTTTACTGCTCCATCAACAGGGCTCAGACCATGCACTGGTATCCATTCCCTGCTTTTCCTTCTCCTGCTTCCAGGTGTTCTGAGGCCTCATCCTGTCTTTGGAAGTAACAGACCTCTCTTCGGCAAGTGTCCTGTGCCAAGGGCTGGGTGAGTGGATGTTTCCATTGCTGTGTTCATGGGAGCGAGTGAGCGCAGGTTGCACTGCTTCTCTGTCAACTGGGCATCGATGAATCAACACTTTCCAGATACATTTCACAGAAATGTGATTTCTTTTTATCTCTTTGTTTCTATACAGCCGTGGTGGGAGGGATTGTCCGAAGACTCCAGTTTTGACATTGTGTTGATATCTCATTTGCAGTCTTTAAAAATTTAATAGAATTGATATAAATGTTTTGGGAGTTATACGAAAGTGAAGTTAGTTTCTGAAACATACTAAATCGACCTAGAAGCCAGACTTGTCAATTTCGGTAACATTTTGTCAGCTCTAAGGAAAACATAGACAGATAGAATGCAAACTAGCAGTCCGAACTGTTAAAGGGGTCATGTCAGCTCTTTACTGTTGAAGCCTCCGAAACCAACAGGAACCATGAAATAACTAATGGAAACATGAAATAACCCCCAAGCTTGGATTCCCTTGTGCATGTGGTGCCCTTTACTCCCGATGACACCTACTGGTCAATGTTGGCATTTCAAGGTGTAACATCCCTCTCAAGGAAAATACAAGAGGAAACGAACTAAATATATACATTTAGCTTTGAATCCAAAGAACCTAGAGGCATTATAGCTATGAGAACCCTGCTGCAGCTATGCTAGGCTACTGAGAACCAGGTGTTCTTCTATCAGTGATGAGAACGCTTAATCATCCGATCATGTTGGGTAAAGCACTTGAATGCAACCAAGTCTGCACCCCCATGATAGATTGCCCCCGGGGGCTTGACTCAATTGAAAGACGGTCCACATAAGCTGTGTCTTTCATGTCATTGGCGACTTTTACAGTTCCGTTCACTATCTGACTTCTAATATTTACCTAGACTGTCTTGAAAAACGGAGGCCTAATACAGATTCAAGTTCAGTCAAAGATTCCCCTCACTTACCACACTCCCTTCACCCCAGAGAGGACATAATCCCAGCATTTGCTGAATCTAGCGGAAGGCCATCGTTTCTTTGTGGGAGCTAAGTATTCAATTCCTATCTATTTCATACGAGAGTATTTGACCTTTATGGGGTTCCCTGTTGTTCACAGAGGATGAAGCTAGAGGAACTCTGATTCTAGGAGGGGCTTGCTCTTCTCTTACTGGCTTCATTGCAGCTCAGGTACTGATCCCTCAAAATGGATGCCTGAGTGGAGGGGAGGGAAGAGCAAGTGCTTGATAGCTAGGCCCAAACCTGGGAAAAGGCATACCTGGGCTTGGTGCACTTTGATCTGAATGGCTTGGAATTGCCCCTTGGGTCGTGTGGATTATCTGACCTCTTTCAAGAACATGAGCGTTTTTATCATCTCTGCCATCTCTTCTCTTTAGACGTCAGGGATCTTGGACCCGTTCTTGGAGCAGAGAATTGAGGAACTTCCTCCAGTCCACGGTGGCCCTCCGTATGTTTCTGCTAGTATCAGCGAGGTTCAATATGTCTCATGAATGCCTTTCGAGCCTGCTATCCTCTACAGCTGTCTCCAGGCCAGTATTCTCTATTGTAGCAGAACATCTCTCATCAATGTGTTCGCATCTCTCCTCAATCCGTGCAGCCATGTTTTCGGCCAGCTTCTCTTCGTGTCTCCCATAAAGTCGACTTCAACAGGACTGGGCAAGTCTGAAAGGACCTCGGAGCCTCTCCAGTAAGCTGAAGACAGGCAGATCTTCCACTGTCTGCCCTTTCAGGTTCTGGAAACTGACCCGTGAACTCAGGTCTTTGGGCAGCAGCAGTATCTCGAACTGACACAGCTTCCCGGACCAAAGACCTAAGCCAAGCTCCACAGAGGGCGGCAGCCCCTCCATCGCACTGATCCACCCACAGAACTCTGCCCGGTTACCTAGGATCCACCAGCCACAACAAGCCTCGCGGTACACACCAACATTCCACCTGGAATCCAACCGCTAACTGCCATCCCCAATGGCTGCTGCATCTTGTCAGTGTTGGGGGAGGGGCTGCATCCGACGAGAGGTTCCTAAGGTAAATGTGATTCTACCCACTAGCGTCCCATGGGCCTTTGTTCTTCCCTCTTTCCTTTTGTTCAGATCTGTATGCACTGTAGCAACGGAGGGAAGTGTGTCCATTTTCAGTTGAATGTTTCACACGTCTTTAAACTTTCTAACAGTTCACAGTACACAGAGACCCACTAAGGGAAACTATTGTTCCTGTAATATGGGCACACCCGCAATACATAGCCGTCGGTTGATTTCTGCTGAAACACCCGCATTCACGGGACATCTATCCATTTGTTTCAAGGGGGCTGAAATTCCTAGGAATGATACAATCCCCAATGTGCACTTTACTGCCTGTCTCTTTTGATCTTAGTACACTTTTGCGGAGCTACTTTTCCTTGTTATAGGCTTGTGCCATTTCTTCTCGACGTAGTGTAGAATATGGCATTCATTCATCCTGTTGGAAGACTTGCAAGTCTATATCACGGACTAGGAATCCATTGGATTCCAAATCGGCATTTGGTTTAGGTCACGATATGCTCATATGAATCAATATTTACGAATATAAATGCACGCCTCTGATTTCCGAATACAGGTGTGCTGAGTACATTCAAGCCGCGATACTGGGTCGATGCGTACTGAATGATCCTTGACATCACCTTGAGTAATTTCTTTTGAATATTCATGTTACCCTACCCTTTTTGTGTTGTTTGTTTGTTTGATTCTTTCTTGGTCTGCTTCTCGTTTGCTTTGCAAACACGTCAGGCCATGCATCTCTCCGTTTGCTTCCAACAGAGAGTCATATAAGCTGACTCCCTTAAGATAGTGCTTCCAATCCCCTATGATTTCCTGCTTCCCTCTCCCATCTTTAGGGTTTTGATGTCCTCCTTGCCTTCTTCTTGTTTCTTCTTTTCCACTCATGCTCTTCTTGCATTTCCAATAAGGGTTTTCTTCTTTCCATTTCATCTTGCTGCTTATCCCTTCAGGGGAGAATCCTCAACCTTTCTTTTAGGATAAGTTTCGAACTGCTGAATTCTTTTAAGATTTGCAGGTCTGTGGCATTCTCTAGCTCTGCTGTTATTAGAAATGGTGGTCATGTGGCATAGGCTACCCTAGATGGCAGCATTTTGCCATTCAAGCTATGGTCTATGTCCTGGCACTCCTCCCTGTCCTGCAATATTGCTGCTGAGATAGCAGCTGAAACCCCTCTGGAGGTTCTCTTGTGACTATGTTGCTTTCCTCCAGGCGCATTTTAAATCACTGGGATGCTCATGAACTTTGTTGATTTGGATCATACAGCTGCTGCTAAGTCTATTGGGATTCCACCTCTTTTGGACGCTGTGTACTTCCTGAATTCGCCTAGATGATTCTATCTTGGCTTTCAGCAAGTTTCAGTCTGATTTTTCTACACATAACTTTTCAAACATTGTTTGTTTCTTTATCTCTTGCTTTTCCATCTGGGACTCTTTCGAATTTTAGTCTTTCATGCCTTGTCTTCAACCAGGATTCAACAGCAATGTTTTCATTGGTTTGCACTTGCTTTCCTATGTGTGCTTCTGACCGAGGGATTTCTGTTCCCCTGTCTTCAAAGTCATTCACGCGTCCCTCTGCAATATCTCGTCTGCTTAGGACGGAATGTTAGCCCTGATATTTTCTCATCCACTGAGTTTTCTGATATTATTTGGCTCGTCTTTAGGCTTTCTCTTCCCCTTTTCTGGTATTCTGCCTTTTGTGATTCTGAGACACTGTTGTTCTTCAGTGTTTCCCTCACCTCCATTTTCAATACTTGCTCTGGAGAGCGTTTTGCAGTCTAGTTGTCTGAAAGCTTATCTTTAGGGCCTTCAATCTCTTTGGAACTGAAAATGGTACTTCCTTTTCCTTTTACTGTATTTCTTCATCTCTACTGGTCAGGTAATTTCAGGTATCTAATGTAGACTTCTAGGGCTTGGTTAAGTGAAAACTTTAGACACTTGGCTCTACACAATTGCATGGGATTTCTGTGAGGACAAATTTTCCTAGACATTGATGCCATGTCCTGTTCCTGTGTGTGTTGTCTGGTCTATCTCCAATTGCTGGTGTTGCCTTTGTTGTGATGAACCCCCCATACTATTTCGATTAGGATAACCTCATTTTGATTACGCTTATCTCACAAATCTGAAAGAGCACAGGACACTTCCTCTGGTGGAAATGGAGCTTCTAAAGGTTCTCAGCTCTGCATTCTACTCTCTGTTATTTTGGAGTGTTTCCAGAAGAGCAGAGTGTGAGTGCGCTTGTGCTTTGTAGTGCCACGGGAATGTCCCACTGAAACCAGTTCTTCCAAGAGCTTCTCTGTCTACAGAAACACCAGTGGAAGCATATCTATGGATGTCACACATCAGGGCCTGCTGGAATGATCCCGCAGCCCGAACTTGGTGTCCTCGCTGCCGAACCGTGCCGGTGCCATCCAAAATGTAGCATCCGCTTTTGAGAGATAAACTGAAGGAAATCCTTCCTCTTCTCACGCTGTGGTCTTGGACCACACTTCCTTGTCCTCTCATCCTTGTGGCACGGGTGCACGAAGCCAACCACAGAGCTGTTGCACATCCTGTGCCTCAAACCAAACCATAATCACAGCCCAGGTTATGAATGTAGCAGATCCTAAGGCTTTTCATTCTGAATTCAAACCCAAGGCCCCCTGGATCCCTCAGACCCGATGCACAATATCTCTGATTCAGCCCCACACATGCTCTATTGGCAAAATGCCAAATTGGTCTCTGGTCCTGCAGATGCACTGGGTGTGGCCATGGGACATATCGATAATTTCAACTGCGCGCGCCAGGGTGGTTGCTTGCTCATTGGGGCCACAGGTCGGTTTGCTCTCTTGATAGGACCCACCACATCCCACAACGCACTCCAGATCCCTGAGACTCAGCGTGTGCCACCATCTGTAGCCCTATCCCTCCCTGAACGCTGCCTCTGCTACCTCAAATTTGGCAGCTCGGAGCTTGGTCTCAGAATCAACTGTGGGGATGTTTTGCACTGGATTCTTTGAGTTCTGTCAGCCAAGCATCTGCTGTGCACTCTTCTAACACTCAGCGCATCACCTTCAATCCCATGTCTCCTGTCCGCTTGTGAGTGTGCGTCCAAGTTAAAGAGAGTTTCACCTTTACTGCTCCATCAACAGGGCTCAGACCATGCACTGGTATCCATTCCCTGCTTTTCCTTCTCCTGCTTCCAGGTGTTCTGAGGCCTCATCCTGTCTTTGGAAGTAACAGACCTCTCTTCGGCAAGTGTCCTGTGCCAAGGGCTGGGTGAGTGGATGTTTCCATTGCTGTGTTCATGGGAGCGAGTGAGCGCAGGTTGCACTGCTTCTCTGTCAACTGGGCATCGATGAATCAACACTTTCCAGATACATTTCACAGAAATGTGATTTCTTTTTATCTCTTTGTTTCTATACAGCCGTGGTGGGAGGGATTGTCCGAAGACTCCAGTTTTGACATTGTGTTGATATCTCATTTGCAGTCTTTAAAAATTTAATAGAATTGATATAAATGTTTTGGGAGTTATACGAAAGTGAAGTTAGTTTCTGAAACATACTAAATCGACCTAGAAGCCAGACTTGTCAATTTCGGTAACATTTTGTCAGCTCTAAGGAAAACATAGACAGATAGAATGCAAACTAGCAGTCCGAACTGTTAAAGGGGTCATGTCAGCTCTTTACTGTTGAAGCCTCCGAAACCAACAGGAACCATGAAATAACTAATGGAAACATGAAATAACCCCCAAGCTTGGATTCCCTTGTGCATGTGGTGCCCTTTAGTCCCGATGACACCTACTGGTCAATGTTGGCATTTCAAGGTGTAACATCCCTCTCAAGGAAAATACAAGAGGAAACGAACTAAATATATACATTTAGCTTTGAATCCAAAGAACCTAGAGGCATTATAGCTATGAGAACCCTGCTGCAGCTATGCTAGGCTACTGAGAACCAGGTGTTCTTCTATCAGTGATGAGAACGCTTAATCATCCGATCATGTTGGGTAAAGCACTTGAATGCAACCAAGTCTGCACCCCCATGATAGATTGCCCCCGGGGGCTTGACTCAATTGAAAGACGGTCCACATAAGCTGTGTCTTTCATGTCATTGGCGACTTTTACAGTTCCGTTCACTATCTGACTTCTAATATTTACCTAGACTGTCTTGAAAAACGGAGGCCTAATACAGATTCAAGTTCAGTCAAAGATTCCCCTCACTTACCACACTCCCTTCACCCCAGAGAGGACATAATCCCAGCATTTGCTGAATCTAGCGGAAGGCCATCGTTTCTTTGTGGGAGCTAAGTATTCAATTCCTATCTATTTCATACGAGAGTATTTGACCTTTATGGGGTTCCCTGTTGTTCACAGAGGATGAAGCTAGAGGAACTCTGATTCTAGGAGGGGCTTGCTCTTCTCTTACTGGCTTCATTGCAGCTCAGGTACTGATCCCTCAAAATGGATGCCTGAGTGGAGGGGAGGGAAGAGCAAGTGCTTGATAGCTAGGCCCAAACCTGGGAAAAGGCTTACCTGGGCTTGGTGCACTTTGATCTGAATGGCTTGGAATTGCCCCTTGGGTCGTGTGGATTATCTGACCTCTTTCAAGAACATGAGCGTTTTTATCATCTCTGCCATCTCTTCTCTTTAGACGTCAGGGATCTTGGACCCGTTCTTGGAGCAGAGAATTGAGGAACTTCCTCCAGTCCACGGTGGCCCTCCGTATGTTTCTGCTAGTATCAGCGAGGTTCAATATGTCTCATGAATGCCTTTCGAGCCTGCTATCCTCTACAGCTGTCTCCAGGCCAGTATTCTCTATTGTAGCAGAACATCTCTCATCAATGTGTTCGCATCTCTCCTCAATCCGTGCAGCCATGTTTTCGGCCAGCTTCTCTTCGTGTCTCCCATAAAGTCGACTTCAACAGGACTGGGCAAGTCTGAAAGGACCTCGGAGCCTCTCCAGTAAGCTGAAGACAGGCAGATCTTCCACTGTCTGCCCTTTCAGGTTCTGGAAACTGACCCGTGAACTCAGGTCTTTGGGCAGCAGCAGTATCTCGAACTGACACAGCTTCCCGGACCAAAGACCTAAGCCAAGCTCCACAGAGGGCAGCAGCCCCTCCATCGCACTGATCCACCCACAGAACTCTGCCCGGTTACCTAGGATCCACCAGCCACAACAAGCCTCGCGGTACACACCAACATTCCACCTGGAATCCAACCGCTAACTGCCATCCCCAATGGCTGCTGCATCTTGTCAGTGTTGGGGGAGGGGCTGCAACCGACGAGAGGTTCCTAAGGTAAATGTGATTCTACCCACTAGCGTCCCATGGGCCTTTGTTCTTCCCTCTTTCCTTTTGTTCAGATCTGTATGCACTGTAGCAACGGAGGGAAGTGTGTCCATTTTCAGTTGAATGTTTCACACGTCTTTAAACTTTCTAACAGTTCACAGTACACAGAGACCCACTAAGGGAAACTATTGTTCCTGTAATATGGGCACACCCGCAATACATAGCCGTCGGTTGATTTCTGCTGAAACACCCGCATTCACGGGACATCTATCCATTTGTTTCAAGGGGGCTGAAATTCCTAGGAATGATACAATCCCCAATGTGCACTTTACTGCCTGTCTCTTTTGATCTTAGTACACTTTTGCGGAGCTACTTTTCCTTGTTATAGGCTTGTGCCATTTCTTCTCGACGTAGTGTAGAATATGGCATTCATTCATCCTGTTGGAAGACTTGCAAGTCTATATCACGGACTAGGAATCCATTGGATTCCAAATCGGCATTTGGTTTAGGTCACGATATGCTCATATGAATCAATATTTATGAATATAAATGCACGCCTCTGATTTCCGAATACAGGTGTGCTGAGTACATTCAAGCCGCGATACTGGGTCGATGCGTACTGAATGATCCTTGACATCACCTTGAGTAATTTCTTTTGAATATTCATGTTACCCTACCCTTTTTGTGTTGTTTGTTTGTTTGATTCTTTCTTGGTCTGCTTCTCGTTTGCTTTGCAAACACGTCAGGCCATGCATCTCTCCGTTTGCTTCCAACAGAGAGTCATATAAGCTGACTCCCTTAAGATAGTGCTTCCAATCCCCTATGATTTCCTGCTTCCCTCTCCCATCTTTAGGGTTTTGATGTCCTCCTTGCCTTCTTCTTGTTTCTTCTTTTCCACTCATGCTCTTCTTGCATTTCCAATAAGGGTTTTCTTCTTTCCATTTCATCTTGCTGCTTATCCCTTCAGGGGAGAATCCTCAACCTTTCTTTTAGGATAAGTTTCGAACTGCTGAATTCTTTTAAGATTTGCAGGTCTGTGGCATTCTCTAGCTCTGCTGTTATTAGAAATGGTGGTCATGTGGCATAGGCTACCCTAGATGGCAGCATTTTGCCATTCAAGCTATGGTCTATGTCCTGGCACTCCTCCCTGTCCTGCAATATTGCTGCTGAGATAGCAGCTGAAACCCCTCTGGAGGTTCTCTTGTGACTATGTTGCTTTCCTCCAGGCGCATTTTAAATCACTGGGATGCTCATGAACTTTGTTGATTTGGATCATACAGCTGCTGCTAAGTCTATTGGGATTCCACCTCTTTTGGACGCTGTGTACTTCCTGAATTCGCCTAGATGATTCTATCTTGGCTTTCAGCAAGTTTCAGTCTGATTTTTCTACACATAACTTTTCAAACATTGTTTGTTTCTTTATCTCTTGCTTTTCCATCTGGGACTCTTTCGAATTTTAGTCTTTCATGCCTTGTCTTCAACCAGGATTCAACAGCAATGTTTTCATTGGTTTGCACTTGCTTTCCTATGTGTGCTTCTGACCGAGGGATTTCTGTTCCCCTGTCTTCAAAGTCATTCACGCGTCCCTCTGCAATATCTCGTCTGCTTAGGACGGAATGTTAGCCCTGATATTTTCTCATCCACTGAGTTTTCTGATATTATTTGGCTCGTCTTTAGGCTTTCTCTTCCCCTTTTCTGGTATTCTGCCTTTTGTGATTCTGAGACACTGTTGTTCTTCAGTGTTTCCCTCACCTCCATTTTCAATACTTGCTCTGGAGAGCGTTTTGCAGTCTAGTTGTCTGAAAGCTTATCTTTAGGGCCTTCAATCTCTTTGGAACTGAAAATGGTACTTCCTTTTCCTTTTACTGTATTTCTTCATCTCTCCTGGTCAGGTAATTTCAGGTATCTAATGTAGACTTCTAGGGCTTGGTTAAGTGAAAACTTTAGACACTTGGCTCTACACAATTGCATGGGATTTCTGTGAGGACAAATTTTCCTAGACATTGATGCCATGTCCTGTTCCTGTGTGTGTTGTCTGGTCTATCTCCAATTGCTGGTGTTGCCTTTGTTGTGATGAACCCCCCATACTATTTCGATTAGGATAACCTCATTTTGATTACGCTTATCTCACAAATCTGAAAGAGCACAGGACACTTCCTCTGGTGGAAATGGAGCTTCTAAAGGTTCTCAGCTCTGCATTCTACTCTCTGTTATTTTGGAGTGTTTCCAGAAGAGCAGAGTGTGAGTGCGCTTGTGCTTTGTAGTGCCACGGGAATGTCCCACTGAAACCAGTTCTTCCAAGAGCTTCTCTGTCTACAGAAACACCAGTGGAAGCATATCTATGGATGTCACACATCAGGGCCTGCTGGAATGATCCCGCAGCCCGAACTTGGTGTCCTCGCTGCCGAACCGTGCCGGTGCCATCCAAAATGTAGCATCCGCTTTTGAGAGATAAACTGAAGGAAATCCTTCCTCTTCTCACGCTGTGGTCTTGGACCACACTTCCTTGTCCTCTCATCCTTGTGGCACGGGTGCACGAAGCCAACCACAGAGCTGTTGCACATCCTGTGCCTCAAACCAAACCATAATCACAGCCCAGGTTATGAATGTAGCAGATCCTAAGGCTTTTCATTCTGAATTCAAACCCAAGGCCCCCTGGATCCCTCAGACCCGATGCACAATATCTCTGATTCAGCCCCACACATGCTCTATTGGCAAAATGCCAAATTGGTCTCTGGTCCTGCAGATGCACTGGGTGTGGCCATGGGACATATCGATAATTTCAACTGCGCGCGCCAGGGTGGTTGCTTGCTCATTGGGGCCACAGGTCGGTTTGCTCTCTTGATAGGACCCACCACATCCCACAACGCACTCCAGATCCCTGAGACTCAGCGTGTGCCACCATCCGTAGCCCTATCCCTCCCTGAACGCTGCCTCTGCTACCTCAAATTTGGCAGCTCGGAGCTTGGTCTCAGAATCAACTGTGGGGATGTTTTGCACTGGATTCTTTGAGTTCTGTCAGCCAAGCATCTGCTGTGCACTCTTCTAACACTCAGCGCATCACCTTCAATCCCATGTCTCCTGTCCGCTTGTGAGTGTGCGTCCAAGTTAAAGAGAGTTTCACCTTTACTGCTCCATCAACAGGGCTCAGACCATGCACTGGTATCCATTCCCTGCTTTTCCTTCTCCTGCTTCCAGGTGTTCTGAGGCCTCATCCTGTCTTTGGAAGTAACAGACCTCTCTTCGGCAAGTGTCCTGTGCCAAGGGCTGGGTGAGTGGATGTTTCCATTGCTGTGTTCATGGGAGCGAGTGAGCGCAGGTTGCACTGCTTCTCTGTCAACTGGGCATCGATGAATCAACACTTTCCAGATACATTTCACAGAAATGTGATTTCTTTTTATCTCTTTGTTTCTATACAGCCGTGGTGGGAGGGATTGTCCGAAGACTCCAGTTTTGACATTGTGTTGATATCTCATTTGCAGTCTTTAAAAATTTAATAGAATTGATATAAATGTTTTGGGAGTTATACGAAAGTGAAGTTAGTTTCTGAAACATACTAAATCGACCTAGAAGCCAGACTTGTCAATTTCGGTAACATTTTGTCAGCTCTAAGGAAAACATAGACAGATAGAATGCAAACTAGCAGTCCGAACTGTTAAAGGGGTCATGTCAGCTCTTTACTGTTGAAGCCTCCGAAACCAACAGGAACCATGAAATAACTAATGGAAACATGAAATAACCCCCAAGCTTGGATTCCCTTGTGCATGTGGTGCCCTTTACTCCCGATGACACCTACTGGTCAATGTTGGCATTTCAAGGTGTAACATCCCTCTCAAGGAAAATACAAGAGGAAACGAACTAAATATATACATTTAGCTTTGAATCCAAAGAACCTAGAGGCATTATAGCTATGAGAACCCTGCTGCAGCTATGCTAGGCTACTGAGAACCAGGTGTTCTTCTATCAGTGATGAGAACGCTTAATCATCCGATCATGTTGGGTAAAGCACTTGAATGCAACCAAGTCTGCACCCCCATGATAGATTGCCCCCGGGGGCTTGACTCAATTGAAAGACGGTCCACATAAGCTGTGTCTTTCATGTCATTGGCGACTTTTACAGTTCCGTTCACTATCTGACTTCTAATATTTACCTAGACTGTCTTGAAAAACGGAGGCCTAATACAGATTCAAGTTCAGTCAAAGATTCCCCTCACTTACCACACTCCCTTCACCCCAGAGAGGACATAATCCCAGCATTTGCTGAATCTAGCGGAAGGCCATCGTTTCTTTGTGGGAGCTAAGTATTCAATTCCTATCTATTTCATACGAGAGTATTTGACCTTTATGGGGTTCCCTGTTGTTCACAGAGGATGAAGCTATAGGAACTCTGATTCTAGGAGGGGCTTGCTCTTCTCTTACTGGCTTCATTGCAGCTCAGGTACTGATCCCTCAAAATGGATGCCTGAGTGGAGGGGAGGGAAGAGCAAGTGCTTGATAGCTAGGCCCAAACCTGGGAAAAGGCATACCTGGGCTTGGTGCACTTTGATCTGAATGGCTTGGAATTGCCCCTTGGGTCGTGTGGATTATCTGACCTCTTTCAAGAACATGAGCGTTTTTATCATCTCTGCCATCTCTTCTCTTTAGACGTCAGGGATCTTGGACCCGTTCTTGGAGCAGAGAATTGAGGAACTTCCTCCAGTCCACGGTGGCCCTCCGTATGTTTCTGCTAGTATCAGCGAGGTTCAATATGTCTCATGAATGCCTTTCGAGCCTGCTATCCTCTACAGCTGTCTCCAGGCCAGTATTCTCTATTGTAGCAGAACATCTCTCATCAATGTGTTCGCATCTCTCCTCAATCCGTGCAGCCATGTTTTCGGCCAGCTTCTCTTCGTGTCTCCCATAAAGTCGACTTCAACAGGACTGGGCAAGTCTGAAAGGACCTCGGAGCCTCTCCAGTAAGCTGAAGACAGGCAGATCTTCCACTGTCTGCCCTTTCAGGTTCTGGAAACTGACCCGTGAACTCAGGTCTTTGGGCAGCAGCAGTATCTCGAACTGACACAGCTTCCCGGACCAAAGACCTAAGCCAAGCTCCACAGAGGGCGGCAGCCCCTCCATCGCACTGATCCACCCACAGAACTCTGCCCGGTTACCTAGGATCCACCAGCCACAACAAGCCTCGCGGTACACACCAACATTCCACCTGGAATCCAACCGCTAACTGCCATCCCCAATGGCTGCTGCATCTTGTCAGTGTTGGGGGAGGGGCTGCATCCGACGAGAGGTTCCTAAGGTAAATGTGATTCTACCCACTAGCGTCCCATGGGCCTTTGTTCTTCCCTCTTTCCTTTTGTTCAGATCTGTATGCACTGTAGCAACGGAGGGAAGTGTGTCCATTTTCAGTTGAATGTTTCACACGTCTTTAAACTTTCTAACAGTTCACAGTACACAGAGACCCACTAAGGGAAACTATTGTTCCTGTAATATGGGCACACCCGCAATACATAGCCGTCGGTTGATTTCTGCTGAAACACCCGCATTCACGGGACATCTATCCATTTGTTTCAAGGGGGCTGAAATTCCTAGGAATGATACAATCCCCAATGTGCACTTTACTGCCTGTCTCTTTTGATCTTAGTACACTTTTGCGGAGCTACTTTTCCTTGTTATAGGCTTGTGCCATTTCTTCTCGACGTAGTGTAGAATATGGCATTCATTCATCCTGTTGGAAGACTTGCAAGTCTATATCACGGACTAGGAATCCATTGGATTCCAAATCGGCATTTGGTTTAGGTCACGATATGCTCATATGAATCAATATTTACGAATATAAATGCACGCCTCTGATTTCCGAATACAGGTGTGCTGAGTACATTCAAGCCGCGATACTGGGTCGATGCGTACTGAATGATCCTTGACATCACCTTGAGTAATTTCTTTTGAATATTCATGTTACCCTACCCTTTTTGTGTTGTTTGTTTGTTTGATTCTTTCTTGGTCTGCTTCTCGTTTGCTTTGCAAACACGTCAGGCCATGCATCTCTCCGTTTGCTTCCAACAGAGAGTCATATAAGCTGACTCCCTTAAGATAGTGCTTCCAATCCCCTATGATTTCCTGCTTCCCTCTCCCATCTTTAGGGTTTTGATGTCCTCCTTGCCTTCTTCTTGTTTCTTCTTTTCCACTCATGCTCTTCTTGCATTTCCAATAAGGGTTTTCTTCTTTCCATTTCATCTTGCTGCTTATCCCTTCAGGGGAGAATCCTCAACCTTTCTTTTAGGATAAGTTTCGAACTGCTGAATTCTTTTAAGATTTGCAGGTCTGTGGCATTCTCTAGCTCTGCTGTTATTAGAAATGGTGGTCATGTGGCATAGGCTACCCTAGATGGCAGCATTTTGCCATTCAAGCTATGGTCTATGTCCTGGCACTCCTCCCTGTCCTGCAATATTGCTGCTGAGATAGCAGCTGAAACCCCTCTGGAGGTTCTCTTGTGACTATGTTGCTTTCCTCCAGGCGCATTTTAAATCACTGGGATGCTCATGAACTTTGTTGATTTGGATCATACAGCTGCTGCTAAGTCTATTGGGATTCCACCTCTTTTGGACGCTGTGTACTTCCTGAATTCGCCTAGATGATTCTATCTTGGCTTTCAGCAAGTTTCAGTCTGATTTTTCTACACATAACTTTTCAAACATTGTTTGTTTCTTTATCTCTTGCTTTTCCATCTGGGACTCTTTCGAATTTT
Organism: Vicugna pacos; assembly: GCF_048564905.1. Classification (NCBI taxonomy): domain Eukaryota; kingdom Metazoa; phylum Chordata; class Mammalia; order Artiodactyla; family Camelidae; genus Vicugna; species Vicugna pacos. Next base: position 96,033,577 of record NW_027328741.1, on the reverse strand, counting down.
AGTCTTTCATGCCTTGTCTTCAACCAGGATTCAACAGCAATGTTTTCATTGGTTTGCACTTGCTTTCCTATGTGTGCTTCTGACCGAGGGATTTCTGTTCCCCTGTCTTCAAAGTCATTCACGCGTCCCTCTGCAATATCTCGTCTGCTTAGGACGGAATGTTAGCCCTGATATTTTCTCATCCACTGAGTTTTCTGATATTATTTGGCTCGTCTTTAGGCTTTCTCTTCCCCTTTTCTGGTATTCTGCCTTTTGTGATTCTGAGACACTGTTGTTCTTCAGTGTTTCCCTCACCTCCATTTTCAATACTTGCTCTGGAGAGCGTTTTGCAGTCTAGTTGTCTGAAAGCTTATCTTTAGGGCCTTCAATCTCTTTGGAACTGAAAATGGTACTTCCTTTTCCTTTTACTGTATTTCTTCATCTCTACTGGTCAGGTAATTTCAGGTATCTAATGTAGACTTCTAGGGCTTGGTTAAGTGAAAACTTTAGACACTTGGCTCTACACAATTGCATGGGATTTCTGTGAGGACAAATTTTCCTAGACATTGATGCCATGTCCTGTTCCTGTGTGTGTTGTCTGGTCTATCTCCAATTGCTGGTGTTGCCTTTGTTGTGATGAACCCCCCATACTATTTCGATTAGGATAACCTCATTTTGATTACGCTTATCTCACAAATCTGAAAGAGCACAGGACACTTCCTCTGGTGGAAATGGAGCTTCTAAAGGTTCTCAGCTCTGCATTCTACTCTCTGTTATTTTGGAGTGTTTCCAGAAGAGCAGAGTGTGAGTGCGCTTGTGCTTTGTAGTGCCACGGGAATGTCCCACTGAAACCAGTTCTTCCAAGAGCTTCTCTGTCTACAGAAACACCAGTGGAAGCATATCTATGGATGTCACACATCAGGGCCTGCTGGAATGATCCCGCAGCCCGAACTTGGTGTCCTCGCTGCCGAACCGTGCCGGTGCCATCCAAAATGTAGCATCCGCTTTTGAGAGATAAACTGAAGGAAATCCTTCCTCTTCTCACGCTGTGGTCTTGGACCACACTTCCTTGTCCTCTCATCCTTGTGGCACGGGTGCACGAAGCCAACCACAGAGCTGTTGCACATCCTGTGCCTCAAACCAAACCATAATCACAGCCCAGGTTATGAATGTAGCAGATCCTAAGGCTTTTCATTCTGAATTCAAACCCAAGGCCCCCTGGATCCCTCAGACCCGATGCACAATATCTCTGATTCAGCCCCACACATGCTCTATTGGCAAAATGCCAAATTGGTCTCTGGTCCTGCAGATGCACTGGGTGTGGCCATGGGACATATCGATAATTTCAACTGCGCGCGCCAGGGTGGTTGCTTGCTCATTGGGGCCACAGGTCGGTTTGCTCTCTTGATAGGACCCACCACATCCCACAACGCACTCCAGATCCCTGAGACTCAGCGTGTGCCACCATCCGTAGCCCTATCCCTCCCTGAACGCTGCCTCTGCTACCTCAAATTTGGCAGCTCGGAGCTTGGTCTCAGAATCAACTGTGGGGATGTTTTGCACTGGATTCTTTGAGTTCTGTCAGCCAAGCATCTGCTGTGCACTCTTCTAACACTCAGCGCATCACCTTCAATCCCATGTCTCCTGTCCGCTTGTGAGTGTGCGTCCAAGTTAAAGAGAGTTTCACCTTTACTGCTCCATCAACAGGGCTCAGACCATGCACTGGTATCCATTCCCTGCTTTTCCTTCTCCTGCTTCCAGGTGTTCTGAGGCCTCATCCTGTCTTTGGAAGTAACAGACCTCTCTTCGGCAAGTGTCCTGTGCCAAGGGCTGGGTGAGTGGATGTTTCCATTGCTGTGTTCATGGGAGCGAGTGAGCGCAGGTTGCACTGCTTCTCTGTCAACTGGGCATCGATGAATCAACACTTTCCAGATACATTTCACAGAAATGTGATTTCTTTTTATCTCTTTGCTTCTATACAGCCGTGGTGGGAGGGATTGTCCAAAGACTCCAGTTTTGACATTGTGTTGATATCTCATTTGCAGTCTTTAAAAATTTAATAGAATTGATATAAATGTTTTGGGAGTTATACGAAAATGAAGTTAGTTTCTGAAACATACTAAATCGACCTAGAAGCCAGACTTGTCAATTTCGGTAACATTTTGTCAGCTCTAAGGAAAACATAGACAGATAGAATGCAAACTAGCAGTCCGAACTGTTAAAGGGGTCATGTCAGCTCTTTACTGTTGAAGCCTCCGAAACCAACAGGAACCATGAAATAACTAATGGAAACATGAAATAACCCCCAAGCTTGGATTCCCTTGTGCATGTGGTGCCCTTTACTCCCGATGACACCTACTGGTCAATGTTGGCATTTCAAGGTGTAACATCCCTCTCAAGGAAAATACAAGAGGAAACGAACTAAATATATACATTTAGCTTTGAATCCAAAGAACCTAGAGGCATTATAGCTATGAGAACCCTGCTGCAGCTATGCTAGGCTACTGAGAACCAGGTGTTCTTCTATCAGTGATGAGAACGCTTAATCATCCGATCATGTTGGGTAAAGCACTTGAATGCAACTAAGTCTGCACCCCCATGATAGATTGCCCCCGGGGGCTTGACTCAATTGAAAGACGGTCCACATAAGCTGTGTCTTTCATGTCATTGGCGACTTTTACAGTTCCGTTCACTATCTGACTTCTAATATTTACCTAGACTGTCTTGAAAAACGGAGGCCTAATACAGATTCAAGTTCAGTCAAAGATTCCCCTCACTTACCACACTCCCTTCACCCCAGAGAGGACATAATCCCAGCATTTGCTGAATCTAGCGGAAGGCCATCGTTTCTTTGTGGGAGCTAAGTATTCAATTCCTATCTATTTCATACGAGAGTATTTGACCTTTATGGGGTTCCCTGTTGTTCACAGAGGATGAAGCTAGAGGAACTCTGATTCTAGGAGGGGCTTGCTCTTCTCTTACTGGCTTCATTGCAGCTCAGGTACTGATCCCTCAAAATGGATGCCTGAGTGGAGGGGAGGGAAGAGCAAGTGCTTGATAGCTAGGCCCAAACCTGGGAAAAGGCTTACCTGGGCTTGGTGCACTTTGATCTGAGTGGCTTGGAATTGCCCCTTGGGTCGTGTGGATTATCTGACCTCTTTCAAGAACATGAGCGTTTTTATCATCTCTGCCATCTCTTCTCTTTAGACGTCAGGGATCTTGGACCCGTTCTTGGAGCAGAGAATTGAGGAACTTCCTCCAGTCCACGGTGGCCCTCCGTATGTTTCTGCTAGTATCAGCGAGGTTCAATATGTCTCATGAATGCCTTTCGAGCCTGCTATCCTCTACAGCTGTCTCCAGGCCAGTATTCTCTATTGTAGCAGAACATCTCTCATCAATGTGTTCGCATCTCTCCTCAATCCGTGCAGCCATGTTTTCGGCCAGCTTCTCTTCGTGTCTCCCATAAAGTCGACTTCAACAGGACTGGGCAAGTCTGAAAGGACCTCGGAGCCTCTCCAGTAAGCTGAAGACAGGCAGATCTTCCACTGTCTGCCCTTTCAGGTTCTGGAAACTGACCCGTGAACTCAGGTCTTTGGGCAGCAGCAGTATCTCGAACTGACACAGCTTCCCGGACCAAAGACCTAAGCCAAGCTCCACAGAGGGCGGCAGCCCCTCCATCGCACTGATCCACCCACAGAACTCTGCCCGGTTACCTAGGATCCACCAGCCACAACAAGCCTCGCGGTACACACCAACATTCCACCTGGAATCCAACCACTAACTGCCATCCCCAATGGCTGCTGCATCTTGTCAGTGTTGGGGGAGGGGCTGCATCCGACGAGAGGTTCCTAAGGTAAATGTGATTCTACCCACTAGCGTCCCATGGGCCTTTGTTCTTCCCTCTTTCCTTTTGTTCAGATCTGTATGCACTGTAGCAACGGAGGGAAGTGTGTCCATTTTCAGTTGAATGTTTCACACGTCTTTAAACTTTCTAACAGTTCACAGTACACAGAGACCCACTAAGGGAAACTATTGTTCCTGTAATATGGGCACACCCGCAATACATAGCCGTCGGTTGATTTCTGCTGAAACACCCGCATTCACGGGACATCTATCCATTTGTTTCAAGGGGGCTGAAATTCCTAGGAATGATACAATCCCCAATGTGCACTTTACTGCCTGTCTCTTTTGATCTTAGTACGCTTTTGCGGAGCTACTTTTCCTTGTTATAGGCTTGTGCCATTTCTTCTCGACGTAGTGTATAATATGGCATTCATTCATCCTGTTGAAAGACTTGCAAGTCTATATCACGGACTAGGAATCCATTGGATTCCAAATCGGCATTTGGGTTAGGTCACGATATGCTCATATGAATCAATATTTACGAATATAAATGCACGCCTCTGATTTCCGAATACAGGTGTGCTGAGTACATTCAAGCCGCGATACTGGGTCGATGCGTACTGAATGATCCTTGACATCACCTTGAGTAATTTCTTTTGAATATTCATGTTACCCTACCCTTTTTGTGTTGTTTGTTTGTTTGATTCTTTCTTGGTCTGCTTCTCGTTTGCTTTGCAAACACGTCAGGCCATGCATCTCTCCGTTTGCTTCCAACAGAGAGTCATATAAGCTGACTCCCTTAAGATAGTGCTTCCAATCCCCTATGATTTCCTGCTTCCCTCTCCCATCTTTAGGGTTTTGATGTCCTCCTTGCCTTCTTCTTGTTTCTTCTTTTCCACTCATGCTCTTCTTGCATTTCCAATAAGGGTTTTCTTCTTTCCATTTCATCTTGCTGCTTATCCCTTCAGGGGAGAATTCTCAACCTTTCTTTTAGGATAAGTTTCAAACTGCTGAATTCTTTTAAGATTTGCAGGTCTGTGGCATTCTCTAGCTCTGCTGTTATTAGAAATGGTGGTCATGTGGCATAGGCTACCCTAGATGGCAGCATTTTGCCATTCAAGCTATGGTCTATGTCCTGGCACTCCTCCCTGTCCTGCAATATTGCTGCTGAGATAGCAGCTGAAACCCCTCTGGAGGTTCTCTTGTGACTATGTTGCTTTCCTCCAGGCGCATTTTAAATCACTGGGATGCTCATGAACTTTGTTGATTTGGATCATACAGCTGCTGCTAAGTCTATTGGGATTCCACCTCTTTTGGACGCTGTGTACTTCCTGAATTCGCCTAGATGATTCTATCTTGGCTTTCAGCAAGTTTCAGTCTGATTTTTCTACACATAACTTTTCAAACATTGTTTGTTTCTTTATCTCTTGCTTTTCCATCTGGGACTCTTTCGAATTTTAGTCTTTCATGCCTTGTCTTCAACCAGGATTCAACAGCAATGTTTTCATTGGTTTGCACTTGCTTTCCTATGTGTGCTTCTGACCGAGGGATTTCTGTTCCCCTGTCTTCAAAGTCATTCACGCGTCCCTCTGCAATATCTCGTCTGCTTAGGATGGAATGTTAGCCCTGATATTTTCTCATCCACTGAGTTTTCTGATATTATTTGGCTCGTCTTTAGGCTTTCTCTTCCCCTTTTCTGGTATTCTGCCTTTTGTGATTCTGAGACACTGTTGTTCTTCAGTGTTTCCCTCACCTCCATTTTCAATACTTGCTCTGGAGAGCGTTTTGCAGTCTAGTTGTCTGAAAGCTTATCTTTAGGGCCTTCAATCTCTTTGGAACTGAAAATGGTACTTCCTTTTCCTTTTACTGTATTTCTTCATCTCTCCTGGTCAGGTAATTTCAGGTATCTAATGTAGACTTCTAGGGCTTGGTTAAGTGAAAACTTTAGACACTTGGCTCTACACAATTGCATGGGATTTCTGTGAGGACAAATTTTCCTAGACATTGATGCCATGTCCTGTTCCTGTGTGTGTTGTCTGGTCTATCTCCAATTGCTGGTGTTGCCTTTGTTGTGATGAACCCCCCATACTATTTCGATTAGGATAACCTCATTTTGATTACGCTTATCTCACAAATCTGAAAGAGCACAGGACACTTCCTCTGGTGGAAATGGAGCTTCTAAAGGTTCTCAGCTCTGCATTCTACTCTCTGTTATTTTGGAGTGTTTCCAGAAGAGCAGAGTGTGAGTGCGCTTGTGCTTTGTAGTGCCACGGGAATGTCCCACTGAAACCAGTTCTTCCAAGAGCTTCTCTGTCTACAGAAACACCAGTGGAAGCATATCTATGGATGTCACACATCAGGGCCTGCTGGAATGATCCCGCAGCCCGAACTTGGTGTCCTCGCTGCCGAACCGTGCCGGTGCCATCCAAAATGTAGCATCCGCTTTTGAGAGATAAACTGAAGGAAATCCTTCCTCTTCTCACGCTGTGGTCTTGGACCACACTTCCTTGTCCTCTCATCCTTGTGGCACGGGTGCACGAAGCCAACCACAGAGCTGTTGCACATCCTGTGCCTCAAACCAAACCATAATCACAGCCCAGGTTATGAATGTAGCAGATCCTAAGGCTTTTCATTCTGAATTCAAACCCAAGGCCCCCTGGATCCCTCAGACCCGATGCACAATATCTCTGATTCAGCCCCACACATGCTCTATTGGCAAAATGCCAAATTGGTCTCTGGTCCTGCAGATGCACTGGGTGTGGCCATGGGACATATCGATAATTTCAACTGCGCGCGCCATGGTGGTTGCTTGATCATTGGGGCCACAGGTCGGTTTGCTCTCTTGATAGGACCCACCACATCCCACAACGCACTCCAGATCCCTGAGACTCAGCGTGTGCCACCATCCGTAGCCCTATCCCTCCCTGAACGCTGCCTCTGCTACCTCAAATTTTGCAGCTCAGAGATTGGTCTCAGAATCAACTGTGGGGATATTTTGCACTGGATTCTTTGAGATCTGTCAGCCAAGCATCTGCTGTGCACTCTTCTAACACTCAGCGCATCACCTTCAATCCCATGTCTCCTGTCCGCTTGAGAGTGTGCGTCCAAGTTAAAGAGAGTTTCATCTTTACTGCTCCATCAACAGGGCTCAGACCATGCACTGGTATCCATTCCCTGCTTTTCCTTCTCCTGCTTCCAGGTGTTCTGAGGCCTCATCCTGTCTTTGGAAGTAACAGACCTCTATTCGGCAAGTGTCCTGTGCCAAGGGCTGGGTGAGTGGATGTTTCCATTGCTGTGTTCATGGGAGCGAGTGAGCGCAGGTTGCACTGCTTCTCTGTCAACTGGGCATCGATGAATCAACACTTTCCAGATACATTTCACAGAAATGTGATTTCTTTTTATCTCTTTGTTTCTATACAGCCGTGGTGGGAGGGATTGTCCGAAGACTCCAGTTTTGACATTGTGTTGATATCTCATTTGCAGTCTTTAAAAACTTAATAGAATTGATATAAATGTTTTGGGAGTTATACGAAAATAAAGTTAGTTTCTGAAACATACTAAATCGACCTAGAAGCCAGACTTGTCAATTTCGGTAACATTTTGTCAGCTCTAAGGAAAAAATAGACAGATAGAATGCAAACTAGCAGTCCGAACTGTTAAAGGGGTCATGTCAGCTCTTTACTGTTGAAGCCTCCGAAACCAACAGGAACCATGAAATAACTAATGAAAACATGAAATAACCCCCAAGCTTGGATTCCCTTGTGCATGTGATGCCCTTTAGTCCCGATGACATCTACTGGCCAATGTTGGCATTTCAAGGGGTAACATCCCTCTCTAGGAAAATACAAGAGGAAACAAACCAAATATATACATTTAGGTTTGAATCCAAAAGGACCTAGAGGTATTATAGCTAGGAGAACCCTGCTGCAGTTATGCTAGTCTATTGAGAACCAGGTGTTCTTCTATCAGTGATGAGAACGCTTAATCATCCGATCATGTTGGGTAAAGCCATTTAACGCAACCAAGTCTGCAACGCATGATAAAGTGCCCCCGGGGGCTTGACTCAAGTGAAAGACGATCCACATAAGCTGTGTCTTTAATATAATTGGCAAGTTTTACAGTACAGTTCACTTTCTGACTTGTACTATTTACCTATACTGTCTGGAAAAACTGAGGCCTAATACAGATTCAAGTTCAGTCAAAGATTCCCCTCACTTACCACACTCCCTTCACCCCAGGGAAGACATAAACACAATATTTGCTGAATCTAGCGGAAGGACATCGTTTCTAGGTGTGAGCTAAGTATTCAATTCCTATCTAGTTCAGCCGAGACTATTTGACTTTAAGGAGTTCAGTGTTTTTCACAGAGTGTGAAGCGGGAGGAAATCTGATTCTTGGAGGGGCGTGCTCCTCTCATAACGGCTTCATTGCAGCTCAGGTACTGATCCTTCAAAATGGATGCCTGAGGGGGGGGAGGGAAGGGCAAGTGCTTGCTAGCTAGGCCCAAACCTGGGAAAAGGCTTACCTGGTCTTGGTGAATTCTGGTCTGAGTCGCTTGGGAAGGCCCATTTTGACGTGTGGATTCTCACGACCAAGAACAGGAGCGTTTTGATCATCTCTGCCATTTCTTCTCCTTCAGACGTCAGGGACCTTGGACCCGTTATTGGAGAAGAGAATTGAGGAACTTCCTCAAGTCCACGTTGGCACTCCGTATGTTTCTGCCTGTATCAGTGAGTTTCAATATGTCTCATGAATGTCTTTTGAGCCTGGTATCCTCTACAGCTGTCTCCACGCCAGTATTCTCCATTGTAGCAGAACATCTCTCATCCATGTGTTCGCATCTCTCCTCAATCCGTGCAGCCAGCTTATCGGCCAGCTTCTCTTCGTGTCTCCCCTAAAGTCGACTTCACCAGGACTGGGCAAGTCTGAAAGTACCTCGGAGCCTGACCAGTAAGCTGATGACAGGCAGATCTTCCACTGTCTGCCCTTTCAGGTTCTGGAAACTGACCTGTGACCTCAGGTCTTTGGGCAGCAGCAGTATCTCGAACTTACACAGCTTCCCGGACCAAACACCTAAGCCAAGCTCCACAGAGGGCGGCAGCCCCTCCATCACACTGATCCACCCACAGAACTCTGCCCGGTTACCTAGGATCCAATAGCCACAACAAGCCTCGCGGTAAACACCAACATTCCACCTGGAATCCAACCGCTAACTGCCATCCCCAATGGCTGCTGCATCTTGTCAGTGTTGGGGGAGGGGCTGCATCCGACGAGAGGTTCCTAAGGTAAATGTGATTCTACCCACTAGCGTCCCATGGGCCTTTCTTCTTCCCTCTTTCCTTTTGTTCAGAGCTCTATGCACCGTACCAATGGAGGGAAGTGTGTCCCTTTTCAGTTGATGGTTTCACACGTCTTTAAACTTTCTAACAGTTCACAGTACACAGGGACCCACTAAAGGAGACTTATGTTCCTATAATATCCGTACACCCGGAATACATATGCGTCGCCTGATTTCTGCTGAAACACCCACACTCTCAGGACATGGATCCATTGGATTCATGGGGGCTGAAATTCCAAGAAATGAAACCAACCCCAATGTGCACTTTGCTGTCGGTCTCTTTTGCACTTAGTACACTTTGGCAGAGCTACTTGCCTTTGTTATAGGCTTCTTACATTTCTTCTCTACGTAGCCTAGAATATGGCATTCCTTCATCCTGTTGGAAGACATACAAGTCTACATCACGGACTAGGAATCCATTTGATTCCAAATCGGCATTAGTGTTAGGTCACGATATGCTCTTATGAATCAAAATTTACGAATATGAATGCACGCTTCTGATTTCCGAATACAAGTGTGCTGAGTACATGCAAGCCACGATACTGGGTCGATGCGTTCTGAATGACCCTTGACCTCACCTTGAATATTTTCTTTTGAATAATCATGGTTCTCTTTGTATATGTCAGCCAACCATACCATTTTGGTGCTTGTTTGTTGGTTTGATTCTTTGTTGGTCTTCTTCTCGCTTGTTTTGCAAACACGTCAGGCCATGCATCTCTCCTTTCGCTTCAAACAGAGTCAAATAAGCTGATTCACTTAAGAGAGTGCTTCCAATCACCTATGGTTTCCTGCTACCCTCTCCCATCTTTAGGGTTTTGATGTCCTCCTTAAGTTCTTCTTCTTTCTTCTCTGCCACACATGCTCTTCTTGCATTTCCAATAATGGTTTCTTCTTTCCATTCCATCTTGCTGCTTTTCTATTCAGGGGAGTTTTCTCAACCTTTCTTTTAGAAAAACTTTTGAACTGCTGAATTCTTTTAAGATTTGCCGGTCTGTAGAATTCTCTAGCTCTGCCGTTATTTGAAATGGTGTTCATGTGGCATAGGCTACCCTAGGTGGCAGCATTTGGCCATTCAGGATATGGTCTGTGTCCTGGCACTCCTCCCTGTCCTGCAATATTGCTGCCGAGATATCAGCTGAAACCCCTCTGGAGGTTTCCTTGTGACTATGTTGTTTCCTCCAGGTGCATTTTAAATCACTCGGATATTCGTGAACTTTGTTGATTTGAATCATACAGCTGCTGGTAGGTCTATTGGGATTCCACCTCCTTCGGATGCTGTGTAATTCCTGAATTCGCATAGATGATTCTTTCTTGGCTTTCAGCAAGTTTCAGTCTGATTTTTCTACAGATAAATTTTCAGACATTTTTTGTTTCTTTATCTCTTGCTTTTCCATCTGGGACTCATGATTTCTATTCTTTCATGCCCTGTCTTAACCCAGGGTTCAACTGCAATGTTTTCATTTGTTTGCACTTGCTTTCCTATGTCTGCTTCTGACCGAGGTTTTTCTCTTCCCCTGTCTTCACAGTCATTCACGCGTCCCTCTGCATTATCAAGTCTGCTAAGGACTGAATTTTAGCCCTGATATTATCACAACCATTGAGTTTCCTGATATTTTTGGCTCGTGTTGAGACTTTCTCTTCCCCTTTTCTGGTATTCTGCCTTTTGTGATTCTGAGACACTGGTGTTCTTCAGTGTTTTCCTGACCTTCATTTTCAACACTTGTTCTGGATAGCGTTTTGCAGACTAGTTGTTTGAAAGCTTATCTTTTGCGCCTTCAATATCTTTGGAACTGAAAATGGTACTTCCTGTTTCTTTTACTGTTCTTCTTCATCTCTACTGGTCAGGTAATATCAGGTATCTAATGTAGACTTCTAGGGCTTTGTTAATTGAAAAATTTAGACTCTTGTCTCTACGCAATTCCATGGGATTTCTGTGAGGACAATTTCTCCTAGGCATTGATGCCATAACCTGTACCTGTGTGTGTTGTTTGGTATATCTCCAATTGCTGGTGTTGCATTAGTTGTGATGAACAACCCATTCTACTTCGATTAGCATAACTTCATTTTGATTATACTTATCTCACACTTCTGAAAGTGCACAGGACACTTCCTCTTGTGGAAATGAAGCTTCTAAAAGTTCTCAGCTCTGCATTCTTCTCTATGTCATTTTGGAGTGTTTCCAAAACAGCAAACTGAGAGTGCTCTTCTGCTTTTTATTGCCACGGGAATGTCCCAATGAAATCAGTTCTTTCCAGAGCTTCTCTGTCTACAGAAACACCAGTGGAAGCATATCTATGGATGTCACATATCAGGGCCTGCTGGAATGATCCCGCAGACCTTCCTTGTTGTCCTAGGTGCCGTACCGTGCCGGTGCCATCCAAAATGTAGCATCCGCTTTTGGGAGATAGTGCTGAAGGGAATGCTTCCTCTTCTTGCGCTGTGGACTTGGACCACTCTTCCTTGTCCTCTCATCCTTGTGGCACGGGTGCACGAAGGCAACCACAGAGTTGTTGCGCATCCTGTGACTCAAACCAAAACATAATCCCAGCCCAGGTTATGAATGTAGCAGATCCTAAGGCTTTTCATTCTGATTTCAAATTCAAGGCCCCCTGGATCCCTCAGACCAGATGCACGATATCTCTGATTCAGCCCCACATGTGCTCTATTGGCAAAATTCCCAATTGGTCCCTGGTCCTGCAGATGTACTGGGTGTGGCCATGGGACATATCGGTAATCGCAACCGCGCGACCAGTGTGGTTGATTTATTATTGGTACACAGTTCGGTTTGCTCTCTTGATTCGACCCACCACATCCCACAACGCACTCCAGATCCCTGAGACTCAGCGTGTGCCATCATCCCTAGCTCTATGCCTCACTGACCATTGCCTCTGCTACCTCAAATTTGGCAGCTGGGATCTTGGTCTCAGAATTAACTGTGGGGATATTTTGCGCTGGTTTCTTTGAGTTCTCTCAGCCAAGCATCTGCTGTGCACTCTTGTAAATCTCAGCACATCACCTTCAAACCCATGTCTCCTGTCCGCTTGAGAGTGTGCGTCCAAGTTAAACAGAGTTTCACCCTTGTTGCTCCATCACCAGGGGTCCGAACCTGCACTGGTTTCCATTCCCTGCTTTGCATTCTCCTGCTTCCAGGTGTCCTGAGGCCTCATCCTGTCTTTGGGAGTAACAGACCTCTCTTCGGACAGTGTCCTATGCTAAGGGCTGGGTGAGTGGATGTTTCCATTGCTCTGTACATGGGAGCGAGTGAGTGCAGGTTGCACTTCTTCTCTGCCAACTGGGCATCGATGAATCAACACTATCCAGATACATTTCACAGAAATGTGATATTTGCTTAGCTCTTGGTTTCTATACAGCCGTGGTGGGAGGGATTGTCCGAAGACAACTATTTTGACATTGTGTTGATATCCCATTTGCAGTCTTTAAGAAGTTTAACAGAACTCATTTACATGTTTTGGGAGTTATACGAAAATGGAGTTATTTTTTGAAACACACTCAATCGACCTAGAAGCCAGACTTGTCAATTTTGGTAACATTGTGTCAGCTCGACAGAAAAGCTAGACAGATAGAATGCAAACTAGCAGTCCAAACTGTTCAAGGGGTCATGTCAGCTCTTTAAGGTTGAAGCCTCCGAAACCAACAGGAACCATGAAATAACTTTTGGAAACATGGAATAACCCCCAACCTTGGATACACTTGTGCATGTGGTGCCCTGTATCCCAATGACACCTACTGGCCAATGTTGGCATTTCAAGGGGTAACATCCCTCTCTAGGAAAATACAAGAGGAAACAAACCAAATATATACATTTAGGTTTGAATCCAAAAGCACCTAGAGGCATTCTAGCTAGGAGAATCCTGCTGCAGTTATGCTAGTCTATTGAGAACCAGGTGTTTTTCTATCAGTGTTGAGAACGCTTAATCATCCGATCCTGTAGTTTAAAGCCATTTAACGCAACCAAGTCTGCACCCCCATGATATAGTGCCCCCGGGGGCTTGACTCAAGTGAAAGACGATCCACATAAGCTGTGTCTTTAATGTCATTGGCGACTTTTACAGTTCAGTTCACTTTCTGACTTGTACTATTTACCTTCACTGTCTTGAAAAACTGAAGACTAATACAGATTCATGTTCAGTCAAAGATTCCCCTCACTTACCACACTCCCTTCACCCCAGGGAAGACATAAACACAACATTTGCTGAATCTAGCGGAAGGACATCGTTTCTAGGTGTGAGCTAAGTATTCAATTTTATCTATTTCAGCCGAGACTATTTGACCTTTAAGGTGTTCACTGTTGTTCACAGAGAGTGAAGCTGGAGGAACTCTGATTCTAGGAGGGGCTTGCTCTTCTCGTAATGGCTTCATTGCAGCTCAGGTACTGATCCTTCAAAATGGATGCCTGAGTGGAGGGGAGGCAAGGGCAAGTGCTCACTAGCTAGGCCCAAACCTGGGAAAAGGCTTACCTGGGCTTGTTGAATTTTGGTCTGAATGGCTTGGGAATGCCCCTTGGGACGTGTGGATTCTCACGACCTCTTCCAAGAACAGGAGCGTTTTGATCATCTCTGCCATTTCTTCTCCTTCAGACGTCAGGGACCTTGGACCCGTTATTGGAGAAGAGAATTGAGGAACTTCCTCAAGTCCACGTTGGCACTCCGTATGTTTCTGCCTGTATCAGTGAGTTTCAATATGTCTCATGAATGTCTTTTGAGCCTGGTATCCTCTACAGCTGTCTCCACGCCAGTATTCTCCATTGTAGCAGAACATCTCTCATCCATGTGTTCGCATCTCTCCTCAATCCGTGCAGCCAGCTTATCGGCCAGCTTCTCTTCGTGTCTCCCCTAAAGTCGACTTCACCAGGACTGGGCAAGTCTGAAAGTACCTCGGAGCCTCTCCAGTAAGCTGATGACAGGCAGATCTTCCACTGTCTGCCCTTTCAGGTTCTGGAAACTGACCTGTGACCTCAGGTCTTTGGGCAGCAGCAGTATCTCGAACTTACACAGCTTCCCGGACCAAACACCTAAGCCAAGCTCCACAGAGGGCGGCAGCCCCTCCATCACACTGATCCACCCACAGAACTCTGCCCGGTTACCTAGGATCCAATAGCCACAACAAGCCTCGCGGTAAACACCAACATTCCACCTGGAATCCAACCGCTAACTGCCATCCCCAATGGCTGCTGCATCTTGTCAGTGTTGGGGGAGGGGCTGCATCCGACGAGAGGTTCCTAAGGTAAATGTGATTCTACCCACTAGCGTCCCATGGGCCTTTCTTCTTCCCTCTTTCCTTTTGTTCAGAGCTCTATGCACCGTACCAATGGAGGGAAGTGTGTCCCTTTTCAGTTGATGGTTTCACACGTCTTTAAACTTTCTAACAGTTCACAGTACACAGGGACCCACTAAAGGAGACTTATGTTCCTATAATATCCGTACACCCGGAATACATATGCGTCGCCTGATTTCTGCTGAAACACCCACACTCTCAGGACATGGATCCATTGGATTCATGGGGGCTGAAATTCCAAGAAATGAAACCAACCCCAATGTGCACTTTGCTGTCGGTCTCTTTTGCACTTAGTACACTTTGGCAGAGCTACTTGCCTTTGTTATAGGCTTCTTACATTTCTTCTCTACGTAGCCTAGAATATGGCATTCCTTCATCCTGTTGGAAGACATACAAGTCTACATCACGGACTAGGAATCCATTTGATTCCAAATCGGCATTAGTGTTAGGTCACGATATGCTCTTATGAATCAAAATTTACGAATATGAATGCACGCTTCTGATTTCCGAATACAAGTGTGCTGAGTACATGCAAGCCACGATACTGGGTCGATGCGTTCTGAATGACCCTTGACCTCACCTTGAGTATTTTCTTTTGAATAATCATGGTTCTCTTTGTATATGTCAGCCAACCATACCATTTTGGTGCTTGTTTGTTGGTTTGATTCTTTGTTGGTCTTCTTCTCGCTTGTTTTGCAAACACGTCAGGCCATGCATCTCTCCTTTCGCTTCAAACAGAGTCAAATAAGCTGATTCACTTAAGAGAGTGCTTCCAATCACCTATGGTTTCCTGCTACCCTCTCCCATCTTTAGGGTTTTGATGTCCTCCTTAAGTTCTTCTTCTTTCTTCTCTGCCACACATGCTCTTCTTGCATTTCCAATAATGGTTTCTTCTTTCCATTCCATCTTGCTGCTTTTCTATTCAGGGGAGTTTTCTCAACCTTTCTTTTAGAAAAACTTTTGAACTGCTGAATTCTTTTAAGATTTGCCGGTCTGTAGAATTCTCTAGCTCTGCCGTTATTTGAAATGGTGTTCATGTGGCATAGGCTACCCTAGGTGGCAGCATTTGGCCATTCAGGATATGGTCTGTGTCCTGGCACTCCTCCCTGTCCTGCAATATTGCTGCCGAGATATCAGCTGAAACCCCTCTGGAGGTTTCCTTGTGACTATGTTGTTTCCTCCAGGTGCATTTTAAATCACTCGGATATTCGTGAACTTTGTTGATTTGAATCATACAGCTGCTGGTAGGTCTATTGGGATTCCACCTCCTTCGGATGCTGTGTAATTCCTGAATTCGCATAGATGATTCTTTCTTGGCTTTCAGCAAGTTTCAGTCTGATTTTTCTACAGATAAATTTTCAGACATTTTTTGTTTCTTTATCTCTTGCTTTTCCATCTGGGACTCATGATTTCTATTCTTTCATGCCCTGTCTTAACCCAGGGTTCAACTGCAATGTTTTCATTTGTTTGCACTTGCTTTCCTATGTCTGCTTCTGACCGAGGTTTTTCTCTTCCCCTGTCTTCACAGTCATTCACGCGTCCCTCTGCATTATCTAGTCTGCTAAGGACTGAATTTTAGCCCTGATATTATCACAACCATTGAGTTTCCTGATATTTTTGGCTCGTGTTGAGACTTTCTCTTCCCCTTTTCTGGTATTCTGCCTTTTGTGATTCTGAGACACTGGTGTTCTTCAGTGTTTTCCTGACCTTCATTTTCAACACTTGTTCTGGATAGCGTTTTGCAGACTAGTTGTTTGAAAGCTTATCTTTTGCGCCTTCAATATCTTTGGAACTGAAAATGGTACTTCCTGTTTCTTTTACTGTTCTTCTTCATCTCTACTGGTCAGGTAATATCAGGTATCTAATGTAGACTTCTAGGGCTTTGTTAATTGAAAAATTTAGACTCTTGTCTCTACGCAATTCCATGGGATTTCTGTGAGGACAATTTCTCCTAGGCATTGATGCCATAACCTGTACCTGTGTGTGTTGTTTGGTATATCTCCAATTGCTGGTGTTGCATTAGTTGTGATGAACAACCCATTCTACTTCGATTAGCATAACTTCATTTTGATTATACTTATCTCACACTTCTGAAAGTGCACAGGACACTTCCTCTTGTGGAAATGAAGCTTCTAAAAGTTCTCAGCTCTGCATTCTTCTCTATGTCATTTTGGAGTGTTTCCAAAACAGCAAACTGAGAGTGCTCTTCTGCTTTTTATTGCCACGGGAATGTCCCAATGAAATCAGTTCTTTCCAGAGCTTCTCTGTCTACAGAAACACCAGTGGAAGCATATCTATGGATGTCACATATCAGGGCCTGCTGGAATGATCCCGCAGACCTTCCTTGTTGTCCTAGGTGCCGTACCGTGCCGGTGCCATCCAAAATGTAGCATCCGCTTTTGGGAGATAGTGCTGAAGGGAATGCTTCCTCTTCTTGCGCTGTGGACTTGGACCACTCTTCCTTGTCCTCTCATCCTTGTGGCACGGGTGCACGAAGGCAACCACAGAGTTGTTGCGCATCCTGTGACTCAAACCAAAACATAATCCCAGCCCAGGTTATGAATGTAGCAGATCCTAAGGCTTTTCATTCTGATTTCAAATTCAAGGCCCCCTGGATCCCTCAGACCAGATGCACGATATCTCTGATTCAGCCCCACATGTGCTCTATTGGCAAAATTCCCAATTGGTCCCTGGTCCTGCAGATGTACTGGGTGTGGCCATGGGACATATCGGTAATCGCAACCGCGCGACCAGTGTGGTTGATTTATTATTGGTACACAGTTCGGTTTGCTCTCTTGATTCGACCCACCACATCCCACAACGCACTCCAGATCCCTGAGACTCAGCGTGTGCCATCATCCCTAGCTCTATGCCTCACTGACCATTGCCTCTGTTACCTCAAATTTGGCAGCTGGGATCTTGGTCTCAGAATTAACTGTGGGGATATTTTGCGCTGGTTTCTTTGAGTTCTCTCAGCCAAGCATCTGCTGTGCACTCTTGTAAATCTCAGCACATCACCTTCAAACCCATGTCTCCTGTCCGCTTGAGAGTGTGCGTCCAAGTTAAACAGAGTTTCACCCTTGTTGCTCCATCACCAGGGGTCCGAACCTGCACTGGTTTCCATTCCCTGCTTTGCATTCTCCTGCTTCCAGGTGTCCTGAGGCCTCATCCTGTCTTTGGGAGTAACAGACCTCTCTTCGGCCAGTGTCCTATGCTAAGGGCTGGGTGAGTGGATGTTTCCATTGCTCTGTACATGGGAGCGAGTGAGTGCAGGTTGCACTTCTTCTCTGCCAACTGGGCATCGATGAATCAACACTATCCAGATACATTTCACAGAAATGTGATATTTGCTTAGCTCTTGGTTTCTATACAGCCGTGGTGGGAGGGATTGTCCGAAGACAACTATTTTGACATTGTGTTGATATCCCATTTGCAGTCTTTAAGAAGTTTAACAGAACTCATTTACATGTTTTGGGAGTTATACGAAAATGGAGTTATTTTTTGAAACACACTCAATCGACCTAGAAGCCAGACTTGTCAATTTTGGTAACATTGTGTCAGCTCGACGGAAAAGCTAGACAGATAGAATGCAAACTAGCAGTCCAAACTGTTCAAGGGGTCATGTCAGCTCTTTAAGGTTGAAGCCTCCGAAACCAACAGGAACCATGAAATAACTTTTGGAAACATGGAATAACCCCCAACCTTGGATACACTTGTGCATGTGGTGCCCTGTATCCCAATGACACCTACTGGCCAATGTTGGCATTTCAAGGGGTAACATCCCTCTCTAGGAAAATACAAGAGGAAACAAACCAAATATATACATTTAGGTTTGAATCCAAAAGCACCTAGAGGCATTCTAGCTAGGAGAATCCTGCTGCAGTTATGCTAGTCTATTGAGAACCAGGTGTTTTTCTATCAGTGTTGAGAACGCTTAATCATCCGATCCTGTAGTTTAAAGCCATTTAACGCAACCAAGTCTGCACCCCCATGATATAGTGCCCCCGGGGGCTTGACTCAAGTGAAAGACGATCCACATAAGCTGTGTCTTTAATGTCATTGGCGACTTTTACAGTTCAGTTCACTTTCTGACTTGTACTATTTACCTTCACTGTCTTGAAAAACTGAAGCCTAATACAGGTTCATGTTCAGTCAAAGATTCCCCTCACTTACCACACTCCCTTCACCCCAGGGAAGACATAAACACAACATTTGCTGAATCTAGCGGAAGGACATCGTTTCTAGGTGTGAGCTAAGTATTCAATTTTATCTATTTCAGCCGAGACTATTTGACCTTTAAGGTGTTCACTGTTGTTCACAGAGAGTGAAGCTGGAGGAACTCTGATTCTAGGAGGGGCTTGCTCTTCTCGTAATGGCTTCATTGCAGCTCAGGTACTGATCCTTCAAAATGGATGCCTGAGTGGAGGGGAGGCAAGGGCAAGTGCTCACTAGCTAGGCCCAAACCTGGGAAAAGGCTTACCTGGGCTTGTTGAATTTTGGTCTGAATGGCTTGGGAATGCCCCTTGGGACGTGTGGATTCTCACGACCTCTTCCAAGAACAG
The DNA here is from genome assembly GCF_048564905.1 of Vicugna pacos. Lineage (NCBI taxonomy): Eukaryota > Metazoa > Chordata > Mammalia > Artiodactyla > Camelidae > Vicugna > Vicugna pacos. The sequence goes on along the minus strand of NW_027328741.1, from coordinate 96,014,560 downwards.
GAGCGTTTTGATCATCTCTGCCATTTCTTCTCCTTCAGACGTCAGGGACCTTGGACCCGTTATTGGAGAAGAGAATTGAGGAACTTCCTCAAGTCCACGTTGGCACTCCGTATGTTTCTGCCTGTATCAGTGAGTTTCAATATGTCTCATGAATGTCTTTTGAGCCTGGTATCCTCTACAGCTGTCTCCACGCCAGTATTCTCCATTGTAGCAGAACATCTCTCATCCATGTGTTCGCATCTCTCCTCAATCCGTGCAGCCAGCTTATCGGCCAGCTTCTCTTCGTGTCTCCCCTAAAGTCGACTTCACCAGGACTGGGCAAGTCTGAAAGTACCTCGGAGCCTGACCAGTAAGCTGATGACAGGCAGATCTTCCACTGTCTGCCCTTTCAGGTTCTGGAAACTGACCTGTGACCTCAGGTCTTTGGGCAGCAGCAGTATCTCGAACTTACACAGCTTCCCGGACCAAACACCTAAGCCAAGCTCCACAGAGGGCGGCAGCCCCTCCATCACACTGATCCACCCACAGAACTCTGCCCGGTTACCTAGGATCCAATAGCCACAACAAGCCTCGCGGTAAACACCAACATTCCACCTGGAATCCAACCGCTAACTGCCATCCCCAATGGCTGCTGCATCTTGTCAGTGTTGGGGGAGGGGCTGCATCCGACGAGAGGTTCCTAAGGTAAATGTGATTCTACCCACTAGCGTCCCATGGGCCTTTCTTCTTCCCTCTTTCCTTTTGTTCAGAGCTCTATGCACCGTACCAATGGAGGGAAGTGTGTCCCTTTTCAGTTGATGGTTTCACACGTCTTTAAACTTTCTAACAGTTCACAGTACACAGGGACCCACTAAAGGAGACTTATGTTCCTATAATATCCGTACACCCGGAATACATATGCGTCGCCTGATTTCTGCTGAAACACCCACACTCTCAGGACATGGATCCATTGGATTCATGGGGGCTGAAATTCCAAGAAATGAAACCAACCCCAATGTGCACTTTGCTGTCGGTCTCTTTTGCACTTAGTACACTTTGGCAGAGCTACTTGCCTTTGTTATAGGCTTCTTACATTTCTTCTCTACGTAGCCTAGAATATGGCATTCCTTCATCCTGTTGGAAGACATACAAGTCTACATCACGGACTAGGAATCCATTTGATTCCAAATCGGCATTAGTGTTAGGTCACGATATGCTCTTATGAATCAAAATTTACGAATATGAATGCACGCTTCTGATTTCCGAATACAAGTGTGCTGAGTACATGCAAGCCACGATACTGGGTCGATGCGTTCTGAATGACCCTTGACCTCACCTTGAGTATTTTCTTTTGAATAATCATGGTTCTCTTTGTATATGTCAGCCAACCATACCATTTTGGTGCTTGTTTGTTGGTTTGATTCTTTGTTGGTCTTCTTCTCGCTTGTTTTGCAAACACGTCAGGCCATGCATCTCTCCTTTCGCTTCAAACAGAGTCAAATAAGCTGATTCACTTAAGAGAGTGCTTCCAATCACCTATGATTTCCTGCTTCCCTCTCCCATCTTTAGGGTTTTGATGTCCTCCTTAAGTTCTTCTTCTTTCTTCTCTGCCACACATGCTCTTCTTGCATTTCCAATAATGGTTTCTTCTTTCCATTCCATCTTGCTGCTTTTCTATTCAGGGGAGTTTTCTCAACCTTTCTTTTAGAAAAACTTTTGAACTGCTGAATTCTTTTAAGATTTGCCGGTCTGTAGAATTCTCTAGCTCTGCCGTTATTTGAAATGGTGTTCATGAGGCATAGGCTACCCTAGGTGGCAGCATTTGGCCATTCAGGATATGGTCTGTGTCCTGGCACTCCTCCCTGTCCTGCAATATTGCTGCCGAGATATCAGCTGAAACCCCTCTGGAGGTTTCCTTGTGACTATGTTGTTTCCTCCAGGTGCATTTTAAATCACTCGGATATTCGTGAACTTTGTTGATTTGAATCATACAGCTGCTGGTAGGTCTATTGGGATTCCACCTCCTTCGGATGCTGTGTAATTCCTGAATTCGCATAGATGATTCTTTCTTGGCTTTCAGCAAGTTTCAGTCTGATTTTTCTACAGATAAATTTTCAGACACTTTTTGTTTCTTTATCTCTTGCTTTTCCATCTGGGACTCATGATTTCTATTCTTTCATGCCCTGTCTTAACCCAGGGTTCAACTGCAATTTTTTCATTTGTTTGCACTTGCTTTCCTATGTCTGCTTCTGACCGAGGTTTTTCTCTTCCCCTGTCTTCACAGTCATTCACGCGTCCCTCTGCATTATCTAGTCTGCTAAGGACTGAATTTTAGCCCTGATATTATCACAACCATTGAGTTTCCTGATATTTTTGGCTCGTGTTGAGACTTTCTCTTCCCCTTTTCTGGTATTCTGCCTTTTGTGATTCTGAGACACTGGTGTTCTTCAGTGTTTTCCTGACCTTCATTTTCAACACTTGTTCTGGATAGCGTTTTGCAGACTAGTTGTTTGAAAGCTTATCTTTTGCGCCTTCAATATCTTTGGAACTGAAAATGGTACTTCCTGTTTCTTTTACTGTTCTTCTTCATCTCTACTGGTCAGGTAATATCAGGTATCTAATGTAGACTTCTAGGGCTTTGTTAATTGAAAAATTTAGACTCTTGTCTCTACGCAATTCCATGGGATTTCTGTGAGGACAATTTCTCCTAGGCATTGATGCCATAACCTGTACCTGTGTGTGTTGTTTGGTATATCTCCAATTGCTGGTGTTGCATTAGTTGTGATGAACAACCCATTCTACTTCGATTAGCATAACTTCATTTTGATTATACTTATCTCACACTTCTGAAAGTGCACAGGACACTTCCTCTTGTGGAAATGAAGCTTCTAAAAGTTCTCAGCTCTGCATTCTTCTCTATGTCATTTTGGAGTGTTTCCAAAACAGCAAACTGAGAGTGCTCTTCTGCTTTTTATTGCCACGGGAATGTCCCAATGAAATCAGTTCTTTCCAGAGCTTCTCTGTCTACAGAAACACCAGTGGAAGCATATCTATGGATGTCACATATCAGGGCCTGCTGGAATGATCCCGCAGACCTTCCTTGTTGTCCTAGGTGCCGTACCGTGCCGGTGCCATCCAAAATGTAGCATCCGCTTTTGGGAGATAGTGCTGAAGGGAATGCTTCCTCTTCTCGCGCTGTGGACTTGGACCACTCTTCCTTGTCCTCTCATCCTTGTGGCACGGGTGCACGAAGGCAACCACAGAGTTGTTGCGCATCCTGTGACTCAAACCAAAACATAATCCCAGCCCAGGTTATGAATGTAGCAGATCCTAAGGCTTTTCATTCTGATTTCAAATTCAAGGCCCCCTGGATCCCTCAGACCAGATGCACGATATCTCTGATTCAGCCCCACATGTGCTCTATTGGCAAAATTCCCAATTGGTCCCTGGTCCTGCAGATGTACTGGGTGTGGCCATGGGACATATCGGTAATCGCAACCGCGCGACCAGTGTGGTTGATTTATTATTGGTACACAGTTCGGTTTGCTCTCTTGATTCGACCCACCACATCCCACAACGCACTCCAGATCCCTGAGACTCAGCGTGTGCCATCATCCCTAGCTCTATGCCTCACTGACCATTGCCTCTGCTACCTCAAATTTGGCAGCTGGGATCTTGGTCTCAGAATTAACTGTGGGGATATTTTGCGCTGGTTTCTTTGAGTTCTCTCAGCCAAGCATCTGCTGTGCACTCTTGTAAATCTCAGCACATCACCTTCAAACCCATGTCTCCTGTCCGCTTGAGAGTGTGCGTCCAAGTTAAACAGAGTTTCACCCTTGTTGCTCCATCACCAGGGGTCCGAACCTGCACTGGTTTCCATTCCCTGCTTTGCATTCTCCTGCTTCCAGGTGTCCTGAGGCCTCATCCTGTCTTTGGGAGTAACAGACCTCTCTTCGGCCAGTGTCCTATGCTAAGGGCTGGGTGAGTGGATGTTTCCATTGCTCTGTACATGGGAGCGAGTGAGTGCAGGTTGCACTTCTTCTCTGCCAACTGGGCATCGATGAATCAACACTATCCAGATACATTTCACAGAAATGTGATATTTGCTTAGCTCTTGGTTTCTATACAGCCGTGGTGGGAGGGATTGTCCGAAGACAACTATTTTGACATTGTGTTGATATCCCATTTGCAGTCTTTAAGAAGTTTAACAGAACTCATTTACATGTTTTGGGAGTTATATGAAAATGGAGTTATTTTTTGAAACACACTCAATCGACCTAGAAGCCAGACTTGTCAATTTTGGTAACATTGTGTCAGCTCGATGGAAAAGCTAGACAGATAGAATGCAAACTAGCAGTCCAAACTGTTCAAGGGGTCATGTCAGCTCTTTAAGGTTGAAGCCTCCGAAACCAACAGGAACCATGAAATAACTTTTGGAAACATGGAATAACCCCCAACCTTGGATACACTTGTGCATGTGGTGCCCTGTATCCCAATGACACCTACTGGCCAATGTTGGCATTTCAAGGGGTAACATCCCTCTCTAGGAAAATACAAGAGGAAACAAACCAAATATATACATTTAGGTTTGAATCCAAAAGCACCTAGAGGCATTCTAGCTAGGAGAATCCTGCTGCAGTTATGCTAGTCTATTGAGAACCAGGTGTTTTTCTATCAGTGTTGAGAACGCTTAATCATCCGATCCTGTAGTTTAAAGCCATTTAACGCAACCAAGTCTGCACCCCCATGATATAGTGCCCCCGGGGGCTTGACTCAAGTGAAAGACGATCCACATAAGCTGTGTCTTTAATGTCATTGGCGACTTTTACAGTTCAGTTCACTTTCTGACTTGTACTATTTACCTTCACTGTCTTGAAAAACTGAAGCCTAATACAGATTCATGTTCAGTCAAAGATTCCCCTCACTTACCACACTCCCTTCACCCCAGGGAAGACATAAACACAACATTTGCTGAATCTAGCGGAAGGACATCGTTTCTAGGTGTGAGCTAAGTATTCAATTTTATCTATTTCAGCCGAGACTATTTGACCTTTAAGGTGTTCACTGTTGTTCACAGAGAGTGAAGCTGGAGGAACTCTGATTCTAGGAGGGGCTTGCTCTTCTCGTAATGGCTTCATTGCAGCTCAGGTACTGATCCTTCAAAATGGATGCCTGAGTGGAGGGGAGGCAAGGGCAAGTGCTCACTAGCTAGGCCCAAACCTGGGAAAAGGCTTACCTGGGCTTGTTGAATTTTGGTCTGAATGGCTTGGGAATGCCCCTTGGGACGTGTGGATTCTCACGACCTCTTCCAAGAACAGGAGCGTTTTGATCATCTCTGCCATTTCTTCTCCTTCAGACGTCAGGGACCTTGGACCCGTTATTGGAGAAGAGAATTGAGGAACTTCCTCAAGTCCACGTTGGCACTCCGTATGTTTCTGCCTGTATCAGTGAGTTTCAATATGTCTCATGAATGTCTTTTGAGCCTGGTATCCTCTACAGCTGTCTCCACGCCAGTATTCTCCATTGTAGCAGAACATCTCTCATCCATGTGTTCGCATCTCTCCTCAATCCGTGCAGCCAGCTTATCGGCCAGCTTCTCTTCGTGTCTCCCCTAAAGTCGACTTCACCAGGACTGGGCAAGTCTGAAAGTACCTCGGAGCCTGACCAGTAAGCTGATGACAGGCAGATCTTCCACTGTCTGCCCTTTCAGGTTCTGGAAACTGACCTGTGACCTCAGGTCTTTGGGCAGCAGCAGTATCTCGAACTTACACAGCTTCCCGGACCAAACACCTAAGCCAAGCTCCACAGAGGGCGGCAGCCCCTCCATCACACTGATCCACCCACAGAACTCTGCCCGGTTACCTAGGATCCAACAGCCACAACAAGCCTCGCGGTACACACCAACATTCCACCTGGAATCCAACCGCTAACTGCCATCCCCAATGGCTGCTGCATCTTGTCAGTGTTGGGGGAGGGGCTGCATCCGACGAGAGGTTCCTAAGGTAAATGTGATTCTACCCACTAGCGTCCCATGGGCCTTTCTTCTTCCCTCTTTCCTTTTGTTCAGAGCTCTATGCACCGTACCAATGGAGGGAAGTGTGTCCCTTTTCAGTTGATGGTTTCACACGTCTTTAAACTTTCTAACAGTTCACAGTACACAGGGACCCACTAAAGGAGACTTATGTTCCTATAATATCCGTACACCCGGAATACATATGCGTCGCCTGATTTCTGCTGAAACACCCACACTCTCAGGACATGGATCCATTGGATTCATGGGGGCTGAAATTCCAAGAAATGAAACCAACCCCAATGTGCACTTTGCTGTCGGTCTCTTTTGCACTTAGTACACTTTGGCAGAGCTACTTGCCTTTGTTATAGGCTTCTTACATTTCTTCTCTACGTAGCCTAGAATATGGCATTCCTTCATCCTGTTGGAAGACATACAAGTCTACATCACGGACTAGGAATCCATTTGATTCCAAATCGGCATTAGTGTTAGGTCACGATATGCTCTTATGAATCAAAATTTACGAATATGAATGCACGCTTCTGATTTCCGAATACAAGTGTGCTGAGTACATGCAAGCCACGATACTGGGTCGATGCGTTCTGAATGACCCTTGACCTCACCTTGAGTATTTTCTTTTGAATAATCATGGTTCCCTTTGTATATGTCAGCCAACCATACCATTTTGGTGCTTGTTTGTTGGTTTGATTCTTTGTTGGTCTTCTTCTCGCTTGTTTTGCAAACACGTCAGGCCATGCATCTCTCCTTTCGCTTCAAACAGAGTCAAATAAGCTGATTCACTTAAGAGAGTGCTTCCAATCACCTATGGTTTCCTGCTTCCCTCTCCCATCTTTAGGGTTTTGATGTCCTCCTTAAGTTCTTCTTCTTTCTTCTCTGCCACACATGCTCTTCTTGCATTTCCAATAATGGTTTCTTCTTTCCATTCCATCTTGCTGCTTTTCTATTCAGGGGAGTTTTCTCAACCTTTCTTTTAGAAAAACTTTTGAACTGCTGAATTCTTTTAAGATTTGCCGGTCTGTAGAATTCTCTAGCTCTGCCGTTATTTGAAATGGTGTTCATGAGGCATAGGCTACCCTAGGTGGCAGCATTTGGCCATTCAGGATATGGTCTGTGTCCTGGCACTCCTCCCTGTCCTGCAATATTGCTGCCGAGATATCAGCTGAAACCCCTCTGGAGGTTTCCTTGTGACTATGTTGTTTCCTCCAGGTGCATTTTAAATCACTCGGATATTCGTGAACTTTGTTGATTTGAATCATACAGCTGCTGGTAGGTCTATTGGGATTCCACCTCCTTCGGATGCTGTGTAATTCCTGAATTCGCATAGATGATTCTTTCTTGGCTTTCAGCAAGTTTCAGTCTGATTTTTCTACAGATAAATTTTCAGACACTTTTTGTTTCTTTATCTCTTGCTTTTCCATCTGGAACTCATGATTTCTATTCTTTCATGCCCTGTCTTAACCCAGGGTTCAACTGCAATTTTTTCATTTGTTTGCACTTGCTTTCCTATGTCTGCTTCTGACCGAGGTTTTTCTCTTCCCCTGTCTTCACAGTCATTCACGCGTCCCTCTGCATTATCTAGTCTGCTAAGGACTGAATTTTAGCCCTGATATTATCACAACCATTGAGTTTCCTGATATTTTTGGCTCGTGTTGAGACTTTCTCTTCCCCTTTTCTGGTATTCTGCCTTTTGTGATTCTGAGACACTGGTGTTCTTCAGTGTTTTCCTGACCTTCATTTTCAACACTTGTTCTGGATAGCGTTTTGCAGACTAGTTGTTTGAAAGCTTATCTTTTGCGCCTTCAATATCTTTGGAACTGAAAATGGTACTTCCTGTTTCTTTTACTGTTCTTCTTCATCTCTACTGGTCAGGTAATATCAGGTATCTAATGTAGACTTCTAGGGCTTTGTTAATTGAAAAATTTAGACTCTTGTCTCTACGCAATTCCATGGGATTTCTGTGAGGACAATTTCTCCTAGGCATTGATGCCATAACCTGTACCTGTGTGTGTTGTTTGGTATATCTCCAATTGCTGGTGTTGCATTAGTTGTGATGAACAACCCATTCTACTTCGATTAGCATAACTTCATTTTGATTATACTTATCTCACACTTCTGAAAGTGCACAGGACACTTCCTCTTGTGGAAATGAAGCTTCTAAAAGTTCTCAGCTCTGCATTCTTCTCTATGTCATTTTGGAGTGTTTCCAAAACAGCAAACTGAGAGTGCTCTTCTGCTTTTTATTGCCACGGGAATGTCCCAATGAAATCAGTTCTTTCCAGAGCTTCTCTGTCTACAGAAACACCAGTGGAAGCATATCTATGGATGTCACATATCAGGGCCTGCTGGAATGATCCCGCAGACCTTCCTTGTTGTCCTAGGTGCCGTACCGTGCCGGTGCCATCCAAAATGTAGCATCCGCTTTTGGGAGATAGTGCTGAAGGGAATGCTTCCTCTTCTCGCGCTGTGGACTTGGACCACTCTTCCTTGTCCTCTCATCCTTGTGGCACGGGTGCACGAAGGCAACCACAGAGTTGTTGCGCATCCTGTGATTCAAACCAAACCATAATCCCAGCCCAGGTTATGAATGTAGCATATCCTAAGGCTTTTCATTCTGATTTCAAATTCAAGGCCCCCTGGATCCCTCAGACCAGATGCACGATATCTCTGATTCAGCCCCACACGTGCTCTATTGGCAAAATTCCCAATTGGTCCCTGGTCCTGCAGATGTACTGGGTGTGGCCATGGGACATATCGGTAATCGCAACCGCGCGACCAGTGTGGTTGATTTATTATTGGTACACAGTTCGGTTTGCTCTCTTGATTCGACCCACCACATCCCACAACGCACTCCAGATCCCTGAGACTCAGCGTGTGCCATCATCCCTAGCTCTATGCCTCACTGACCATTGCCTCTGCTACCTCAAATTTGGCAGCTGGGATCTTGGTCTCAGAATTAACTGTGGGGATATTTTGCGCTGGTTTCTTTGAGTTCTCTCAGCCAAGCATCTGCTGTGCACTCTTGTAAATCTCAGCACATCACCTTCAAACCCATGTCTCCTGTCCGCTTGGGAGTGTGCGTCCACGTTAAACAGAGTTTCACCCTTGTTGCTCCATCACCAGGGGTCCGAACCTGCACTGGTTTCCATTCCCTGCTTTGCATTCTCCTGCTTCCAGGTGTCCTGAGGCCTCATCCTGTCTTTGGGAGTAACAGACCTCTCTTCGGCCAGTGTCCTATGCTAAGGGCTGGGTGAGTGGATGTTTCCATTGCTCTGTACATGGGAGCGAGTGAGTGCAGGTTGCACTTCTTCTCTGCCAACTGGGCATCGATGAATCAACACTATCCAGATACATTTCACAGAAATGTGATATTTGCTTAGCTCTTGGTTTCTATACAGCCGTGGTGGGAGGGATTGTCCGAAGACAACTATTTTGACATTGTGTTGATATCCCATTTGCAGTCTTTAAGAAGTTTAACAGAACTCATTTACATGTTTTGGGAGTTATACGAAAATGGAGTTATTTTTTGAAACACACTCAATCGACCTAGAAGCCAGACTTGTCAATTTTGGTAACATTGTGTCAGCTCGACGGAAAAGCTAGACAGATAGAATGCAAACTAGCAGTCCAAACTGTTCAAGGGGTCATGTCAGCTCTTTAAGGTTGAAGCCTCCGAAACCAACAGGAACCATGAAATAACTTTTGGAAACATGGAATAACCCCCAACCTTGGATACACTTGTGCATGTGGTGCCCTGTATCCCAATGACACCTACTGGCCAATGTTGGCATTTCAAGGGGTAACATCCCTCTCTAGGAAAATACAAGAGGAAACAAACCAAATATATACATTTAGGTTTGAATCCAAAAGCACCTAGAGGCATTCTAGCTAGGAGAATCCTGCTGCAGTTATGCTAGTCTATTGAGAACCAGGTGTTTTTCTATCAGTGTTGAGAACGCTTAATCATCCGATCCTGTAGTTTAAAGCCATTTAACGCAACCAAGTCTGCACCCCCATGATATAGTGCCCCCGGGGGCTTGACTCAAGTGAAAGACGATCCACATAAGCTGTGTCTTTAATGTCATTGGCGACTTTTACAGTTCAGTTCACTTTCTGACTTGTACTATTTACCTTCACTGTCTTGAAAAACTGAAGCCTAATACAGATTCATGTTCAGTCAAAGATTCCCCTCACTTACCACACTCCCTTCACCCCAGGGAAGACATAAACACAACATTTGCTGAATCTAGCGGAAGGACATCGTTTCTAGGTGTGAGCTAAGTATTCAATTTTATCTATTTCAGCCGAGACTATTTGACCTTTAAGGTGTTCACTGTTGTTCACAGAGAGTGAAGCTGGAGGAACTCTGATTCTAGGAGGGGCTTGCTCTTCTCGTAATGGCTTCATTGCAGCTCAGGTACTGATCCTTCAAAATGGATGCCTGAGTGGAGGGGAGGCAAGGGCAAGTGCTCACTAGCTAGGCCCAAACCTGGGAAAAGGCTTACCTGGGCTTGTTGAATTTTGGTCTGAATGGCTTGGGAATGCCCCTTGGGACGTGTGGATTCTCACGACCTCTTCCAAGAACAGGAGCGTTTTGATCATCTCTGCCATTTCTTCTCCTTCAGACGTCAGGGACCTTGGACCCGTTATTGGAGAAGAGAATTGAGGAACTTCCTCAAGTCCACGTTGGCACTCCGTATGTTTCTGCCTGTATCAGTGAGTTTCAATATGTCTCATGAATGTCTTTTGAGTCTGGTATCCTCTACAGCTGTCTCCACGCCAGTATTCTCCATTGTAGCAGAACATCTCTCATCCATGTGTTCGCATCTCTCCTCAATCCGTGCAGCCAGCTTATCGGCCAGCTTCTCTTCGTGTCTCCCCTAAAGTCGACTTCACCAGGACTGGGCAAGTCTGAAAGTACCTCGGAGCCTGACCAGTAAGCTGATGACAGGCAGATCTTCCACTGTCTGCCCTTTCAGGTTCTGGAAACTGACCTGTGACCTCAGGTCTTTGGGCAGCAGCAGTATCTCGAACTTACACAGCTTCCCGGACCAAACACCTAAGCCAAGCTCCACAGAGGGCGGCAGCCCCTCCATCACACTGATCCACCCACAGAACTCTGCCCGGTTACCTAGGATCCAACAGCCACAACAAGCCTCGCGGTAAACACCAACATTCCACCTGGAATCCAACCGCTAACTGCCATCCCCAATGGCTGCTGCATCTTGTCAGTGTTGGGGGAGGGGCTGCATCCGACGAGAGGTTCCTAAGGTAAATGTGATTCTACCCACTAGCGTCCCATGGGCCTTTCTTCTTCCCTCTTTCCTTTTGTTCAGAGCTCTATGCACCGTACCAATGGAGGGAAGTGTGTCCCTTTTCAGTTGATGGTTTCACACGTCTTTAAACTTTCTAACAGTTCACAGTACACAGGGACCCACTAAAGGAGACTTATGTTCCTATAAGATCCGTACACCCGGAATACATATGCGTCGCCTGATTTCTGCTGAAACACCCACACTCTCAGGACATGGATCCATTGGATTCATGGGGGCTGAAATTCCAAGAAATGAAACCAACCCCAATGTGCACTTTGCTGTCGGTCTCTTTTGCACTTAGTACACTTTGGCAGAGCTACTTGCCTTTGTTATAGGCTTCTTACATTTCTTCTCTACGTAGCCTAGAATATGGCATTCCTTCATCCTGTTGGAAGACATACAAGTCTACATCACGGACTAGGAATCCATTTGATTCCAAATCGGCATTAGTGTTAGGTCACGATATGCTCTTATGAATCAAAACTTACGAATATGAATGCACGCTTCTGATTTCCGAATACAAGTGTGCTGAGTACATGCAAGCCACGATACTGGGTCGATGCGTTCTGAATGACCCTTGACCTCACCTTGAGTATTTTCTTTTGAATAATCATGGTTCCCTTTGTATATGTCAGCCAACCATACCATTTTGGTGCTTGTTTGTTGGTTTGATTCTTTGTTGGTCTTCTTCTCGCTTGTTTTGCAAACACGTCAGGCCATGCATCTCTCCTTTCGCTTCAAACAGAGTCAAATAAGCTGATTCACTTAAGAGAGTGCTTCCAATCACCTATGATTTCCTGCTTCCCTCTCCCATCTTTAGGGTTTTGATGTCCTCCTTAAGTTCTTCTTCTTTCTTCTCTGCCACACATGCTCTTCTTGCATTTCCAATAATGGTTTCTTCTTTCCATTCCATCTTGCTGCTTTTCTATTCAGGGGAGTTTTCTCAACCTTTCTTTTAGAAAAACTTTTGAACTGCTGAATTCTTTTAAGATTTGCCGGTCTGTAGAATTCTCTAGCTCTGCCGTTATTTGAAATGGTGTTCATGTGGCATAGGCTACCCTAGGTGGCAGCATTTGGCCATTCAGGTTATGGTCTGTGTCCTGGCACTCCTCCCTGTCCTGCAATATTGCTGCCGAGATATCAGCTGAAACCCCTCTGGAGGTTTCCTTGTGACTATGTTGTTTCCTCCAGGTGCATTTTAAATCACTCGGATATTCGTGAACTTTGTTGATTTGAATCATACAGCTGCTGGTAGGTCTATTGGGATTCCACCTCCTTTGGATGCTGTGTAATTCCTGAATTCGCATAGATGATTCTTTCTTGGCTTTCAGCAAGTTTCAGTCTGATTTTTCTACAGATAAATTTTCAGACATTTTTTGTTTCTTTATCTCTTGCTTTTCCATCTGGGACTCATGATTTCTATTCTTTCATGCCCTGTCTTAACCCAGGGTTCAACTGCAATGTTTTCATTTGTTTGCACTTGCTTTCCTATGTCTGCTTCTGACCGAGGTTTTTCTCTTCCCCTGTCTTCACAGTCATTCACGCGTCCCTCTGCATTATCTAGTCTGCTAAGGACTGAATTTTAGCCCTGATATTATCACAACCATTGAGTTTCCTGATATTTTTGGCTCGTGTTGAGACTTTCTCTTCCCCTTTTCTGGTATTCTGCCTTTTGTGATTCTGAGACACTGGTGTTCTTCAGTGTTTTCCTGACCTTCATTTTCAACACTTGTTCTGGATAGCGTTTTGCAGACTAGTTGTTTGAAAGCTTATCTTTTGCGCCTTCAATATCTTTGGAACTGAAAATGGTACTTCCTGTTTCTTTTACTGTTCTTCTTCATCTCTACCGGTCAGGTAATATCAGGTATCTAATGTAGACTTCTAGGGCTTTGTTAATTGAAAAATTTAGACTCTTGTCTCTACGCAATTCCATGGGATTTCTGTGAGGACAATTTCTCCTAGGCATTGATGCCATAACCTGTACCTGTGTGTGTTGTTTGGTATATCTCCAATTGCTGGTGTTGCATTAGTTGTGATGAACAACCCATTCTACTTCGATTAGCATAACTTCATTTTGATTATACTTATCTCACACTTCTGAAAGTGCACAGGACACTTCCTCTTGTGGAAATGAAGCTTCTAAAAGTTCTCAGCTCTGCATTCTTCTCTATGTCATTTTGGAGTGTTTCCAAAACAGCAAACTGAGAGTGCTCTTCTGCTTTTTATTGCCACGGGAATGTCCCAATGAAATCAGTTCTTTCCAGAGCTTCTCTGTCTACAGAAACACCAGTGGAAGCATATCTATGGATGTCACATATCAGGGCCTGCTGGAATGATCCCGCAGACCTTCCTTGTTGTCCTAGGTGCCGTACCGTGCCGGTGCCATCTAAAATGTAGCATCCGCTTTTGGGAGATAGTGCTGAAGGGAATGCTTCCTCTTCTCACGCTGTGGACTTGGACCACTCTTCCTTGTCCTCTCATCCTTGTGGCACGGGTGCACGAAGGCAACCACAGAGTTGTTGCGCATCCTGTGACTCAAACCAAACCATAATCCCAGCCCAGGTTATGAATGTAGCATATCCTAAGGCTTTTCATTCTGATTTCAAATTCAAGGCCCCCTGGATCCCTCAGACCAGATGCACGATATCTCTGATTCAGCCCCACACGTGCTCTATTGGCAAAATTCCCAATTGGTCCCTGGTCCTGCAGATGTACTGGGTGTGGCCATGGGACATATCGGTAATCGCAACCGCGCGACCAGTGTGGTTGATTTATTATTGGTACACAGTTCGGTTTGCTCTCTTGATTCGACCCACCACATCCCACAACGCACTCCAGATCCCTGAGACTCAGCGTGTGCCATCATCCGTAGCTCTATGCCTCACTGACCATTGCCTCTGCTACCTCAAATTTGGCAGCTGGGATCTTGGTCTCAGAATTAACTGTGGGGATATTTTGCGCTGGTTTCTTTGAGTTCTCTCAGCCAAGCATCTGCTGTGCACTCTTGTAAATCTCAGCACATCACCTTCAAACCCATGTCTCCTGTCCGCTTGGGAGTGTGCGTCCACGTTAAACAGAGTTTCACCCTTGTTGCTCCATCACCAGGGGTCCGAACCTGCACTGGTTTCCATTCCCTGCTTTGCATTCTCCTGCTTCCAGGTGTCCTGAGGCCTCATCCTGTCTTTGGGAGTAACAGACTTCTCTTCGGCCAGTGTCCTATGCTAAGGGCTGGGTGAGTGGATGTTTCCATTGCTCTGTACATGGGAGCGAGTGAGTGCAGGTTGCACTTCTTCTCTGCCAACTGGGCATCGATGAATCAACACTATCCAGATACATTTCACAGAAATGTGATATTTGCTTAGCTCTTGGTTTCTATACAGCCGTGGTGGGAGGGATTGTCCGAAGACAACTATTTTGACATTGTGTTGATATCCCATTTGCAGTCTTTAAGAAGTTTAACAGAACTCATTTACATGTTTTGGGAGTTATACGAAAATGGAGTTATTTTTTGAAACACACTCAATCGACCTAGAAGCCAGACTTGTCAATTTTGGTAACATTGTGTCAGCTCGACGGAAAAGCTAGATAGATAGAATGCAAACTAGCAGTCCAAACTGTTCAAGGGGTCATGTCAGCTCTTTAAGGTTGAAGCCTCCGAAACCAACAGGAACCATGAAATAACTTTTGGAAACATGGAATAACCCCCAACCTTGGATACACTTGTGCATGTGGTGCCCTGTATCCCAATGACACCTACTGGCCAATGTTGGCATTTCAAGGGGTAACATCCCTCTCTAGGAAAATACAAGAGGAAACAAACCAAATATATACATTTAGGTTTGAATCCAAAAGCACCTAGAGGCATTCTAGCTAGGAGAATCCTGCTGCAGTTATGCTAGTCTATTGAGAACCAGGTGTTTTTCTATCAGTGTTGAGAACGCTTAATCATCCGATCCTGTAGTTTAAAGCCATTTAACGCAACCAAGTCTGCACCCCCATGATATAGTGCCCCCGGGGGCTTGACTCAAGTGAAAGACGATCCACATAAGCTGTGTCTTTAATGTCATTGGCGACTTTTACAGTTCAGTTCACTTTCTGACTTGTACTATTTACCTTCACTGTCTTGAAAAACTGAAGCCTAATACAGATTCATGTTCAGTCAAAGATTCCCCTCACTTACCACACTCCCTTCACCCCAGGGAAGACATAAACACAACATTTGCTGAATCTAGCGGAAGGACATCGTTTCTAGGTGTGAGCTAAGTATTCAATTTTATCTATTTCAGCCGAGACTATTTGACCTTTAAGGTGTTCACTGTTGTTCACAGAGAGTGAAGCTGGAGGAACTCTGATTCTAGGAGGGGCTTGCTCTTCTCGTAATGGCTTCATTGCAGCTCAGGTACTGATCCTTCAAAATGGATGCCTGAGTGGAGGGGAGGCAAGGGCAAGTGCTCACTAGCTAGGCCCAAACCTGGGAAAAGGCTTACCTGGGCTTGTTGAATTTTGGTCTGAATGGCTTGGGAATGCCCCTTTGGGACGTGTGGATTCTCACGACCTCTTCCAAGAACAGGAGCGTTTTGATCATCTCTGCCATTTCTTCTCCTTCAGACGTCAGGGACCTTGGACCCGTTATTGGAGAAGAGAATTGAGGAACTTCCTCAAGTCCACGTTGGCACTCCGTATGTTTCTGCCTGTATCAGTGAGTTTCAATATGTCTCACGAATGTCTTTTGAGCCTGGTATCCTCTACAGCTGTCTCCACGCCAGTATTCTCCATTGTAGCAGAACATCTCTCATCCATGTGTTCGCATCTCTCCTCAATCCGTGCAGCCAGCTTATCGGCCAGCTTCTCTTCGTGTCTCCCCTAAAGTCGACTTCACCAGGACTGGGCAAGTCTGAAAGTACCTCGGAGCCTGACCAGTAAGCTGATGACAGGCAGATCTTCCACTGTCTGCCCTTTCAGGTTCTGGAAACTGACCTGTGACCTCAGGTCTTTGGGCAGCAGCAGTATCTCGAACTTACACAGCTTCCCGGACCAAACACCTAAGCCAAGCTCCACAGAGGGCGGCAGCCCCTCCATCACACTGATCCACCCACAGAACTCTGCCCGGTTACCTAGGATCCAACAGCCACAACAAGCCTCGCGGTACACACCAACATTCCACCTGGAATCCAACCGCTAACTGCCATCCCCAATGGCTGCTGCATCTTGTCAGTGTTGGGGGAGGGGCTGCATCCGACGAGAGGTTCCTAAGGTAAATGTGATTCTACCCACTAGCGTCCCATGGGCCTTTCTTCTTCCCTCTTTCCTTTTGTTCAGAGCTCTATGCACCGTACCAATGGAGGGAAGTGTGTCCCTTTTCAGTTGATGGTTTCACACGTCTTTAAACTTTCTAACAGTTCACAGTACACAGGGACCCACTAAAGGAGACTTATGTTCCTATAAGATCCGTACACCCGGAATACATATGCGTCGCCTGATTTCTGCTGAAACACCCACACTCTCAGGACATGGATCCATTGGATTCATGGGGGCTGAAATTCCAAGAAATGAAACCAACCCCAATGTGCACTTTGCTGTCGGTCTCTTTTGCACTTAGTACACTTTGGCAGAGCTACTTGCCTTTGTTATAGGCTTCTTACATTTCTTCTCTACGTAGCCTAGAATATGGCATTCCTTCATCCTGTTGGAAGACATACAAGTCTACATCACGGACTAGGAATCCATTTGATTCCAAATCGGCATTAGTGTTAGGTCACGATATGCTCTTATGAATCAAAACTTACGAATATGAATGCACGCTTCTGATTTCCGAATACAAGTGTGCTGAGTACATGCAAGCCACGATACTGGGTCGATGCGTTCTGAATGACCCTTGACCTCACCTTGAGTATTTTCTTTTGAATAATCATGGTTCCCTTTGTATATGTCAGCCAACCATACCATTTTGGTGCTTGTTTGTTGGTTTGATTCTTTGTTGGTCTTCTTCTCGCTTGTTTTGCAAACACGTCAGGCCATGCATCTCTCCTTTCGCTTCAAACAGAGTCAAATAAGCTGATTCACTTAAGAGAGTGCTTCCAATCACCTATGATTTCCTGCTTCCCTCTCCCATCTTTAGGGTTTTGATGTCCTCCTTAAGTTCTTCTTCTTTCTTCTCTGCCACACATGCTCTTCTTGCATTTCCAATAATGGTTTCTTCTTTCCATTCCATCTTGCTGCTTTTCTATTCAGGGGAGTTTTCTCAACCTTTCTTTTAGAAAAACTTTTGAACTGCTGAATTCTTTTAAGATTTGCCGGTCTGTAGAATTCTCTAGCTCTGCCGTTATTTGAAATGGTGTTCATGTGGCATAGGCTACCCTAGGTGGCAGCATTTGGCCATTCAGGATATGGTCTGTGTCCTGGCACTCCTCCCTGTCCTGCAATATTGCTGCCGAGATATCAGCTGAAACCCCTCTGGAGGTTTCCTTGTGACTATGTTGTTTCCTCCAGGTGCATTTTAAATCACTCGGATATTCGTGAACTTTGTTGATTTGAATCATACAGCTGCTGGTAGGTCTATTGGGATTCCACCTCCTTCGGATGCTGTGTAATTCCTGAATTCGCATAGATGATTCTTTCTTGGCTTTCAGCAAGTTTCAGTCTGATTTTTCTACAGATAAATTTTCAGACATTTTTTGTTTCTTTATCTCTTGCTTTTCCATCTGGGACTCATGATTTCTATTCTTTCATGCCCTGTCTTAACCCAGGGTTCAACTGCAATGTTTTCATTTGTTTGCACTTGCTTTCCTATGTCTGCTTCTGACCGAGGTTTTTCTCTTCCCCTGTCTTCACAGTCATTCACGCGTCCCTCTGCATTATCTAGTCTGCTAAGGACTGAATTTTAGCCCTGATATTATCACAACCATTGAGTTTCCTGATATTTTTGGCTCGTGTTGAGACTTTCTCTTCCCCTTTTCTGGTATTCTGCCTTTTGTGATTCTGAGACACTGGTGTTCTTCAGTGTTTTCCTGACCTTCATTTTCAACACTTGTTCTGGATAGCGTTTTGCAGACTAGTTGTTTGAAAGCTTATCTTTTGCGCCTTCAATATCTTTGGAACTGAAAATGGTACTTCCTGTTTCTTTTACTGTTCTTCTTCATCTCTACCGGTCAGGTAATATCAGGTATCTAATGTAGACTTCTAGGGCTTTGTTAATTGAAAAATTTAGACTCTTGTCTCTACGCAATTCCATGGGATTTCTGTGAGGACAATTTCTCCTAGGCATTGATGCCATAACCTGTACCTGTGTGTGTTGTTTGGTATATCTCCAATTGCTGGTGTTGCATTAGTTGTGATGAACAACCCATTCTACTTCGATTAGCATAACTTCATTTTGATTATACTTATCTCACACTTCTGAAAGTGCACAGGACACTTCCTCTTGTGGAAATGAAGCTTCTAAAAGTTCTCAGCTCTGCATTCTTCTCTATGTCATTTTGGAGTGTTTCCAAAACAGCAAACTGAGAGTGCTCTTCTGCTTTTTATTGCCACGGGAATGTCCCAATGAAATCAGTTCTTTCCAGAGCTTCTCTGTCTACAGAAACACCAGTGGAAGCATATCTATGGATGTCACATATCAGGGCCTGCTGGAATGATCCCGCAGACCTTCCTTGTTGTCCTAGGTGCCGTACCGTGCCGGTGCCATCCAAAATGTAGCATCCGCTTTTGGGAGATAGTGCTGAAGG
Source organism: Vicugna pacos (assembly GCF_048564905.1). Classification (NCBI taxonomy): domain Eukaryota; kingdom Metazoa; phylum Chordata; class Mammalia; order Artiodactyla; family Camelidae; genus Vicugna; species Vicugna pacos. Next base: position 95,995,514 of record NW_027328741.1, on the reverse strand, counting down.
GAATGCTTCCTCTTCTCACGCTGTGGACTTGGACCACTCTTCCTTGTCCTCTCATCCTTGTGGCACGGGTGCACGAAGGCAACCACAGAGTTGTTGCGCATCCTGTGACTCAAACCAAACCATAATCCCAGCCCAGGTTATGAATGTAGCATATCCTAAGGCTTTTCATTCTGATTTCAAATTCAAGGCCCCCTGGATCCCTCAGACCAGATGCACGATATCTCTGATTCAGCCCCACACGTGCTCTATTGGCAAAATTCCCAATTGGTCCCTGGTCCTGCAGATGTACTGGGTGTGGCCATGGGACATATCGGTAATCGCAACCGCGCGACCAGTGTGGTTGATTTATTATTGGTACACAGTTCGGTTTGCTCTCTTGATTCGACCCACCACATCCCACAACGCACTCCAGATCCCTGAGACTCAGCGTGTGCCATCATCCGTAGCTCTATGCCTCACTGACCATTGCCTCTGCTACCTCAAATTTGGCAGCTGGGATCTTGGTCTCAGAATTAACTGTGGGGATATTTTGCGCTGGTTTCTTTGAGTTCTCTCAGCCAAGCATCTGCTGTGCACTCTTGTAAATCTCAGCACATCACCTTCAAACCCATGTCTCCTGTCCGCTTGGGAGTGTGCGTCCACGTTAAACAGAGTTTCACCCTTGTTGCTCCATCACCAGGGGTCCGAACCTGCACTGGTTTCCATTCCCTGCTTTGCATTCTCCTGCTTCCAGGTGTCCTGAGGCCTCATCCTGTCTTTGGGAGTAACAGACCTCTCTTCGGCCAGTGTCCTATGCTAAGGGCTGGGTGAGTGGATGTTTCCATTGCTCTGTACATGGGAGCGAGTGAGTGCAGGTTGCACTTCTTCTCTGCCAACTGGGCATCGATGAATCAACACTATCCAGATACATTTCACAGAAATGTGATATTTGCTTAGCTCTTGGTTTCTATACAGCCGTGGTGGGAGGGATTGTCCGAAGACAACTATTTTGACATTGTGTTGATATCCCATTTGCAGTCTTTAAGAAGTTTAACAGAACTCATTTACATGTTTTGGGAGTTATACGAAAATGGAGTTATTTTTTGAAACACACTCAATCGACCTAGAAGCCAGACTTGTCAATTTTGGTAACATTGTGTCAGCTCGACGGAAAAGCTAGACAGATAGAATGCAAACTAGCAGTCCAAACTGTTCAAGGGGTCATGTCAGCTCTTTAAGGTTGAAGCCTCCGAAACCAACAGGAACCATGAAATAACTTTTGGAAACATGGAATAACCCCCAACCTTGGATACACTTGTGCATGTGGTGCCCTGTATCCCAATGACACCTACTGGCCAATGTTGGCATTTCAAGGGGTAACATCCCTCTCTAGGAAAATACAAGAGGAAACAAACCAAATATATACATTTAGGTTTGAATCCAAAAGCACCTAGAGGCATTCTAGCTAGGAGAATCCTGCTGCAGTTATGCTAGTCTATTGAGAACCAGGTGTTTTTCTATCAGTGTTGAGAACGCTTAATCATCCGATCCTGTAGTTTAAAGCCATTTAACGCAACCAAGTCTGCACCCCCATGATATAGTGCCCCCGGGGGCTTGACTCAAGTGAAAGACGATCCACATAAGCTGTGTCTTTAATGTCATTGGCGACTTTTACAGTTCAGTTCACTTTCTGACTTGTACTATTTACCTTCACTGTCTTGAAAAACTGAAGCCTAATACAGATTCATGTTCAGTCAAAGATTCCCCTCACTTACCACACTCCCTTCACCCCAGGGAAGACATAAACACAACATTTGCTGAATCTAGCGGAAGGACATCGTTTCTAGGTGTGAGCTAAGTATTCAATTTTATCTATTTCAGCCGAGACTATTTGACCTTTAAGGTGTTCACTGTTGTTCACAGAGAGTGAAGCTGGAGGAACTCTGATTCTAGGAGGGGCTTGCTCTTCTCGTAATGGCTTCATTGCAGCTCAGGTACTGATCCTTCAAAATGGATGCCTGAGTGGAGGGGAGGCAAGGGCAAGTGCTCACTAGCTAGGCCCAAACCTGGGAAAAGGCTTACCTGGGCTTGTTGAATTTTGGTCTGAATGGCTTGGGAATGCCCCTTGGGACGTGTGGATTCTCACGACCTCTTCCAAGAACAGGAGCGTTTTGATCATCTCTGCCATTTCTTCTCCTTCAGACGTCAGGGACCTTGGACCCGTTATTGGAGAAGAGAATTGAGGAACTTCCTCAAGTCCACGTTGGCACTCCGTATGTTTCTGCCTGTATCAGTGAGTTTCAATATGTCTCATGAATGTCTTTTGAGCCTGGTATCCTCTACAGCTGTCTCCACGCCAGTATTCTCCATTGTAGCAGAACATCTCTCATCCATGTGTTCGCATCTCTCCTCAATCCGTGCAGCCAGCTTATCGGCCAGCTTCTCTTCGTGTCTCCCCTAAAGTCGACTTCACCAGGACTGGGCAAGTCTGAAAGTACCTCGGAGCCTGACCAGTAAGCTGATGACAGGCAGATCTTCCACTGTCTGCCCTTTCAGGTTCTGGAAACTGACCTGTGACCTCAGGTCTTTGGGCAGCAGCAGTATCTCGAACTTACACAGCTTCCCGGACCAAACACCTAAGCCAAGCTCCACAGAGGGCGGCAGCCCCTCCATCACACTGATCCACCCACAGAACTCTGCCCGGTTACCTAGGATCCAACAGCCACAACAAGCCTCGCGGTAAACACCAACATTCCACCTGGAATCCAACCGCTAACTGCCATCCCCAATGGCTGCTGCATCTTGTCAGTGTTGGGGGAGGGGCTGCATCCGACGAGAGGTTCCTAAGGTAAATGTGATTCTACCCACTAGCGTCCCATGGGCCTTTCTTCTTCCCTCTTTCCTTTTGTTCAGAGCTCTATGCACCGTACCAATGGAGGGAAGTGTGTCCCTTTTCAGTTGATGGTTTCACACGTCTTTAAACTTTCTAACAGTTCACAGTACACAGGGACCCACTAAAGGAGACTTATGTTCCTATAAGATCCGTACACCCGGAATACATATGCGTCGCCTGATTTCTGCTGAAACACCCACACTCTCAGGACATGGATCCATTGGATTCATGGGGGCTGAAATTCCAAGAAATGAAACCAACCCCAATGTGCACTTTGCTGTCGGTCTCTTTTGCACTTAGTACACTTTGGCAGAGCTACTTGCCTTTGTTATAGGCTTCTTACATTTCTTCTCTACGTAGCCTAGAATATGGCATTCCTTCATCCTGTTGGAAGACATACAAGTCTACATCACGGACTAGGAATCCATTTGATTCCAAATCGGCATTAGTGTTAGGTCACGATATGCTCTTATGAATCAAAACTTACGAATATGAATGCACGCTTCTGATTTCCGAATACAAGTGTGCTGAGTACATGCAAGCCACGATACTGGGTCGATGCGTTCTGAATGACCCTTGACCTCACCTTGAGTATTTTCTTTTGAATAATCATGGTTCCCTTTGTATATGTCAGCCAACCATACCATTTTGGTGCTTGTTTGTTGGTTTGATTCTTTGTTGGTCTTCTTCTCGCTTGTTTTGCAAACACATCAGGCCATGCATCTCTCCTTTCGCTTCAAACAGAGTCAAATAAGCTGATTCACTTAAGAGAGTGCTTCCAATCACCTATGGTTTCCTGCTTCCCTCTCCCATCTTTAGGGTTTTGATGTCCTCCTTAAGTTCTTCTTCTTTCTTCTCTGCCACACATGCTCTTCTTGCATTTCCAATAATGGTTTCTTCTTTCCATTCCATCTTGCTGCTTTTCTATTCAGGGGAGTTTTCTCAACCTTTCTTTTAGAAAAACTTTTGAACTGCTGAATTCTTTTAAGATTTGCCGGTCTGTAGAATTCTCTAGCTCTGCCGTTATTTGAAATGGTGTTCATGTGGCATAGGCTACCCTAGGTGGCAGCATTTGGCCATTCAGGATATGGTCTGTGTCCTGGCACTCCTCCCTGTCCTGCAATATTGCTGCCGAGATATCAGCTGAAACCCCTCTGGAGGTTTCCTTGTGACTATGTTGTTTCCTCCAGGTGCATTTTAAATCACTCGGATATTCGTGAACTTTGTTGATTTGAATCATACAGCTGCTGGTAGGTCTATTGGGATTCCACCTCCTTCGGATGCTGTGTAATTCCTGAATTCGCATAGATGATTCTTTCTTGGCTTTCAGCAAGTTTCAGTCTGATTTTTCTACAGATAAATTTTCAGATATTTTTTGTTTCTTTATCTCTTGCTTTTCCATCTGGGACTCATGATTTCTATTCTTTCATGCCCTGTCTTAACCCAGGGTTCAACTGCAATGTTTTCATTTGTTTGCACTTGCTTTCCTATGTCTGCTTCTGACCGAGGTTTTTCTCTTCCCCTGTCTTCACAGTCATTCACGCGTCCCTCTGCATTATCTAGTCTGCTAAGGACTGAATTTTAGCCCTGATATTATCACAACCATTGAGTTTCCTGATATTTTTGGCTCGTGTTGAGACTTTCTCTTCCCCTTTTCTGGTATTCTGCCTTTTGTGATTCTGAGACACTGGTGTTCTTCAGTGTTTTCCTGACCTTCATTTTCAACACTTGTTCTGGATAGCGTTTTGCAGACTAGTTGTTTGAAAGCTTATCTTTTGCGCCTTCAATATCTTTGGAACTGAAAATGGTACTTCCTGTTTCTTTTACTGTTCTTCTTCATCTCTACCGGTCAGGTAATATCAGGTATCTAATGTAGACTTCTAGGGCTTTGTTAATTGAAAAATTTAGACTCTTGTCTCTACGCAATTCCATGGGATTTCTGTGAGGACAATTTCTCCTAGGCATTGATGCCATAACCTGTACCTGTGTGTGTTGTTTGGTATATCTCCAATTGCTGGTGTTGCATTAGTTGTGATGAACAACCCATTCTACTTCGATTAGCATAACTTCATTTTGATTATACTTATCTCACACTTCTGAAAGTGCACAGGACACTTCCTCTTGTGGAAATGAAGCTTCTAAAAGTTCTCAGCTCTGCATTCTTCTCTATGTCATTTTGGAGTGTTTCCAAAACAGCAAACTGAGAGTGCTCTTCTGCTTTTTATTGCCACGGGAATGTCCCAATGAAATCAGTTCTTTCCAGAGCTTCTCTGTCTACAGAAACACCAGTGGAAGCATATCTATGGATGTCACATATCAGGGCCTGCTGGAATGATCCCGCAGACCTTCCTTGTTGTCCTAGGTGCCGTACAGTGCCGGTGCCATCCAAAATGTAGCATCCGCTTTTGGGAGATAGTGCTGAAGGGAATGCTTCCTCTTCTCACGCTGTGGACTTGGACCACTCTTCCTTGTCCTCTCATCCTTGTGGCACGGGTGCACGAAGGCAACCACAGAGTTGTTGCGCATCCTGTGACTCAAACCAAACCATAATCCCAGCCCAGGTTATGAATGTAGCATATCCTAAGGCTTTTCATTCTGATTTCAAATTCAAGGCCCCCTGGATCCCTCAGACCAGATGCACGATATCTCTGATTCAGCCCCACACGTGCTCTATTGGCAAAATTCCCAATTGGTCCCTGGTCCTGCAGATGTACTGGGTGTGGCCATGGGACATATCGGTAATCGCAACCGCGCGACCAGTGTGGTTGATTTATTATTGGTACACAGTTCGGTTTGCTCTCTTGATTCGACCCACCACATCCCACAACGCACTCCAGATCCCTGAGACTCAGCGTGTGCCATCATCCGTAGCTCTATGCCTCACTGACCATTGCCTCTGCTACCTCAAATTTGGCAGCTGGGATCTTGGTCTCAGAATTAACTGTGGGGATATTTTGCGCTGGTTTCTTTGAGTTCTCTCAGCCAAGCATCTGCTGTGCACTCTTGTAAATCTCAGCACATCACCTTCAAACCCATGTCTCCTGTACGCTTGGGAGTGTGCGTCCACGTTAAACAGAGTTTCACCCTTGTTGCTCCATCACCAGGGGTCCGAACCTGCACTGGTTTCCATTCCCTGCTTTGCATTCTCCTGCTTCCAGGTGTCCTGAGGCCTCATCCTGTCTTTGGGAGTAACAGACCTCTCTTCGGCCAGTGTCCTATGCTAAGGGCTGGGTTAGTGGATGTTTCCATTGCTCTGTACATGGGAGCGAGTGAGTGCAGGTTGCACTTCTTCTCTGCCAACTGGGCATCGATGAATCAACACTATCCAGATACATTTCACAGAAATGTGATATTTGCTTTGCTCTTGGTTTCTATACAGCCGTGGTGGGAGGGATTGTCCGAAGACAACTATTTTGACATTGTGTTGATATCCCATTTGCAGTCTTTAAGAAGTTGAACAGAACTCATTTACATGTTTTGGGAGTTATACGAAAATGGAGTTATTTTTTGAAACACACTCAATCGACCTAGAAGCCAGACTTGTCAATTTTGGTAACATTGTGTCAGCTCGACGGAAAAGCTAGACAGATAGAATGCAAACTAGCAGTCCAAACTGTTCAAGGGGTCATGTCAGCTCTTTAAGGTTGAAGCCTCCGAAACCAACAGGAACCATGAAATAACTTTTGGAAACATGGAATAACCCCCAACCTTGGATACACTTGTGCATGTGGTGCCCTGTATCCCAATGACACCTACTGGCCAATGTTGGCATTTCAAGGGGTAACATCCCTCTCTAGGAAAATACAAGAGGAAACAAACCAAATATATACATTTAGGTTTGAATCCAAAAGCACCTAGAGGCATTCTAGCTAGGAGAATCCTGCTGCAGTTATGCTAGTCTATTGAGAACCAGGTGTTTTTCTATCAGTGTTGAGAATGCTTAATCATCCGATCCTGTAGTTTAAAGCCATTTAACGCAACCAAGTCTGCACCCCCATGATATAGTGCCCCCGGGGGCTTGACTCAAGTGAAAGACGACCCACATAAGCTGTGTCTTTAATGTCATTGGCGACTTTTACAGTTCAGTTCACTTTCTGACTTGTACTATTTACCTTCACTGTCTTGAAAAACTGAAGCCTAATACAGATTCATGTTCAGTCAAAGATTCCCCTCACTTACCACACTCCCTTCACCCCAGGGAAGACATAAACACAACATTTGCTGAATCTAGCGGAAGGACATCGTTTCTAGGTGTGAGCTAAGTATTCAATTTTATCTATTTCAGCCGAGACTATTTGACCTTTAAGGTGTTCACTGTTGTTCACAGAGAGTGAAGCTGGAGGAACTCTGATTCTAGGAGGGGCTTGCTCTTCTCGTAATGGCTTCATTGCAGCTCAGGTACTGATCCTTCAAAATGGATGCCTGAGTGGAGGGGAGGCAAGGGCAAGTGCTCACTAGCTAGGCCCAAACCTGGGAAAAGGCTTACCTGGGCTTGTTGAATTTTGGTCTGAATGGCTTGGGAATGCCCCTTGGGACGTGTGGATTCTCACGACCTCTTCCAAGAACAGGAGCGTTTTGATCATCTCTGCCATTTCTTCTCCTTCAGACGTCAGGGACCTTGGACCCGTTATTGGAGAAGAGAATTGAGGAACTTCCTCAAGTCCACGTTGGCACTCCGTATGTTTCTGCCTGTATCAGTGAGTTTCAATATGTCTCATGAATGTCTTTTGAGCCTGGTATCCTCTACAGCTGTCTCCACGCCAGTATTCTCCATTGTAGCAGAACATCTCTCATCCATGTGTTCGCATCTCTCCTCAATCCGTGCAGCCAGCTTATCGGCCAGCTTCTCTTCGTGTCTCCCCTAAAGTCGACTTCACCAGGACTGGGCAAGTCTGAAAGTACCTCGGAGCCTGACCAGTAAGCTGATGACAGGCAGATCTTCCACTGTCTGCCCTTTCAGGTTCTGGAAACTGACCTGTGACCTCAGGTCTTTGGGCAGCAGCAGTATCTCGAACTTACACAGCTTCCCGGACCAAACACCTAAGCCAAGCTCCACAGAGGGCGGCAGCCCCTCCATCACACTGATCCACCCACAGAACTCTGCCCGGTTACCTAGGATCCAACAGCCACAACAAGCCTCGCGGTAAACACCAACATTCCACCTGGAATCCAACCGCTAACTGCCATCCCCAATGGCTGCTGCATCTTGTCAGTGTTGGGGGAGGGGCTGCATCCGACGAGAGGTTCCTAAGGTAAATGTGATTCTACCCACTAGCGTCCCATGGGCCTTTCTTCTTCCCTCTTTCCTTTTGTTCAGAGCTCTATGCACCGTACCAATGGAGGGAAGTGTGTCCCTTTTCAGTTGATGGTTTCACACGTCTTTAAACTTTCTAACAGTTCACAGTACACAGGGACCCACTAAAGGAGACTTATGTTCCTATAAGATCCATACACCCGGAATACATATGCGTCGCCTGATTTCTGCTGAAACACCCACACTCTCAGGACATGGATCCATTGGATTCATGGGGGCTGAAATTCCAAGAAATGAAACCAACCCCAATGTGCACTTTGCTGTCGGTCTCTTTTGCACTTAGTACACTTTGGCAGAGCTACTTGCCTTTGTTATAGGCTTCTTACATTTCTTCTCTACGTAGCCTAGAATATGGCATTCCTTCATCCTGTTGGAAGACATACAAGTCTACATCACGGACTAGGAATCCATTTGATTCCAAATCGGCATTAGTGTTAGGTCACGATATGCTCTTATGAATCAAAACTTACGAATATGAATGCACGCTTCTGATTTCCGAATACAAGTGTGCTGAGTACATGCAAGCCACGATACTGGGTCGATGCGTTCTGAATGACCCTTGACCTCACCTTGAGTATTTTCTTTTGAATAATCATGGTTCCCTTTGTATATGTCAGCCAACCATACCATTTTGGTGCTTGTTTGTTGGTTTGATTCTTTGTTGGTCTTCTTCTCGCTTGTTTTGCAAACACGTCAGGCCATGCATCTCTCCTTTCGCTTCAAACAGAGTCAAAAAAGCTGATTCACTTAAGAGAGTGCTTCCAATCACCTATGGTTTCCTGCTTCCCTCTCCCATCTTTAGGGTTTTGATGTCCTCCTTAAGTTCTTCTTCTTTCTTCTCTGCCACACATGCTCTTCTTGCATTTCCAATAATGGTTTCTTCTTTCCATTCCATCTTGCTGCTTTTCTATTCAGGGGAGTTTTCTCAACCTTTCTTTTAGAAAAACTTTTGAACTGCTGAATTCTTTTAAGATTTGCCGGTCTGTAGAATTCTCTAGCTCTGCCGTTATTTGAAATGGTGTTCATGTGGCATAGGCTACCCTAGGTGGCAGCATTTGGCCATTCAGGATATGGTCTGTGTCCTGGCACTCCTCCCTGTCCTGCAATATTGCTGCCGAGATATCAGCTGAAACCCCTCTGGAGGTTTCCTTGTGACTATGTTGTTTCCTCCAGGTGCATTTTAAATCACTCGGATATTCGTGAACTTTGTTGATTTGAATCATACAGCTGCTGGTAGGTCTATTGGGATTCCACCTCCTTCGGATGCTGTGTAATTCCTGAATTCGCATAGATGATTCTTTCTTGGCTTTCAGCAAGTTTCAGTCTGATTTTTCTACAGATAAATTTTCAGACATTTTTTGTTTCTTTATCTCTTGCTTTTCCATCTGGGACTCATGATTTCTATTCTTTCATGCCCTGTCTTAACCCAGGGTTCAACTGCAATGTTTTCATTTGTTTGCACTTGCTTTCCTATGTCTGCTTCTGACCGAGGTTTTTCTCTTCCCCTGTCTTCACAGTCATTCACGCGTCCCTCTGCATTATCTAGTCTGCTAAGGACTGAATTTTAGCCCTGATATTATCACAACCATTGAGTTTCCTGATATTTTTGGCTCGTGTTGAGACTTTCTCTTCCCCTTTTCTGGTATTCTGCCTTTTGTGATTCTGAGACACTGGTGTTCTTCAGTGTTTTCCTGACCTTCATTTTCAACACTTGTTCTGGATAGCGTTTTGCAGACTAGTTGTTTGAAAGCTTATCTTTTGCGCCTTCAATATCTTTGGAACTGAAAATGGTACTTCCTGTTTCTTTTACTGTTCTTCTTCATCTCTACCGGTCAGGTAATATCAGGTATCTAATGTAGACTTCTAGGGCTTTGTTAATTGAAAAATTTAGACTCTTGTCTCTACGCAATTCCATGGGATTTCTGTGAGGACAATTTCTCCTAGGCATTGATGCCATAACCTGTACCTGTGTGTGTTGTTTGGTATATCTCCAATTGCTGGTGTTGCATTAGTTGTGATGAACAACCCATTCTACTTCGATTAGCATAACTTCATTTTGATTATACTTATCTCACACTTCTGAAAGTGCACAGGACACTTCCTCTTGTGGAAATGAAGCTTCTAAAAGTTCTCAGCTCTGCATTCTTCTCTATGTCATTTTGGAGTGTTTCCAAAACAGCAAACTGAGAGTGCTCTTCTGCTTTTTATTGCCACGGGAATGTCCCAATGAAATCAGTTCTTTCCAGAGCTTCTCTGTCTACAGAAACACCAGTGGAAGCATATCTATGGATGTCACATATCAGGGCCTGCTGGAATGATCCCGCAGACCTTCCTTGTTGTCCTAGGTGCCGTACAGTGCCGGTGCCATCCAAAATGTAGCATCCGCTTTTGGGAGATAGTGCTGAAGGGAATGCTTCCTCTTCTCACGCTGTGGACTTGGACCACTCTTCCTTGTCCTCTCATCCTTGTGGCACGGGTGCACGAAGGCAACCACAGAGTTGTTGCGCATCCTGTGACTCAAACCAAACCATAATCCCAGCCCAGGTTATGAATGTAGCATATCCTAAGGCTTTTCATTCTGATTTCAAATTCAAGGCCCCCTGGATCCCTCAGACCAGATGCACGATATCTCTGATTCAGCCCCACACGTGCTCTATTGGCAAAATTCCCAATTGGTCCCTGGTCCTGCAGATGTACTGGGTGTGGCCATGGGACATATCGGTAATCGCAACCGCGCGACCAGTGTGGTTGATTTATTATTGGTACACAGTTCGGTTTGCTCTCTTGATTCGACCCACCACATCCCACAACGCACTCCAGATCCCTGAGACTCAGCGTGTGCCATCATCCGTAGCTCTATGCCTCACTGACCATTGCCTCTGCTACCTCAAATTTGGCAGCTGGGATCTTGGTCTCAGAATTAACTGTGGGGATATTTTGCGCTGGTTTCTTTGAGTTCTCTCAGCCAAGCATCTGCTGTGCACTCTTGTAAATCTCAGCACATCACCTTCAAACCCATGTCTCCTGTCCGCTTGGGAGTGTGCGTCCACATTAAACAGAGTTCCACCCTTGTTGCTCCATCACCAGGGGTCCGAACCTGCACTGGTTTCCATTCCCTGCTTTGCATTCTCCTGCTTCCAGGTGTCCTGAGGCCTCATCCTGTCTTTGGGAGTAACAGACCTCTCTTCGGCCAGTGTCCTATGCTAAGGGCTGGGTGAGTGGATGTTTCCATTGCTCTGTACATGGGAGCGAGTGAGTGCAGGTTGCACTTCTTCTCTGCCAACTGGGCATCGATGAATCAACACTATCCAGATACATTTCACAGAAATGTGATATTTGCTTAGCTCTTGGTTTCTATACAGCCGTGGTGGGAGGGATTGTCCGAAGACAACTATTTTGACATTGTGTTGATATCCCATTTGCAGTCTTTAAGAAGTTTAACAGAACTCATTTACATGTTTTGGGAGTTATACGAAAATGGAGTTATTTTTTGAAACACACTCAATCGACCTAGAAGCCAGACTTGTCAATTTTGGTAACATTGTGTCAGCTCGACGGAAAAGCTAGACAGATAGAATGCAAACTAGCAGTCCAAACTGTTCAAGGGGTCATGTCAGCTCTTTAAGGTTGAAGCCTCCGAAACCAACAGGAACCATGAAATAACTTTTGGAAACATGGAATAACCCCCAACCTTGGATACACTTGTGCATGTGGTGCCCTGTATCCCAATGACACCTACTGGCCAATGTTGGCATTTCAAGGGGTAACATCCCTCTCTAGGAAAATACAAGAGGAAACAAACCAAATATATACATTTAGGTTTGAATCCAAAAGCACCTAGAGGCATTCTAGCTAGGAGAATCCTGCTGCAGTTATGCTAGTCTATTGAGAACCAGGTGTTTTTCTATCAGTGTTGAGAACGCTTAATCATCCGATCCTGTAGTTTAAAGCCATTTAACGCAACCAAGTCTGCACCCCCATGATATAGTGCCCCCGGGGGCTTGACTCAAGTGAAAGACGATCCACATAAGCTGTGTCTTTAATGTCATTGGCGACTTTTACAGTTCAGTTCACTTTCTGACTTGTACTATTTACCTTCACTGTCTTGAAAAACTGAAGCCTAATACAGGTTCATGTTCAGTCAAAGATTCCCCTCACTTACCACACTCCCTTCACCCCAGGGAAGACATAAACACAACATTTGCTGAATCTAGCGGAAGGACATCGTTTCTAGGTGTGAGCTAAGTATTCAATTTTATCTATTTCAGCCGAGACTATTTGACCTTTAAGGTGTTCACTGTTGTTCACAGAGAGTGAAGCTGGAGGAACTCTGATTCTAGGAGGGGCTTGCTCTTCTCGTAATGGCTTCATTGCAGCTCAGGTACTGATCCTTCAAAATGGATGCCTGAGTGGAGGGGAGGCAAGGGCAAGTGCTCACTAGCTAGGCCCAAACCTGGGAAAAGGCTTACCTGGGCTTGTTGAATTTTGGTCTGAATGGCTTGGGAATGCCCCTTGGGACGTGTGGATTCTCACGACCTCTTCCAAGAACAGGAGCGTTTTGATCATCTCTGCCATTTCTTCTCCTTCAGACGTCAGGGACCTTGGACCCGTTATTGGAGAAGAGAATTGAGGAACTTCCTCAAGTCCACGTTGGCACTCCGTATGTTTCTGCCTGTATCAGTGAGTTTCAATATGTCTCATGAATGTCTTTTGAGCCTGGTATCCTCTACAGCTGTCTCCACGCCAGTATTCTCCATTGTAGCAGAACATCTCTCATCCATGTGTTCGCATCTCTCCTCAATCCGTGCAGCCAGCTTATCGGCCAGCTTCTCTTCGTGTCTCCCCTAAAGTCGACTTCACCAGGACTGGGCAAGTCTGAAAGTACCTCGGAGCCTGACCAGTAAGCTGATGACAGGCAGATCTTCCACTGTCTGCCCTTTCAGGTTCTGGAAACTGACCTGTGACCTCAGGTCTTTGGGCAGCAGCAGTATCTCGAACTTACACAGCTTCCCGGACCAAACACCTAAGCCAAGCTCCACAGAGGGCGGCAGCCCCTCCATCACACTGATCCACCCACAGAACTCTGCCCGGTTACCTAGGATCCAACAGCCACAACAAGCCTCGCGGTACACACCAACATTCCACCTGGAATCCAACCGCTAACTGCCATCCCCAATGGCTGCTGCATCTTGTCAGTGTTGGGGGAGGGGCTGCATCCGACAAGAGGTTCCTAAGGTAAATGTGATTCTACCCACTAGCGTCCCATGGGCCTTTCTTCTTCCCTCTTTCCTTTTGTTCAGAGCTCTATGCACCGTACCAATGGAGGGAAGTGTGTCCCTTTTCAGTTGATGGTTTCACACGTCTTTAAACTTTCTAACAGTTCACAGTACACAGGGACCCACTAAAGGAGACTTATGTTCCTATAAGATCCATACACCCGGAATACATATGCGTCGCCTGATTTCTGCTGAAACACCCACACTCTCAGGACATGGATCCATTGGATTCATGGGGGCTGAAATTCCAAGAAATGAAACCAACCCCAATGTGCACTTTGCTGTCGGTCTCTTTTGCACTTAGTACACTTTGGCAGAGCTACTTGCCTTTGTTATAGGCTTCTTACATTTCTTCTCTACGTAGCCTAGAATATGGCATTCCTTCATCCTGTTGGAAGACATACAAGTCTACATCACGGACTAGGAATCCATTTGATTCCAAATCGGCATTAGTGTTAGGTCACGATATGCTCTTATGAATCAAAACTTACGAATATGAATGCACGCTTCTGATTTCCGAATACAAGTGTGCTGAGTACATGCAAGCCACGATACTGGGTCGATGCGTTCTGAATGACCCTTGACCTCACCTTGAGTATTTTCTTTTGAATAATCATGGTTCCCTTTGTATATGTCAGCCAACCATACCATTTTGGTGCTTGTTTGTTGGTTTGATTCTTTGTTGGTCTTCTTCTCGCTTGTTTTGCAAACACGTCAGGCCATGCATCTCTCCTTTCGCTTCAAACAGAGTCAAATAAGCTGATTCACTTAAGAGAGTGCTTCCAATCACCTATGGTTTCCTGCTTCCCTCTCCCATCTTTAGGGTTTTGATGTCCTCCTTAAGTTCTTCTTCTTTCTTCTCTGCCACACATGCTCTTCTTGCATTTCCAATAATGGTTTCTTCTTTCCATTCCATCTTGCTGCTTTTCTATTCAGGGGAGTTTTCTCAACCTTTCTTTTAGAAAAACTTTTGAACTGCTGAATTCTTTTAAGATTTGCCGGTCTGTAGAATTCTCTAGCTCTGCCGTTATTTGAAATGGTGTTCATGTGGCATAGGCTACCCTAGGTGGCAGCATTTGGCCATTCAGGTTATGGTCTGTGTCCTGGCACTCCTCCCTGTCCTGCAATATTGCTGCCGAGATATCAGCTGAAACCCCTCTGGAGGTTTCCTTGTGACTATGTTGTTTCCTCCAGGTGCATTTTAAATCACTCGGATATTCGTGAACTTTGTTGATTTGAATCATACAGCTGCTGGTAGGTCTATTGGGATTCCACCTCCTTCGGATGCTGTGTAATTCCTGAATTCGCATAGATGATTCTTTCTTGGCTTTCAGCAAGTTTCAGTCTGATTTTTCTACAGATAAATTTTCAGACATTTTTTGTTTCTTTATCTCTTGCTTTTCCATCTGGGACTCATGATTTCTATTCTTTCATGCCCTGTCTTAACCCAGGGTTCAACTGCAATGTTTTCATTTGTTTGCACTTGCTTTCCTATGTCTGCTTCTGACCGAGGTTTTTCTCTTCCCCTGTCTTCACAGTCATTCACGCGTCCCTCTGCATTATCTAGTCTGCTAAGGACTGAATTTTAGCCCTGATATTATCACAACCATTGAGTTTCCTGATATTTTTGGCTCGTGTTGAGACTTTCTCTTCCCCTTTTCTGGTATTCTGCCTTTTGTGATTCTGAGACACTGGTGTTCTTCAGTGTTTTCCTGACCTTCATTTTCAACACTTGTTCTGGATAGCGTTTTGCAGACTAGTTGTTTGAAAGCTTATCTTTTGCGCCTTCAATATCTTTGGAACTGAAAATGGTACTTCCTGTTTCTTTTACTGTTCTTCTTCATCTCTACTGGTCAGGTAATATCAGGTATCTAATGTAGACTTCTAGGGCTTTGTTAATTGAAAAATTTAGACTCTTGTCTCTACGCAATTCCATGGGATTTCTGTGAGGACAATTTCTCCTAGGCATTGATGCCATAACCTGTACCTGTGTGTGTTGTTTGGTATATCTCCAATTGCTGGTGTTGCATTAGTTGTGATGAACAACCCATTCTACTTCGATTAGCATAACTTCATTTTGATTATACTTATCTCACACTTCTGAAAGTGCACAGGACACTTCCTCTTGTGGAAATGAAGCTTCTAAAAGTTCTCAGCTCTGCATTCTTCTCTATGTCATTTTGGAGTGTTTCCAAAACAGCAAACTGAGAGTGCTCTTCTGCTTTTTATTGCCACGGGAATGTCCCAATGAAATCAGTTCTTTCCAGAGCTTCTCTGTCTACAGAAACACCAGTGGAAGCATATCTATGGATGTCACATATCAGGGCCTGCTGGAATGATCCCGCAGACCTTCCTTGTTGTCCTAGGTGCCGTACCGTGCCGGTGCCATCCAAAATGTAGCATCCGCTTTTGGGAGATAGTGCTGAAGGGAATGCTTCCTCTTCTCACGCTGTGGGCTTGGACCACTCTCCCTTGTCCTCTCATCCTTGTGGCACGGGTGCACGAAGGCAACCACAGAGTTGTTGCGCATCCTGTGACTCAAACCAAACCATAATCCCAGCCCAGGTTATGAATGCAGCATATCCTAAGGCTTTTCATTCTGATTTCAAATTCAAAGCCCCCTGGATCCCTCAGACCAGATGCAAGATATCTCTGATTCAGCCCCACACGTGCTCTATTGGCAAAATTCCCAATTGGTCCCTGGTCCTGCAGATGTACTGGGTGTGGCCATGGGACATATCGGTAATCGCAACCGCGCGACCAGTGTGGTTGATTTATTATTGGTACACAGTTCGGTTTGCTCTCTTGATTCGACCCACCACATCCCACAACGCACTCCAGATCCCTGAGACTCAGCGTGTGCCATCATCCGTAGCTCTATGCCTCACTGACCGTTGCCTCTGCTACCTCAAACTTGGCAGCTGGGATCTTGGTCTCAGAATTAACTGTGGGGATATTTTGCGCTGGTTTCTTTGAGTTCTCTCAGCCAAGCATCTGCTGTGCACTCTTGTAAATCTTAGCACATCACCTTCAAACCCATGTCTCCTGTCCGCTTGAGAGTGTGCGTCCAAGTTAAACAGAGTTTCACCCTTGTTGCTCCATCACCAGGGGTCCGAACCTGCACTGGTTTCCATTCCCTGCTTTGCATTCTCCTGCTTCCAGGTGTCCTGAGGCCTCATCCTGTCTTTGGGAGTAACAGACCTCTCTTCGGCCAGTGTCCTATGCTAAGGGCTGGGTGAGTGGATGTTTCCATTGCTCTGTACATGGGAGCGAGTGAGTGCAGGTTGCACTTCTTCTCTGCCAACTGGGCATCGATGAATCAACACTATCCAGATACATTTCACAGAAATGTGATATTTGCTTAGCTCTTTGTTTCTATACAGCCGTGGTGGGAGGGATTGTCCGAAGACAACTATTTTGACATTGTGTTGATATCCCATTTGCAGTCTTTAAGAAGTTTAACAGAACTCATTTACATGTTTTGGGAGTTATACGAAAATGGAGTTATTTTTTGAAACACACTCAATCGACCTAGAAGCCAGACTTGTCAATTTTGGTAACATTGTGTCAGCTCGACGGAAAAGCTAGACAGATAGAATGCAAACTAGCAGTCCAAACTGTTCAAGGGGTCATGTCAGCTCTTTAAGGTTGAAGCCTCCGAAACCAACAGGAACCATGAAATAACTTTTGGAAACATGGAATAACCCCCAACCTTGGATACACTTGTGCATGTGGTGCCCTGTATCCCAATGACACCTACTGGCCAATGTTGGCATTTCAAGGGGTAACATCCCTCTCTAGGAAAATACAAGAGGAAACAAACCAAATATATACATTTAGGTTTGAATCCAAAAGCACCTAGAGGCATTCTAGCTAGGAGAATCCTGCTGCAGTTATGCTAGTCTATTGAGAACCAGGTGTTTTTCTATCAGTGTTGAGAACGCTTAATCATCCGATCCTGTAGTTTAAAGCCATTTAACGCAACCAAGTCTGCACCCCCATGATATAGTGCCCCCGGGGGCTTGACTCAAGTGAAAGACGATCCACATAAGCTGTGTCTTTAATGTCATTGGCGACTTTTACAGTTCAGTTCACTTTCTGACTTGTACTATTTACCTTCACTGTCTTGAAAAACTGAAGCCTAATACAGATTCATGTTCAGTCAAAGATTCCCCTCACTTACCACACTCCCTTCACCCCAGGGAAGACATAAACACAACATTTCCTGAATCTAGCGGAAGGACATCGTTTCTAGGTGTGAGCTAAGTATTCAATTTTATCTATTTCAGCCGAGACTATTTGACCTTTAAGGTGTTCACTGTTGTTCACAGAGAGTGAAGCTGGAGGAACTCTGATTCTAGGAGGGGCTTGCTCTTCTCGTAATGGCTTCATTGCAGCTCAGGTACTGATCCTTCAAAATGGATGCCTGAGTGGAGGGGAGGCAAGGGCAAGTGCTCACTAGCTAGGCCCAAACCTGGGAAAAGGCTTACCTGGGCTTGGTGAATTCTGGTCTGAATGGCTTGGGAAGGCCCCTGGGGAAGTGTGGATTCCCATGACCTCTTCCAAGAACAGGAGCGTTTTGATCATCTCGGCCATCTCTTCTCTTGCAGACGTCAGGGACCTTGGACCCGTTCTTGGAGAAGAGAATTGAGGAACTTCCTCAAGTCCACGTTGGCACTCCGTATGTTTCTGCCAGTATCAGCGAGGTTCAATATGTCTCATGAATGTCTTTTGAGCCTGGTATCCTCTACAGCTGTCTCCACGCCAGTATTCTCCATTGTAGCAGAACATCTCTCATCCATGTGTTCGCATCTCTCCTCAATCCGTTCAGCCAGCTTATCGGCCAGCTTCTCTTCGTGTCTCCCCTAAAGTCGACTTCACCAGGACTGGGCAAGTCTGAAAGTACCTCGGAGCCTGACCAGTAAGCTGATGACAGGCAGATCTTCCACTGTCTGCCCTTTCAGGTTCTGGAAACTGACCTGTGACCTCAGGTCTTTGGGCAGCAGCAGTATCTCGAACTTACACAGCTTCCCGGACCAAACACCTAAGCCAAGCTCCACAGAGGGCGGCAGCCCCTCCATCACACTGATCCACCCACAGAACTCTGCCCGGTTACCTAGGATCCAACAGCCACAACAAACCTCGCGGTAAACACCAACATTCCACCTGGAATCCAACCGCTAACTGCCATCCCCAATGGCTGCTGCATCTTGTCAGTGTTGGGGGAGGGGCTGCATCCGACGAGAGGTTCCTAAGGTAAATGTGATTCTACCCACTAGCGTCCCATGGGCCTTTCTTCTTCCCTCTTTCCTTTTGTTCAGAGCTCTATGCACCGTACCAATGGAGGGAAGTGTGTCCCTTTTCAGTTGATGGTTTCACACGTCTTTAAACTTTCTAACAGTTCACAGTACACAGGGACCCACTAAAGGAGACTTATGTTCCTATAATATCCGTACACCCGGAATACATATGCGTCGCCTGATTTCTGCTGAAACACCCACACTCTCAGGACATGGATCCATTGGATTCATGGGGGCTGAAATTCCAAGAAATGAAACCAACCCCAATGTGCACTTTGCTGTCGGTCTCTTTTGCACTTAGTACACTTTGGCAGAGCTACTTGCCTTTGTTATAGGCTTCTTACATTTCTTCTCTACGTAGCCTAGAATATGGCATTCCTTCATCCTGTTGGAAGACATACAAGTCTACATCACGGACTAGGAATCCATTTGATTCCAAATCGGCATTAGTGTTAGGTCACGATATGCTCTTATGAATCAAAACTTACGAATATGAATGCACGCTTCTGATTTCCGAATACAAGTGTGCTGAGTACATGCAAGCCACGATACTGGGTCGATGCGTTCTGAATGACCCTTGACCTCACCTTGAGTATTTTCTTTTGAATAATCATGGTTCCCTTTGTATATGTCAGCCAACCATACCATTTTGGTGCTTGTTTGTTGGTTTGATTCTTTGTTGGTCTTCTTCTCGCTTGTTTTGCAAACACGTCAGGCCATGCATCTCTCCTTTCGCTTCAAACAGAGTCAAATAAGCTGATTCACTTAAGAGAGTGCTTCCAATCACCTATGATTTCCTGCTTCCCTCTCCCATCTTTAGGGTTTTGATGTCCTCCTTAAGTTCTTCTTCTTTCTTCTCTGCCACACATGCTCTTCTTGCATTTCCAATAATGGTTTCTTCTTTCCATTCCATCTTGCTGCTTTTCTATTCAGGGGAGTTTTCTCAACCTTTCTTTTAGAAAAACTTTTGAACTGCTGAATTCTTTTAAGATTTGCCGGTCTGTAGAATTCTCTAGCTCTGCCGTTATTTGAAATGGTGTTCATGTGGCATAGGCTACCCTAGGTGGCAGCATTTGGCCATTCAGGATATGGTCTGTGTCCTGGCACTCCTCCCTGTCCTGCAATATTGCTGCCGAGATATCAGCTGAAACCCCTCTGGAGGTTTCCTTGTGACTATGTTGTTTCCTCCAGGTGCATTTTAAATCACTCGGATATTCGTGAACTTTGTTGATTTGAATCATACAGCTGCTGGTAGGTCTATTGGGATTCCACCTCCTTCGGATGCTGTGTAATTCCTGAATTCGCATAGATGATTCTTTCTTGGCTTTCAGCAAGTTTCAGTCTGATTTTTCTACAGATAAATTTTCAGACACTTTTTGTTTCTTTATCTCTTGCTTTTCCATCTGGGACTCATGATTTCTATTCTTTCATGCCCTGTCTTAACCCAGGGTTCAACTGCAATGTTTTCATTTGTTTGCACTTGCTTTCCTATGTCTGCTTCTGACCGAGGTTTTTCTCTTCCCCTGTCTTCACAGTCATTCACGCGTCCCTCTGCATTATCTAGTCTGCTAAGGACTGAATTTTAGCCCTGATATTATCACAACCATTGAGTTTCCTGATATTTTTGGCTCGTGTTGAGACTTTCTCTTCCCCTTTTCTGGTATTCTGCCTTTTGTGATTCTGAGACACTGGTGTTCTTCAGTGTTTTCCTGACCTTCATTTTCAACACTTGTTCTGGATAGCGTTTTGCAGACTAGTTGTTTGAAAGCTTATCTTTTGCGCCTTCAATATCTTTGGAACTGAAAATGGTACTTCCTGTTTCTTTTACTGTTCTTCTTCATCTCTACTGGTCAGGTAATATCAGGTATCTAATGTAGACTTCTAGGGCTTTGTTAATTGAAAAATTTAGACTCTTGTCTCTACGCAATTCCATGGGATTTCTGTGAGGACAATTTCTCCTAGGCATTGATGCCATAACCTGTACCTGTGTGTGTTGTTTGGTATATCTCCAATTGCTGGTGTTGCATTAGTTGTGATGAACAACCCATTCTACTTCGATTAGCATAACTTCATTTTGATTATACTTATCTCACACTTCTGAAAGTGCACAGGACACTTCCTCTTGTGGAAATGAAGCTTCTAAAAGTTCTCAGCTCTGCATTCTTCTCTATGTCATTTTGGAGTGTTTCCAAAACAGCAAACTGAGAGTGCTCTTCTGCTTTTTATTGCCACGGGAATGTCCCAATGAAATCAGTTCTTTCCAGAGCTTCTCTGTCTACAGAAACACCAGTGGAAGCATATCTATGGATGTCACATATCAGGGCCTGCTGGAATGATCCCGCAGACCTTCCTTGTTGTCCTAGGTGCCGTACCGTGCCGGTGCCATCCAAAATGTAGCATCCGCTTTTGGGAGATAGTGCTGAAGGGAATGCTTCCTCTTCTCACGCTGTGGACTTGGACCACTCTCCCTTGTCCTCTCATCCTTGTGGCACGGGTGCACGAAGGCAACCACAGAGTTGTTGCGCATCCTGTGACTCAAACCAAACCATAATCCCAGCCCAAGTTATGAATGTAGCATATCCTAAGGCTTTTCATTCTGATTTCAAATTCAAGGCCCCCTGGATCCCTCAGACCAGATGCACGATATCTCTGATTCAGCCCCACACGTGCTCTATTGGCAAAATTCCCAATTGGTCCCTGGTCCTGCAGATGTACTGGGTGTGGCCATGGGACATATCGGTAATCGCAACCGCGCGACCAGTGTGGTTGATTTATTATTGGTACACAGTTCGGTTTGCTCTCTTGATTCGACCCACCACATCCCACAACGCACTCCAGATCCCTGAGACTCAGCGTGTGCCATCATCTGTAGCTCTATGCCTCACTGACCGTTGCCTCTGCTACCTCAAACTTGGCAGCTGGGATCTTGGTCTCAGAATTAACTGTGGGGATATTTTGCGCTGGTTTCTTTGAGTTCTCTCAGCCAAGCATCTGCTGTGCACTCTTGTAAATCTCAGCACATCACCTTCAAACCCATGTCTCCTGTCCGCTTGAGAGTGTGCGTCCAAGTTAAACAGAGTTTCACCCTTGTTGCTCCATCACCAGGGGTCCGAACCTGCACTGGTTTCCATTCCCTGCTTTGCATTTTCCTGCTTCCAGGTGTCCTGAGGCCTCATCCTGTCTTTGGAAGTAACAGACCTCTCTTCGGCAAGTGTCCTGTGCCAAGGGCTGGGTGAGTGGATGTTTCCATTGCTCTGTTCATGGGAGCGAGTGAGTGCAGGTTGCACTTCTTCTCTGCCAACTGGGCATCGATGAATCAACACTATCCAGATACATTTCACAGAAATGTGATATTTGCTTAGCTCTTTGTTTCTATACAGCCGTGGTGGGAGGGATGGTCCGAATACACCTGTTTTGACATTGTGTTGATATCTCATTTGCAGTCTTTAAGAAGTTTAAAAGAATTCATTTACATGTTTTGGGAGTTATACGAAAATGAAGTTATTTTTTGAAACACACTCAATCGACCTAGAAGCCAGACTTGTCAATTTTGGTAACATTTTGTCAGCTCGACGGAAAACCTAGACAGATAGAATGCAAATTGGCAGTCCAAACTGTTAAAGGGTTCATGTCGGCTCTTTACGGTTGAAGCCTCCGAAACCAACAGGAACCATGAAATAACTATTGGAAACTTGAAATAACCCCCAAACTTGGATACACTTGTGCATTGGTGCCCTTTACTCCCAATGACACCTACTGGCCAATATTGGCATTTCAAGGGGTAACATCCCTCTCTAGGTAAATACAAGAGGAAAGAAACCAAATATATACATTTAGGTTTGAATCCAAAAGCACCTAGAGGCATTCTAGCTAGGAGAACCCTGCTGCAATTATGCTAGTCTATGGAGAACCAGGTGTTCTTCTATCAGTGATGAGAACGCTTAATCATCCGATCATGTTGGGTAAAGCCATTTAACGCAACCAAGTCTGCACCCGCATGATATAGTGCCCACGGGGGCTTGACTCAAGTGAAAGACGATCCACATAAGCTGTGTCTTTTATATCATTGGCGACTTTTACAGTACAGTTCTCTTTCTGACTTGTACTCTTTACCTATACTGTCTTGAAAAATTGAGGCCTAATACAGATTCAAGTTCAGTCAGATTCCCCTCTCTTACCACACTCCCTTCACCCCAGGGAAGACATAAGCACAACATTTGCTGAATCTAGCGGAAGGCCATCGTTTCTAGGTGTGAGCTAAGTATTCAATTCCTATCTATTTCAGCCAAGTTTATTGGACCTTTAAGGAGTTCACTGTTGTTCACAGAGTGTGAAGCTGGAGGAACTCTGATTCTAGGAGGGGCTTGTTTTACTCGTAATGGCTTCATTGCAGCTCAGCTACTGATCCTTCAAAATGGATGCCTGTGTGGAGGGGAGGGAAGGCAAGTGCTTGCTAGCTAGGCCCAAACCTGGGAAAAGGCTTACCTGGGCTTGGTGAATTCTGGTCTGAATGGCTTGGGAAGGCCCCTTGGGAAGTGTGGATTCCCATGACCTCTTCCAAGAACAGGAGCGTTTTGATCATCTCGGCCATCTCTTCTCTTGCAGACGTCAGGGACCTTGGACCCGTTCTTGGAGAAGAGAATTGAGGAACTTCCTCAAGTCCACGTTGGCACTCCGTATGTTTCTGCCAGTATCAGCGAGGTTCAATATGTCTCATGAATGTCTTTTGAGCCTGGTATCCTCTACAGCTGTCTCCACGCCAGTATTCTCCATTGTAGCAGAACATCTCTCATCCATGTGTTCGCATCTCTCCTCAATCCGTTCAGCCAGCTTTTCGGCCAGCTTCTCTTCGTGTCTCCCCTAAAGTTGACTTCACCAGGACTGGGCAAGTCTGAAAGTACCTCGGAGCCTGACCAGTAAGCTGATGACAGGCAGATCTTCCACTGTCTGCCCTTTCAGGTTCTGGAAACTGACCTGTGACCTCAGGTCTTTGGGCAGCAGCAGTATCTCGAACTTACACAGCTTCCCGGACCAAACACCTAAGCCAAGCTCCACAGAGGGCGGCAGCCCCTCCATCACACTGATCCACCCACAGAACTCTGCCCGGTTACCTAGGATCCAACAGCCACAACAAGCCTCGCGGTACACACCAACATTCCACCTGGAATCCAACCGCTAACTGCCATCCCCAATGGCTGCTGCATCTTGTCAGTGTTGGGGGAGGGGCTGCATCCGACGAGAAGTTCCTAAGGTAAATGTGATTCTACCCACTAGCGTCCCATGGGCCTTTCTTCTTCCCTCTTTCCTTTTGTTCAGATCTCTATGCACAGTACCAATGGAGGGAAGTGTGTCCCTTTTCAGTTGATGGTTTCACACGTCTTTAAACTTTCTAACAGTTCACAGTACACAGAGACCCACTAAAGGAGACTTATGTTCCTATAATATCCGTACACCCGGAATACATATGCGTCGCCTGATTTCTGCTGAAACACCCGCACTCTCAGGACATGGATCCATTGGTTTCATGGGGGCTGAAATTCCAAGAAATGAAACCAACCCCAATGTGCACTTTGCTGTCAGTCTCTTTTGCTCTTAGTACACTTTGGCAGAGCTACTTGCCTTTGTTATAGGCTTCTTACAATTCTTCTCTACGTAGCCTAGAATATGGCATTCCTTCATCCTGTTGGAAGACATACAAGTCTACATCACGGACTAGGAATCCATTTGATTCCAAATCGGCATTAGGGTTAGGTCACGATATGTTCTTATGAATCAAAATTTACGAATATGAATGCACGCCTCCGAATACAAGTGTGCTGAGTACATGCAAGCCGCGATAATGGGTCGATGCATGCTGAATGATCCTTGACATCACCTTAAGTATTTTCTTTTGAATAATCATGGTTCCCTTGGTAAATATCAGCCAACCGTACCATTTTGGTGTTTGTTTGTTGGTTTGATTCTTTGTTGGTCTGCTTCTCGCTTGTATTGCAAACACGACAGGCCATGCATCTCTCCTTAAGCTTGAAACAGAGAGTCAAATAAGCTGATTCACTTAAGAGAGTGCTTCCAATCACCTATGATTTCCTGCTTCCCTCTCCCATCTTTAGGGTTTTGATGTCCTCCTTGCCTTCTTCTTGTTTCTTCTTTGCCACTCCTGCTCTTCTTGCATTTCCAATAATGGTTTCTTCTTTCCATTTCATCTTGCTGCTTTTCTATTCAGGGTAGATTTCTCAACCATTCTTGTAGGATAAGTTTTGAACTGCTGAATTCTTTTAAGATTTGCCGGTTTGTGGAATTTTCTAGCTCTGCCGTTATTAGGACTGGCGGTCATGTGGCATAGGCTCCCCTAGGTGGCAGCATTTGGCCATTCAGGATATGGTCTGTGTCCTGGCACTCCTCCCTCTCCTGCAATATTGCTGCCGAGATATCAGCTGAATCCCCTCTTGAGGTTCCCTTGTGACTATGTTGTTTCCTCCAGGTGCATTTTAAATCACTGTGATATTCGTGAGCTTTGTTGATTTGAATCATACAGCTGCTGGTAGGTCTATTGGGATTCCACCTCCTTTGGATGCTGTGTAATTCCTGAATTCGCATACATGATTCTTTCTTGGCTTTCAGGAAGTTTCAGTCTGATTTTTCTACAGATAAATTTTCAGACATTTTTTGTTTCCTTATCTCTTGCTTTTCCATCTGGGACCCTTATGAATTCTAGTCTTTCATGCCCTGTCTTAACCCAGGGTTCAACAGCAATGTTTACATTGCTTTGCACTTGCTTTCCTATGTCTGCTTCTGACCGAGGTTTTTCTGATCCCATGTCTTCACAGTCATTCACGCGTCCCTCTGCATTATCTAGTCTGCTTACGACTAAATTTTAGCCCTGATATTATCACATCCATTGAGTTTCCTGATATTTTTTGGCTCGTCTTTAGACTTTCTCTTCCCCTTTTCCGGTATTCTGCCTTATGTGATTCTGAGACACTGTTGTTTTTCAGTGATTTCCTGACCTCCATTTTCAACACATGGTCTGGATAGCGTTTTGCAGTCTAGTTGTTTGAAAGCTTATCTTTTGGGCCTTCAATATCTTTGGAACTGAAAATGGTACTTCCTGTTTCTTTTACTGTACTTCTTCGCCTCTACTGCTCAGGTAATATCAGGTATGTAATGTGGACTTCTAGGGCTTTGTTAAGTGAAAATTTTAGACTTTTGGCTCTACGCAATTCCATGGGATTTCTGTGCGGACAATTTCTCCTAGACATTGATGCCATATCGTGTTCCTGTGTGTGTTGTCTGGTATATCTCCAATTGCTGTTGTTGCATTAGTTTTGATGAAAAACCAATACTATTTCGATTTGCATAACTTCATTTTGATAATGCTTATCTCACAATTCTGAAAGTGCGCAGGACACTTCCTCTTGTGGAAATGAAGCTTTTAAAGGTTCTCAGCTCTGCATTCTGCTCTAGGTCGTTTTGGAGTGTTTCCAAAACAGCAAACTGAGAGTGCGCTTGTGCTTTGTAGTTCCACGGGAATGTCCCAATGAAAGCAGTTCTTCTCAGAGCTTCTCTGTCTACAGAAACACCAGTGGAAGCATATCTATGGATGTCACATATCAGGGCCTGCTGGAATGATCCCGCAGACCTACCTTGGTGTCCTCGGTGCCGTACCGTGCTGGTGCCATCCAAAATGTAGCATCCGCTTTAGGGAGATAATGCTGTAGGTAATGCTTCCTCTTCTAACGCTGTGGACTTGGACCACTCTTCCTTGTCCTCTCATCCTTGTGGCACGGGTGCACGAAGGCAACCACACAGCTGTTGTGCATCCTGTGCCTCAAACCAAACCATAATCCCAGCCCAGGTTATGAATGTAGCAGATCCTAAGGCTTTTCATTCTGATTTCAAAACCAAGGCCCCCTGGATCCCTCAGACCAGATGAACGATATCTCTGATTCAGCCCCACACGTGCTCTATTGGCAAAATGCCCAATTGGTCCCTGGTCCTGCAGATTCACTGGGTGTGGCCATGGGACATATTGGTAATCTCAACCACGTGACCAGTTTTGATGCTTTATCATTGGTACACATTTTGGTTTGCTCTCTTGATTCGACCCACCACATCCCACAATGCACTCCAGATCCCTGAGACTCAGCGTGTGCCATCATTCGTAGCCCTATCCCTCACAGAACGTTGCCTCTGCTACCTCAAATGTGGCAGCTGGGATCTTGGACTCCGAATCAACTGTGGGGATATTTTGCGCTGGTTTCTTTGAGTTCTGTCAGCCAAGCATCTGCTGTGCACTCTTGTAAATCTCAGCACATCACCTTCTATCCCATGTCTCCTGTCCGCTTGAGAGTGTGCGTCCAAGTTAAACAGAGTTTCACCCTTGTTGCTCCATCACCAGGGGTCAGACCCTCACTGGATTCCATTTCCTGCTTTGCCTTCTCCTGCTTCCAGGTGTCCTGAGGCCTCATCCTGTCTTTGGAAGTAACAGACCTCTCTTCGGCAAGTGTCCTGTGCCAAGGGCTGGGTGAGTGGATGTTTCCATTGCTCTGTTCATGGGAGCGAGTGAGTGCAGGTTGCACTTCTTCTCTGCCAACTGGGCATCGATGAATCAACACTATCCAGATACATTTCACAGAAATGTGATATTTGCTTAGCTCTTTGTTTCTATACAGCCGTGGTGGGAGGGATGGTCCGAATACACCTGTTTTGACATTGTGTTGATATCTCATTTGCAGTCTTTAAGAAGTTTAAAAGAATTCATTTACATGTTTTGGGAGTTATACGAAAATGAAGTTATTTTTTGAAACACACTCAATCGACCTAGAAGCCAGACTTGTCAATTTTGGTAACATTTTGTCAGCTCGACGGAAAACCTAGACAGATACAATGCAAATTGGCAGTCCAAACTGTTAAAGGGTTCATGTCGGCTCTTTACGGTTGAAGCCTCCGAAACCAACAGGAACCATGAAATAACTATTGGAAACTTGAAATAACCCCCAAACTTGGATACACTTGTGCATTGGTGCCCTTTACTCCCAATGACACCTACTGGCCAATATTGGCATTTCAAGGGGTAACATCCCTCTCTAGGAAAATACAAGAGGAAAGAAACCAAATATATACATTTAGGTTTGAATCCAAAAGCACCTAGAGGCATTCTAGCTAGGAGAACCCTGCTGCAATTATGCTAGTCTATGGAGAACCAGGTGTTCTTCTATCAGTGATGAGAACGCTTAATCATCCGATCATGTTGGGTAAAGCCATTTAATGCAACCATGTCTGCACCCGCATGATATAGTGCCCACGGGGGCTTGACTCAAGTGAAAGACGATCCACATAAGCTGTGTCTTTTATATCATTGGCGACTTTTACAGTACAGTTCTCTTTCTGACTTGTACTATTTACCTATACTGTCTTGAAAAATTGAGGCCTAATACAGATTCAAGTTCAGTCAGATTCCCCTCTCTTACCACACTCCCTTCACCCCAGGGAAGACATAAACACAACATTTGCTGAATCTAGCGGAAGGCCATCGTTTCTAGGTGTGAGCTAAGTATTCAATTCCTATCTATTTCAGCCAAGTTTATTGGACCTTTAAGGAGTTCACTGTTGTTCACAGAGTGTGAAGCTGGAGGAACTCTGATTCTAGGAGGGGCTTGTTTTACTCGTAATGGCTTCGTTGCAGCTCAGCTACTGATCCTTCAAAATGGATGCCTGTGTGGAGGGGAGGGAAGGCAAGTGCTTGCTAGCTAGGCCCAAACCTGGGAAAAGGCTTACCTGGGCTTGGTGAATTCTGGTCTGAATGGCTTGGGAAGGCCCCTGGGGAAGTGTGGATTCCCATGACCTCTTCCAAGAACAGGAGCGTTTTGATCATCTCGGCCATCTCTTCTCTTGCAGACGTCAGGGACCTTGGACCCGTTCTTGGAGAAGAGAATTGAGGAACTTCCTCAAGTCCACGTTGGCACTCCGTATGTTTCTGCCAGTATCAGCGAGGTTCAATATGTCTCATGAATGTCTTTTGAGCCTGGTATCCTCTACAGCTGTCTCCACGCCAGTATTCTCCATTGTAGCAGAACATCTCTCATCCATGTGTTCGCATCTCTCCTCAATCCGTTCAGCCAGCTTATCGGCCAGCTTCTCTTCGTGTCTCCCCTAAAGTCGACTTCACCAGGACTGGGCAAGTCTGAAAGTACCTCGGAGCCTGACCAGTAAGCTGATGACAGGCAGATCTTCCACTGTCTGCCCTTTCAGGTTCTGGAAACTGACCTGTGACCTCAGGTCTTTGGGCAGCAGCAGTATCTCGAACTTACACAGCTTCCCGGACCAAACACCTAAGCCAAGCTCCACAGAGGGCGGCAGCCCCTCCATCACACTGATCCACCCACAGAACTCTGCCCGGTTACCTAGGATCCAACAGCCACAACAAACCTCGCGGTAAACACCAACATTCCACCTGGAATCCAACCGCTAACTGCCATCCCCAATGGCTGCTGCATCTTGTCAGTGTTGGGGGAGGGGCTGCATCCGACGAGAGGTTCCTAAGGTAAATGTGATTCTACCCACTAGCGTCCCATGGGCCTTTCTTCTTCCCTCTTTCCTTTTGTTCAGAGCTCTATGCACCGTACCAATGGAGGGAAGTGTGTCCCTTTTCAGTTGATGGTTTCACACGTCTTTAAACTTTCTAACAGTTCACAGTACACAGGGACCCACTAAAGGAGACTTATGTTCCTATAATATCCGTACACCCGGAATACATATGCGTCGCCTGATTTCTGCTGAAACACCCACACTCTCAGGACATGGATCCATTGGATTCATGGGGGCTGAAATTCCAAGAAATGAAACCAACCCCAATGTGCACTTTGCTGTCGGTCTCTTTTGCACTTAGTACACTTTGGCAGAGCTACTTGCCTTTGTTATAGGCTTCTTACATTTCTTCTCTACGTAGCCTAGAATATGGCATTCCTTCATCCTGTTGGAAGACATACAAGTCTACATCACGGACTAGGAATCCATTTGATTCCAAATCGGCATTAGTGTTAGGTCACGATATGCTCTTATGAATCAAAACTTACGAATATGAATGCACGCTTCTGATTTCCGAATACAAGTGTGCTGAGTACATGCAAGCCACGATACTGGGTCGATGCGTTCTGAATGACCCTTGACCTCACCTTGAGTATTTTCTTTTGAATAATCATGGTTCCCTTTGTATATGTCAGCCAACCATACCATTTTGGTGCTTGTTTGTTGGTTTGATTCTTTGTTGGTCTTCTTCTCGCTTGTTTTGCAAACACGTCAGGCCATGCATCTCTCCTTTCGCTTCAAACAGAGTCAAATAAGCTGATTCACTTAAGAGAGTGCTTCCAATCACCTATGATTTCCTGCTTCCCTCTCCCATCTTTAGGGTTTTGATGTCCTCCTTAAGTTCTTCTTCTTTCTTCTCTGCCACACATGCTCTTCTTGCATTTCCAATAATGGTTTCTTCTTTCCATTCCATCTTGCTGCTTTTCTATTCAGGGGAGTTTTCTCAACCTTTCTTTTAGAAAAACTTTTGAACTGCTGAATTCTTTTAAGATTTGCCGGTCTGTAGAATTCTCTAGCTCTGCCGTTATTTGAAATGGTGTTCATGTGGCATAGGCTACCCTAGGTGGCAGCATTTGGCCATTCAGGATATGGTCTGTGTCCTGGCACTCCTCCCTGTCCTGCAATATTGCTGCCGAGATATCAGCTGAAACCCCTCTGGAGGTTTCCTTGTGACTATGTTGTTTCCTCCAGGTGCATTTTAAATCACTCGGATATTCGTGAACTTTGTTGATTTGAATCATACAGCTGCTGGTAGGTCTATTGGGATTCCACCTCCTTCGGATGCTGTGTAATTCCTGAATTCGCATAGATGATTCTTTCTTGGCTTTCAGCAAGTTTCAGTCTGATTTTTCTACAGATAAATTTTCAGACACTTTTTGTTTCTTTATCTCTTGCTTTTCCATCTGGGACTCATGATTTCTATTCTTTCATGCCCTGTCTTAACCCAGGGTTCAACTGCAATGTTTTCATTTGTTTGCACTTGCTTTCCTATGTCTGCTTCTGACCGAGGTTTTTCTCTTCCCCTGTCTTCACAGTCATTCACGCGTCCCTCTGCATTATCTAGTCTGCTAAGGACTGAATTTTAGCCCTGATATTATCACAACCATTGAGTTTCCTGATATTTTTGGCTCGTGTTGAGACTTTCTCTTCCCCTTTTCTGGTATTCTGCCTTTTGTGATTCTGAGACACTGGTGTTCTTCAGTGTTTTCCTGACCTTCATTTTCAACACTTGTTCTGGATAGCGTTTTGCAGACTAGTTGTTTGAAAGCTTATCTTTTGCGCCTTCAATATCTTTGGAACTGAAAATGGTACTTCCTGTTTCTTTTACTGTTCTTCTTCATCTCTACTGGTCAGGTAATATCAGGTATCTAATGTAGACTTCTAGGGCTTTGTTAATTGAAAAATTTAGACTCTTGTCTCTACGCAATTCCATGGGATTTCTGTGAGGACAATTTCTCCTAGGCATTGATGCCATAACCTGTACCTGTGTGTGTTGTTTGGTATATCTCCAATTGCTGGTGTTGCATTAGTTGTGATGAACAACCCATTCTACTTCGATTAGCATAACTTCATTTTGATTATACTTATCTCACACTTCTGAAAGTGCACAGGACACTTCCTCTTGTGGAAATGAAGCTTCTAAAAGTTCTCAGCTCTGCATTCTTCTCTATGTCATTTTGGAGTGTTTCCAAAACAGCAAACTGAGAGTGCTCTTCTGCTTTTTATTGCCACGGGAATGTCCCAATGAAATCAGTTCTTTCCAGAGCTTCTCTGTCTACAGAAACACCAGTGGAAGCATATCTATGGATGTCACATATCAGGGCCTGCTGGAATGATCCCGCAGACCTTCCTTGTTGTCCTAGGTGCCGTACCGTGCCGGTGCCATCCAAAATGTAGCATCCGCTTTTGGGAGATAGTGCTGAAGGGAATGCTTCCTCTTCTCACGCTGTGGACTTGGACCACTCTCCCTTGTCCTCTCATCCTTGTGGCACGGGTGCACGAAGGCAACCACAGAGTTGTTGCGCATCCTGTGACTCAAACCAAACCATAATCCCAGCCCAAGTTATGAATGTAGCATATCCTAAGGCTTTTCATTCTGATTTCAAATTCAAGGCCCCCTGGATCCCTCAGACCAGATGCACGATATCTCTGATTCAGCCCCACACGTGCTCTATTGGCAAAATTCCCAATTGGTCCCTGGTCCTGCAGATGTACTGGGTGTGGCCATGGGACATATCGGTAATCGCAACCGCGCGACCAGTGTGGTTGATTTATTATTGGTACACAGTTCGGTTTGCTCTCTTGATTCGACCCACCACATCCCACAACGCACTCCAGATCCCTGAGACTCAGCGTGTGCCATCATCTGTAGCTCTATGCCTCACTGACCGTTGCCTCTGCTACCTCAAACTTGGCAGCTGGGATCTTGGTCTCAGAATTAACTGTGGGGATATTTTGCGCTGGTTTCTTTGAGTTCTCTCAGCCAAGCATCTGCTGTGCACTCTTGTAAATCTCAGCACATCACCTTCAAACCCATGTCTCCTGTCCGCTTGAGAGTGTGCGTCCAAGTTAAACAGAGTTTCACCCTTGTTGCTCCATCACCAGGGGTCCGAACCTGCACTGGTTTCCATTCCCTGCTTTGCATTTTCCTGCTTCCAGGTGTCCTGAGGCCTCATCCTGTCTTTGGAAGTAACAGACCTCTCTTCGGCAAGTGTCCTGTGCCAAGGGCTGGGTGAGTGGATGTTTCCATTGCTCTGTTCATGGGAGCGAGTGAGTGCAGGTTGCACTTCTTCTCTGCCAACTGGGCATCGATGAATCAACACTATCCAGATACATTTCACAGAAATGTGATATTTGCTTAGCTCTTTGTTTCTATACAGCCGTGGTGGGAGGGATGGTCCGAATACACCTGTTTTGACATTGTGTTGATATCTCATTTGCAGTCTTTAAGAAGTTTAAAAGAATTCATTTACATGTTTTGGGAGTTATACGAAAATGAAGTTATTTTTTGAAACACACTCAATCGACCTAGAAGCCAGACTTGTCAATTTTGGTAACATTTTGTCAGCTCGACGGAAAACCTAGACAGATAGAATGCAAATTGGCAGTCCAAACTGTTAAAGGGTTCATGTCGGCTCTTTACGGTTGAAGCCTCCGAAACCAACAGGAACCATGAAATAACTATTGGAAACTTGAAATAACCCCCAAACTTGGATACACTTGTGCATTGGTGCCCTTTACTCCCAATGACACCTACTGGCCAATATTGGCATTTCAAGGGGTAACATCCCTCTCTAGGTAAATACAAGAGGAAAGAAACCAAATATATACATTTAGGTTTGAATCCAAAAGCACCTAGAGGCATTCTAGCTAGGAGAACCCTGCTGCAATTATGCTAGTCTATGGAGAACCAGGTGTTCTTCTATCAGTGATGAGAACGCTTAATCATCCGATCATGTTGGGTAAAGCCATTTAACGCAACCAAGTCTGCACCCGC
The DNA here is from genome assembly GCF_048564905.1 of Vicugna pacos. Taxonomy (NCBI): domain Eukaryota; kingdom Metazoa; phylum Chordata; class Mammalia; order Artiodactyla; family Camelidae; genus Vicugna; species Vicugna pacos. The sequence goes on along the minus strand of NW_027328741.1, from coordinate 95,962,168 downwards.
ATGATATAGTGCCCACGGGGGCTTGACTCAAGTGAAAGACGATCCACATAAGCTGTGTCTTTTATATCATTGGCGACTTTTACAGTACAGTTCTCTTTCTGACTTGTACTCTTTACCTATACTGTCTTGAAAAATTGAGGCCTAATACAGATTCAAGTTCAGTCAGATTCCCCTCTCTTACCACACTCCCTTCACCCCAGGGAAGACATAAGCACAACATTTGCTGAATCTAGCGGAAGGCCATCGTTTCTAGGTGTGAGCTAAGTATTCAATTCCTATCTATTTCAGCCAAGTTTATTGGACCTTTAAGGAGTTCACTGTTGTTCACAGAGTGTGAAGCTGGAGGAACTCTGATTCTAGGAGGGGCTTGTTTTACTCGTAATGGCTTCATTGCAGCTCAGCTACTGATCCTTCAAAATGGATGCCTGTGTGGAGGGGAGGGAAGGCAAGTGCTTGCTAGCTAGGCCCAAACCTGGGAAAAGGCTTACCTGGGCTTGGTGAATTCTGGTCTGAATGGCTTGGGAAGGCCCCTTGGGAAGTGTGGATTCCCATGACCTCTTCCAAGAACAGGAGCGTTTTGATCATCTCGGCCATCTCTTCTCTTGCAGACGTCAGGGACCTTGGACCCGTTCTTGGAGAAGAGAATTGAGGAACTTCCTCAAGTCCACGTTGGCACTCCGTATGTTTCTGCCAGTATCAGCGAGGTTCAATATGTCTCATGAATGTCTTTTGAGCCTGGTATCCTCTACAGCTGTCTCCACGCCAGTATTCTCCATTGTAGCAGAACATCTCTCATCCATGTGTTCGCATCTCTCCTCAATCCGTTCAGCCAGCTTTTCGGCCAGCTTCTCTTCGTGTCTCCCCTAAAGTTGACTTCACCAGGACTGGGCAAGTCTGAAAGTACCTCGGAGCCTCACCAGTAAGCTGATGACAGGCAGATCTTCCACTGTCTGCCCTTTCAGGTTCTGGAAACTGACCTGTGACCTCAGGTCTTTGGGCAGCAGCAGTATCTCGAACTTACACAGCTTCCCGGACCAAACACCTAAGCCAAGCTCCACAGAGGGCGGCAGCCCCTCCATCACACTGATCCACCCACAGAACTCTGCCCGGTTACCTAGGATCCAACAGCCACAACAAGCCTCGCGGTACACACCAACATTCCACCTGGAATCCAACCGCTAACTGCCATCCCCAATGGCTGCTGCATCTTGTCAGTGTTGGGGGAGGGGCTGCATCCGACGAGAAGTTCCTAAGGTAAATGTGATTCTACCCACTAGCGTCCCATGGGCCTTTCTTCTTCCCTCTTTCCTTTTGTTCAGATCTCTATGCACAGTACCAATGGAGGGAAGTGTGTCCCTTTTCAGTTGATGGTTTCACACGTCTTTAAACTTTCTAACAGTTCACAGTACACAGAGACCCACTAAAGGAGACTTATGTTCCTATAATATCCGTACACCCGGAATACATATGCGTCGCCTGATTTCTGCTGAAACACCCGCACTCTCAGGACATGGATCCATTGGTTTCATGGGGGCTGAAATTCCAAGAAATGAAACCAACCCCAATGTGCACTTTGCTGTCAGTCTCTTTTGCTCTTAGTACACTTTGGCAGAGCTACTTGCCTTTGTTATAGGCTTCTTACAATTCTTCTCTACGTAGCCTAGAATATGGCATTCCTTCATCCTGTTGGAAGACATACAAGTCTACATCACGGACTAGGAATCCATTTGATTCCAAATCGGCATTAGGGTTAGGTCACGATATGTTCTTATGAATCAAAATTTACGAATATGAATGCACGCCTCCGAATACAAGTGTGCTGAGTACATGCAAGCCGCGATAATGGGTCGATGCATGCTGAATGATCCTTGACATCACCTTAAGTATTTTCTTTTGAATAATCATGGTTCCCTTGGTAAATATCAGCCAACCGTACCATTTTGGTGTTTGTTTGTTGGTTTGATTCTTTGTTGGTCTGCTTCTCGCTTGTATTGCAAACACGACAGGCCATGCATCTCTCCTTAAGCTTGAAACAGAGAGTCAAATAAGCTGATTCACTTAAGAGAGTGCTTCCAATCACCTATGATTTCCTGCTTCCCTCTCCCATCTTTAGGGTTTTGATGTCCTCCTTGCCTTCTTCTTGTTTCTTCTTTGCCACTCATGCTCTTCTTGCATTTCCAATAATGGTTTCTTCTTTCCATTTCATCTTGCTGCTTTTCTATTCAGGGTAGATTTCTCAACCATTCTTGTAGGATAAGTTTTGAACTGCTGAATTCTTTTAAGATTTGCCGGTTTGTGGAATTTTCTAGCTCTGCCGTTATTAGGACTGGCGGTCATGTGGCATAGGCTCCCCTAGGTGGCAGCATTTGGCCATTCAGGATATGGTCTGTGTCCTGGCACTCCTCCCTCTCCTGCAATATTGCTGCCGAGATATCAGCTGAATCCCCTCTTGAGGTTCCCTTGTGACTATGTTGTTTCCTCCAGGTGCATTTTAAATCACTGTGATATTCGTGAGCTTTGTTGATTTGAATCATACAGCTGCTGGTAGGTCTATTAGGATTCCACCTCCTTTGGATGCTGTGTAATTCCTGAATTCGCATACATGATTCTTTCTTGGCTTTCAGGAAGTTTCAGTCTGATTTTTCTACAGATAAATTTTCAGACATTTTTTGTTTCCTTATCTCTTGCTTTTCCATCTGGGACCCTTATGAATTCTAGTCTTTCATGCCCTGTCTTAACCCAGGGTTCAACAGCAATGTTTACATTGCTTTGCACTTGCTTTCCTATGTCTGCTTCTGACCGAGGTTTTTCTGATCCCATGTCTTCACAGTCATTCACGCGTCCCTCTGCATTATCTAGTCTGCTTACGACTAAATTTTAGCCCTGATATTATCACATCCATTGAGTTTCCTGATATTTTTTGGCTCGTCTTTAGACTTTCTCTTCCCCTTTTCCGGTATTCTGCCTTATGTGATTCTGAGACACTGTTGTTTTTCAGTGATTTCCTGACCTCCATTTTCAACACATGGTCTGGATAGCGTTTTGCAGTCTAGTTGTTTGAAAGCTTATCTTTTGGGCCTTCAATATCTTTGGAACTGAAAATGGTACTTCCTGTTTCTTTTACTGTACTTCTTCGCCTCTACTGCTCAGGTAATATCAGGTATGTAATGTGGACTTCTAGGGCTTTGTTAAGTGAAAATTTTAGACTTTTGGCTCTACGCAATTCCATGGGATTTCTGTGCGGACAATTTCTCCTAGACATTGATGCCATATCGTGTTCCTGTGTGTGTTGTCTGGTATATCTCCAATTGCTGTTGTTGCATTAGTTTTGATGAAAAACCAATACTATTTCGATTTGCATAACTTCATTTTGATAATGCTTATCTCACAATTCTGAAAGTGCGCAGGACACTTCCTCTTGTGGAAATGAAGCTTTTAAAGGTTCTCAGCTCTGCATTCTGCTCTAGGTCGTTTTGGAGTGTTTCCAAAACAGCAAACTGAGAGTGCGCTTGTGCTTTGTAGTTCCACGGGAATGTCCCAATGAAAGCAGTTCTTCTCAGAGCTTCTCTGTCTACAGAAACACCAGTGGAAGCATATCTATGGATGTCACATATCAGGGCCTGCTGGAATGATCCCGCAGACCTACCTTGGTGTCCTCGGTGCCGTACCGTGCTGGTGCCATCCAAAATGTAGCATCCGCTTTAGGGAGATAATGCTGTAGGTAATGCTTCCTCTTCTAACGCTGTGGACTTGGACCACTCTTCCTTGTCCTCTCATCCTTGTGGCACGGGTGCACGAAGGCAACCACACAGCTGTTGCGCATCCTGTGCCTCAAACCAAACCATAATCCCAGCCCAGGTTATGAATGTAGCAGATCCTAAGGCTTTTCATTCTGATTTCAAAACCAAGGCCCCCTGGATCCCTCAGACCAGATGAACGATATCTCTGATTCAGCCCCACACGTGCTCTATTGGCAAAATGCCCAATTGGTCCCTGGTCCTGCAGATGCACTGGGTGTGGCCATGGGACATATTGGTAATCTCAACCACGTGACCAGTTTTGATGCTTTATCATTGGTACACATTTTGGTTTGCTCTCTTGATTCGACCCACCACATCCCACAATGCACTCCAGATCCCTGAGACTCAGCGTGTGCCATCATTCGTAGCCCTATCCCTCACAGAACGTTGCCTCTGCTACCTCAAATGTGGCAGCTGGGATCTTGGACTCCGAATCAACTGTGGGGATATTTTGCGCTGGTTTCTTTGAGTTCTGTCAGCCAAGCATCTGCTGTGCACTCTTGTAAATCTCAGCACATCACCTTCTATCCCATGTCTCCTGTCCGCTTGAGAGTGTGCGTCCAAGTTAAACAGAGTTTCACCCTTGTTGCTCCATCACCAGGGGTCAGACCCTCACTGGATTCCATTTCCTGCTTTGCCTTCTCCTGCTTCCAGGTGTCCTGAGGCCTCATCCTGTCTTTGGAAGTAACAGACCTCTCTTCGGCAAGTGTCCTGTGCCAAGGGCTGGGTGAGTGGATGTTTCCATTGCTCTGTTCATGGGAGCGAGTGAGTGCAGGTTGCACTTCTTCTCTGCCAACTGGGCATCGATGAATCAACACTATCCAGATACATTTCACAGAAATGTGATATTTGCTTAGCTCTTTGTTTCTATACAGCCGTGGTGGGAGGGATGGTCCGAATACACCTGTTTTGACATTGTGTTGATATCTCATTTGCAGTCTTTAAGAAGTTTAAAAGAATTCATTTACATGTTTTGGGAGTTATACGAAAATGAAGTTATTTTTTGAAACACACTCAATCGACCTAGAAGCCAGACTTGTCAATTTTGGTAACATTTTGTCAGCTCGACGGAAAACCTAGACAGATACAATGCAAATTGGCAGTCCAAACTGTTAAAGGGTTCATGTCGGCTCTTTACGGTTGAAGCCTCCGAAACCAACAGGAACCATGAAATAACTATTGGAAACTTGAAATAACCCCCAAACTTGGATACACTTGTGCATTGGTGCCCTTTACTCCCAATGACACCTACTGGCCAATATTGGCATTTCAAGGGGTAACATCCCTCTCTAGGAAAATACAAGAGGAAAGAAACCAAATATATACATTTAGGTTTGAATCCAAAAGCACCTAGAGGCATTCTAGCTAGGAGAACCCTGCTGCAATTATGCTAGTCTATGGAGAACCAGGTGTTCTTCTATCAGTGATGAGAACGCTTAATCATCCGATCATGTTGGGTAAAGCCATTTAATGCAACCATGTCTGCACCCGCATGATATAGTGCCCACGGGGGCTTGACTCAAGTGAAAGACGATCCACATAAGCTGTGTCTTTTATATCATTGGCGACTTTTACAGTACAGTTCTCTTTCTGACTTGTACTATTTACCTATACTGTCTTGAAAAATTGAGGCCTAATACAGATTCAAGTTCAGTCAGATTCCCCTCTCTTACCACACTCCCTTCACCCCAGGGAAGACATAAACACAACATTTGCTGAATCTAGCGGAAGGCCATCGTTTCTAGGTGTGAGCTAAGTATTCAATTCCTATCTATTTCAGCCAAGTTTATTGGACCTTTAAGGAGTTCACTGTTGTTCACAGAGTGTGAAGCTGGAGGAACTCTGATTCTAGGAGGGGCTTGTTTTACTCGTAATGGCTTCGTTGCAGCTCAGCTACTGATCCTTCAAAATGGATGCCTGTGTGGAGGGGAGGGAAGGCAAGTGCTTGCTAGCTAGGCCCAAACCTGGGAAAAGGCTTACCTGGGCTTGGTGAATTCTGGTCTGAATGGCTTGGGAAGGCCCCTTGGGAAGTGTGGATTCCCATGACCTCTTCCAAGAACAGGAGCGTTTTGATCATCTCGGCCATCTCTTCTCTTGCAGACGTCAGGGACCTTGGACCCGTTCTTGGAGAAGAGAATTGAGGAACTTCCTCAAGTCCACGTTGGCACTCCGTATGTTTCTGCCAGTATCAGCGAGGTTCAATATGTCTCATGAATGTCTTTTGAGCCTGGTATCCTCTACAGCTGTCTCCACGCCAGTATTCTCCATTGTAGCAGAACATCTCTCATCCATGTGTTCGCATCTCTCCTCAATCCGTTCAGCCAGCTTTTCGGCCAGCTTCTCTTCGTGTCTCCCCTAAAGTTGACTTCACCAGGACTGGGCAAGTCTGAAAGTACCTCGGAGCCTCACCAGTAAGCTGATGACAGGCAGATCTTCCACTGTCTGCCCTTTCAGGTTCTGGAAACTGACCTGTGACCTCAGGTCTTTGGGCAGCAGCAGTATCTCGTACTTACACAGCTTCCCGGACCAAACACCTAAGCCAAGCTCCACAGAGGGCGGCAGCCCCTCCATCACACTGATCCACCCACAGAACTCTGCCCGGTTACCTAGGATCCAACAGCCACAACAAGCCTCGCGGTACACACCAACATTCCACCTGGAATCCAACCGCTAACTGCCATCCCCAATGGCTGCTGCATCTTGTCAGTGTTGGGGGAGGGGCTGCATCCGACGAGAAGTTCCTAAGGTAAATGTGATTCTACCCACTAGCGTCCCATGGGCCTTTCTTCTTCCCTCTTTCCTTTTGTTCAGATCTCTATGCACAGTACCAATGGAGGGAAGTGTGTCCCTTTTCAGTTGATGGTTTCACACGTCTTTAAACTTTCTAACAGTTCACAGTACACAGAGACCCACTAAAGGAGACTTATGTTCCTATAATATCCGTACACCCGGAATACATATGCGTCGCCTGATTTCTGCTGAAACACCCGCACTCTCAGGACATGGATCCATTGGTTTCATGGGGGCTGAAATTCCAAGAAATGAAACCAACCCCAATGTGCACTTTGCTGTCAGTCTCTTTTGCTCTTAGTACACTTTGGCAGAGCTACTTGCCTTTGTTATAGGCTTCTTACAATTCTTCTCTACGTAGCCTAGAATATGGCATTCCTTCATCCTGTTGGAAGACATACAAGTCTACATCACGGACTAGGAATCCATTTGATTCCAAATCGGCATTAGGGTTAGGTCACGATATGTTCTTATGAATCAAAATTTACGAATATGAATGCACGCCTCCGAATACAAGTGTGCTGAGTACATGCAAGCCGCGATAATGGGTCGATGCATGCTGAATGATCCTTGACATCACCTTAAGTATTTTCTTTTGAATAATCATGGTTCCCTTGGTAAATATCAGCCAACCGTACCATTTTGGTGTTTGTTTGTTGGTTTGATTCTTTGTTGGTCTGCTTCTCGCTTGTATTGCAAACACGACAGGCCATGCATCTCTCCTTAAGCTTGAAACAGAGAGTCAAATAAGCTGATTCACTTAAGAGAGTGCTTCCAATCACCTATGATTTCCTGCTTCCCTCTCCCATCTTTAGGGTTTTGATGTCCTCCTTGCCTTCTTCTTGTTTCTTCTTTGCCACTCATGCTCTTCTTGCATTTCCAATAATGGTTTCTTCTTTCCATTTCATCTTGCTGCTTTTCTATTCAGGGTAGATTTCTCAACCATTCTTGTAGGATAAGTTTTGAACTGCTGAATTCTTTTAAGATTTGCCGGTTTGTGGAATTTTCTAGCTCTGCCGTTATTAGGACTGGCGGTCATGTGGCATAGGCTCCCCTAGGTGGCAGCATTTGGCCATTCAGGATATGGTCTGTGTCCTGGCACTCCTCCCTCTCCTGCAATATTGCTGCCGAGATATCAGCTGAATCCCCTCTTGAGGTTCCCTTGTGACTATGTTGTTTCCTCCAGGTGCATTTTAAATCACTGTGATATTCGTGAGCTTTGTTGATTTGAATCATACAGCTGCTGGTAGGTCTATTGGGATTCCACCTCCTTTGGATGCTGTGTAATTCCTGAATTCGCATACATGATTCTTTCTTGGCTTTCAGGAAGTTTCAGTCTGATTTTTCTACAGATAAATTTTCAGACATTTTTTGTTTCCTTATCTCTTGCTTTTCCATCTGGGACCCTTATGAATTCTAGTCTTTCATGCCCTGTCTTAACCCAGGGTTCAACAGCAATGTTTACATTGCTTTGCACTTGCTTTCCTATGTCTGCTTCTGACCGAGGTTTTTCTGATCCCATGTCTTCACAGTCATTCACGCGTCCCTCTGCATTATCTAGTCTGCTTACGACTAAATTTTAGCCCTGATATTATCACATCCATTGAGTTTCCTGATATTTTTTGGCTCGTCTTTAGACTTTCTCTTCCCCTTTTCCGGTATTCTGCCTTATGTGATTCTGAGACACTGTTGTTTTTCAGTGATTTCCTGACCTCCATTTTCAACACATGGTCTGGATAGCGTTTTGCAGTCTAGTTGTTTGAAAGCTTATCTTTTGGGCCTTCAATATCTTTGGAACTGAAAATGGTACTTCCTGTTTCTTTTACTGTACTTCTTCGCCTCTACTGCTCAGGTAATATCAGGTATGTAATGTGGACTTCTAGGGCTTTGGTAAGTGAAAATTTTAGACTTTTGGCTCTACGCAATTCCATGGGATTTCTGTGCGGACAATTTCTCCTAGACATTGATGCCATATCGTGTTCCTGTGTGTGTTGTCTGGTATATCTCCAATTGCTGTTTTTGCATTAGTTTTGATGAAAAACCAATACTATTTCGATTTGCATAACTTCATTTTGATAATGCTTATCTCACAATTCTGAAAGTGCGCAGGACACTTCCTCTTGTGGAAATGAAGCTTTTAAAGGTTCTCAGCTCTGCATTCTGCTCTATGTCATTTTGGAGTGTTTCCAAAACAGCAAACTGAGAGTGCGCTTGTGCTTTGTAGTTCCACGGGAATGTCCCAATGAAAGCAGTTCTTCTCAGAGCTTCTCTGTCTACAGAAACACCAGTGGAAGCATATCTATGGATGTCACATATCAGGGCCTGCTGGAATGATCCCGCAGACCTACCTTGGTGTCCTCGGTGCCGTACCGTGCTGGTGCCATCCAAAATGTAGCATCCGCTTTAGGGAGATAATGCTGTAGGTAATGCTTCCTCTTCTAACGCTGTGGACTTGGACCACTCTTCCTTGTCCTCTCATCCTTGTGGCACGGGTGCACGAAGGCAACCACACAGCTGTTGCGCATCCTGTGCCTCAAACCAAACCATAATCCCAGCCCAGGTTATGAATGTAGCAGATCCTAAGGCTTTTCATTCTGATTTCAAAACCAAGGCCCCCTGGATCCCTCAGACCAGATGAACGATATCTCTGATTCAGCCCCACACGTGCTCTATTGGCAAAATGCCCAATTGGTCCCTGGTCCTGCAGATGCACTGGGTGTGGCCATGGGACATATTGGTAATCTCAACCACGTGACCAGTTTTGATGCTTTATCATTGGTACACATTTTGGTTTGCTCTCTTGATTCGACCCACCACATCCCACAATGCACTCCAGATCCCTGAGACTCAGCGTGTGCCATCATTCGTAGCCCTATCCCTCACAGAACGTTGCCTCTGCTACCTCAAATGTGGCAGCTGGGATCTTGGACTCCGAATCAACTGTGGGGATATTTTGCGCTGGTTTCTTTGAGTTCTGTCAGCCAAGCATCTGCTGTGCACTCTTGTAAATCTCAGCACATCACCTTCTATCCCATGTCTCCTGTCCGCTTGAGAGTGTGCGTCCAAGTTAAACAGAGTTTCACCCTTGTTGCTCCATCACCAGGGGTCAGACCCTCACTGGATTCCATTTCCTGCTTTGCCTTCTCCTGCTTCCAGGTGTCCTGAGGCCTCATCCTGTCTTTGGAAGTAACAGACCTCTCTTCGGCAAGTGTCCTGTGCCAAGGGCTGGGTGAGTGGATGTTTCCATTGCTCTGTTCATGGGAGCGAGTGAGTGCAGGTTGCACTTCTTCTCTGCCAACTGGGCATCGATGAATCAACACTATCCAGATACATTTCACAGAAATGTGATATTTGCTTAGCTCTTTGTTTCTATACAGCCGTGGTGGGAGGGATGGTCCGAATACACCTGTTTTGACATTGTGTTGATATCTCATTTGCAGTCTTTAAGAAGTTTAAAAGAATTCATTTACATGTTTTGGGAGTTATACGGAAATGAAGTTATTTTTTGAAACACACTCAATCGACCTAGAAGCCAGACTTGTCAATTTTGGTAACATTTTGTCAGCTCGACGGAAAACCTAGACAGATACAATGCAAATTGGCAGTCCAAACTGTTAAAGGGTTCATGTCGGCTCTTTACGGTTGAAGCCTCCGAAACCAACAGGAACCATGAAATAACTATTGGAAACTTGAAATAACCCCCAAACTTGGATACACTTGTGCATTGGTGCCCTTTACTCCCAATGACACCTACTGGCCAATATTGGCATTTCAAGGGGTAACATCCCTCTCTAGGAAAATACAAGAGGAAAGAAACCAAATATATACATTTAGGTTTGAATCCAAAAGCACCTAGAGGCATTCTAGCTAGGAGAACCCTGCTGCAATTATGCTAGTCTATGGAGAACCAGGTGTTCTTCTATCAGTGATGAGAACGCTTAATCATCCGATCATGTTGGGTAAAGCCATTTAATGCAACCATGTCTGCACCCGCATGATATAGTGCCCACGGGGGCTTGACTCAAGTGAAAGACGATCCACATAAGCTGTGTCTTTTATATCATTGGCGACTTTTACAGTACAGTTCTCTTTCTGACTTGTACTATTTACCTATACTGTCTTGAAAAATTGAGGCCTAATACAGATTCAAGTTCAGTCAGATTCCCCTCTCTTACCACACTCCCTTCACCCCAGGGAAGACATAAGCACAACATTTGCTGAATCTAGCGGAAGGCCATCGTTTCTAGGTGTGAGCTAAGTATTCAATTCCTATCTATTTCAGCCAAGTTTATTGGACCTTTAAGGAGTTCACTGTTGTTCACAGAGTGTGAAGCTGGAGGAACTCTGATTCTAGGAGGGGCTTGTTTTACTCGTAATGGCTTCATTGCAGCTCAGCTACTGATCCTTCAAAATGGATGCCTGTGTGGAGGGGAGGGAAGGCAAGTGCTTGCTAGCTAGGCCCAAACCTGGGAAAAGGCTTACCTGGGCTTGGTGAATTCTGGTCTGAATGGCTTGGGAAGGCCCCTTGGGAAGTGTGGATTCCCATGACCTCTTCCAAGAACAGGAGCGTTTTGATCATCTCGGCCATCTCTTCTCTTGCAGACGTCAGGGACCTTGGACCCGTTCTTGGAGAAGAGAATTGAGGAACTTCCTCAAGTCCACGTTGGCACTCCGTATGTTTCTGCCAGTATCAGCGAGGTTCAATATGTCTCATGAATGTCTTTTGAGCCTGGTATCCTCTACAGCTGTCTCCACGCCAGTATTCTCCATTGTAGCAGAACATCTCTCATCCATGTGTTCGCATCTCTCCTCAATCCGTTCAGCCAGCTTTTCGGCCAGCTTCTCTTCGTGTCTCCCCTAAAGTTGACTTCACCAGGACTGGGCAAGTCTGAAAGTACCTCGGAGCCTCACCAGTAAGCTGATGACAGGCAGATCTTCCACTGTCTGCCCTTTCAGGTTCTGGAAACTGACCTGTGACCTCAGGTCTTTGGGCAGCAGCAGTATCTCGAACTTACACAGCTTCCCGGACCAAACACCTAAGCCAAGCTCCACAGAGGGCGGCAGCCCCTCCATCACACTGATCCACCCACAGAACTCTGCCCGGTTACCTAGGATCCAACAGCCACAACAAGCCTCGCGGTACACACCAACATTCCACCTGGAATCCAACCGCTAACTGCCATCCCCAATGGCTGCTGCATCTTGTCAGTGTTGGGGGAGGGGCTGCATCCGACGAGAAGTTCCTAAGGTAAATGTGATTCTACCCACTAGCGTCCCATGGGCCTTTCTTCTTCCCTCTTTCCTTTTGTTCAGATCTCTATGCACAGTACCAATGGAGGGAAGTGTGTCCCTTTTCAGTTGATGGTTTCACACGTCTTTAAACTTTCTAACAGTTCACAGTACACAGAGACCCACTAAAGGAGACTTATGTTCCTATAATATCCGTACACCCGGAATACATATGCGTCGCCTGATTTCTGCTGAAACACCCGCACTCTCAGGACGTGGATCCATTGGTTTCATGGGGGCTGAAATTCCAAGAAATGAAACCAACCCCAATGTGCACTTTGCTGTCAGTCTCTTTTGCTCTTAGTACACTTTGGCAGAGCTACTTGCCTTTGTTATAGGCTTCTTACAATTCTTCTCTACGTAGCCTAGAATATGGCATTCCTTCATCCTGTTGGAAGACATACAAGTCTACATCACGGACTAGGAATCCATTTGATTCCAAATCGGCATTAGGGTTAGGTCACGATATGTTCTTATGAATCAAAATTTACGAATATGAATGCACGCCTCCGAATACAAGTGTGCTGAGTACATGCAAGCCGCGATAATGGGTCGATGCATGCTGAATGATCCTTGACATCACCTTAAGTATTTTCTTTTGAATAATCATGGTTCCCTTGGTAAATATCAGCCAACCGTACCATTTTGGTGTTTGTTTGTTGGTTTGATTCTTTGTTGGTCTGCTTCTCGCTTGTATTGCAAACACGACAGGCCATGCATCTCTCCTTAAGCTTGAAACAGAGAGTCAAATAAGCTGATTCACTTAAGAGAGTGCTTCCAATCACCTATGATTTCCTGCTTCCCTCTCCCATCTTTAGGGTTTTGATGTCCTCCTAGCCTTCTTCTTGTTTCTTCTTTGCCACTCATGCTCTTCTTGCATTTCCAATAATGGTTTCTTCTTTCCATTTCATCTTGCTGCTTTTCTATTCAGGGTAGATTTCTCAACCATTCTTGTAGGATAAGTTTTGAACTGCTGAATTCTTTTAAGATTTGCCGGTTTGTGGAATTTTCTAGCTCTGCCGTTATTAGGACTGGCGGTCATGTGGCATAGGCTCCCCTAGGTGGCAGCATTTGGCCATTCAGGATATGGTCTGTGTCCTGGCACTCCTCCCTCTCCTGCAATATTGCTGCCGAGATATCAGCTGAATCCCCGCTTGAGGTTCCCTTGTGACTATGTTGTTTCCTCCAGGTGCATTTTAAATCACTGTGATATTCGTGAGCTTTGTTGATTTGAATCATACAGCTGCTGGTAGGTCTATTGGGATTCCACCTCCTTTGGATGCTGTGTAATTCCTGAATTCGCATACATGATTCTTTCTTGGCTTTCAGGAAGTTTCAGTCTGATTTTTCTACAGATAAATTTTCAGACATTTTTTGTTTCCTTATCTCTTGCTTTTCCATCTGGGACCCTTATGAATTCTAGTCTTTCATGCCCTGTCTTAACCCAGGGTTCAACAGCAATGTTTACATTGCTTTGCACTTGCTTTCCTATGTCTGCTTCTGACCGAGGTTTTTCTGATCCCATGTCTTCACAGTCATTCACGCGTCCCTCTGCATTTTCTAGTCTGCTTACGACTAAATTTTAGCCCTGATATTATCACATCCATTGAGTTTCCTGATATTTTTTGGCTCGTCTTTAGACTTTCTCTTCCCCTTTTCCGGTATTCTGCCTTATGTGATTCTGAGACACTGTTGTTTTTCAGTGATTTCCTGACCTCCATTTTCAACACATGGTCTGGATAGCGTTTTGCAGTCTAGTTGTTTGAAAGCTTATCTTTTGGGCCTTCAATATCTTTGGAACTGAAAATGGTACTTCCTGTTTCTTTTACTGTACTTCTTCACCTCTACTGCTCAGGTAATATCAGGTATGTAATGTGGACTTCTAGGGCTTTGTTAAGTGAAAATTTTAGACTTTTGGCTCTACGCAATTCCATGGGATTTCTGTGCGGACAATTTCTCCTAGACATTGATGCCATATCGTGTTCCTGTGTGTGTTGTCTGGTATATCTCCAATTGCTGTTGTTGCATTAGTTTTGATGAAAAACCAATACTATTTCGATTTGCATAACTTCATTTTGATAATGCTTATCTCACAATTCTGAAAGTGCGCAGGACACTTCCTCTTGTGGAAATGAAGCTTTTAAAGGTTCTCAGCTCTGCATTCTGCTCTATGTCGTTTTGGAGTGTTTCCAAAACAGCAAACTGAGAGTGCGCTTGTGCTTTGTAGTTCCACGGGAATGTCCCAATGAAAGCAGTTCTTCTCAGAGCTTCTCTGTCTACAGAAACACCAGTGGAAGCATATCTATGGATGTCACATATCAGGGCCTGCTGGAATGATCCCGCAGACCTACCTTGGTGTCCTCGGTGCCGTACCGTGCTGGTGCCATCCAAAATGTAGCATCCGCTTTAGGGAGATAATGCTGTAGGTAATGCTTCCTCTTCTAACGCTGTGGACTTGGACCACTCTTCCTTGTCCTCTCATCCTTGTGGCACGGGTGCACGAAGGCAACCACACAGCTGTTGCGCATCCTGTGCCTCAAACTAAACCATAATCCCAGCCCAGGTTATGAATGTAGCAGATCCTAAGGCTTTTCATTCTGATTTCAAAACCAAGGCCCCCTGGATCCCTCAGACCAGATGAACGATATCTCTGATTCAGCCCCACACGTGCTCTATTGGCAAAATGCCCAATTGGTCCCTGGTCCTGCAGATGCACTGGGTGTGGCCATGGGACATATTGGTAATCTCAACCACGTGACCAGTTTTGATGCTTTATCATTGGTACACATTTTGGTTTGCTCTCTTGATTCGACCCACCACATCCCACAATGCACTCCAGATCCCTGAGACTCAGCGTGTGCCATCATTCGTAGCCCTATCCCTCACAGAACGTTGCCTCTGCTACCTCAAATGTGGCAGCTGGGATCTTGGACTCCGAATCAACTGTGGGGATATTTTGCGCTGGTTTCTTTGAGTTCTGTCAGCCAAGCATCTGCTGTGCACTCTTGTAAATCTCAGCACATCACCTTCTATCCCATGTCTCCTGTCCGCTTGAGAGTGTGCGTCCAAGTTAAACAGAGTTTCACCCTTGTTGCTCCATCACCAGGGGTCAGACCCTCACTGGATTCCATTTCCTGCTTTGCCTTCTCCTGCTTCCAGGTGTCCTGAGGCCTCATCCTGTCTTTGGAAGTAACAGACCTCTCTTCGGCAAGTGTCCTGTGCCAAGGGCTGGGTGAGTGGATGTTTCCATTGCTCTGTTCATGGGAGCGAGTGAGTGCAGGTTGCACTTCTTCTCTGCCAACTGGGCATCGATGAATCAACACTATCCAGATACATTTCACAGAAATGTGATATTTGCTTAGCTCTTTGTTTCTATACAGCCGTGGTGGGAGGGATGGTCCGAATACACCTGTTTTGACATTGTGTTGATATCTCATTTGCAGTCTTTAAGAAGTTTAAAAGAATTCATTTACATGTTTTGGGAGTTATACGGAAATGAAGTTATTTTTTGAAACACACTCAATCGACCTAGAAGCCAGACTTGTCAATTTTGGTAACATTTTGTCAGCTCGACGGAAAACCTAGACAGATAGAATGCAAATTGGCAGTCCAAACTGTTAAAGGGTTCATGTCGGCTCTTTACGGTTGAAGCCTCCGAAACCAACAGGAACCATGAAATAACTATTGGAAACTTGAAATAACCCCCAAACTTGGATACACTTGTGCATTGGTGCCCTTTACTCCCAATGACACCTACTGGCCTATATTGGCATTTCAAGGGGTAACATCCCTCTCTAGGTAAATACAAGAGGAAAGAAACCAAATATATACATTTAGGTTTGAATCCAAAAGCACCTAGAGGCATTCTAGCTAGGAGAACCCTGCTGCAATTATGCTAGTCTATGGAGAACCAGGTGTTCTTCTATCAGTGATGAGAACGCTTAATCATCCGATCATGTTGGGTAAAGCCATTTAACGCAACCAAGTCTGCACCCGCATGATATAGTGCCCACGGGGGCTTGACTCAAGTGAAAGACGATCCACATAAGCTGTGTCTTTTATATCATTGGCGACTTTTACAGTACAGTTCTCTTTCTGACTTGTACTATTTACCTATACTGTCTTGAAAAATTGAGGCCTAATACAGATTCAAGTTCAGTCAGATTCCCCTCTCTTACCACACTCCCTTCACCCCAGGGAAGACATAAGCACAACATTTGCTGAATCTAGCGGAAGGCCATCGTTTCTAGGTGTGAGCTAAGTATTCAATTCCTATCTATTTCAGCCAAGTTTATTGGACCTTTAAGGAGTTCACTGTTGTTCACAGAGTGTGAAGCTGGAGGAACTCTGATTCTAGGAGGGGCTTGTTTTACTCGTAATGGCTTCATTGCAGCTCAGCTACTGATCCTTCAAAATGGATGCCTGTGTGGAGGGGAGGGAAGGCAAGTGCTTGCTAGCTAGGCCCAAACCTGGGAAAAGGCTTACCTGGGCTTGGTGAATTCTGGTCTGAATGGCTTGGGAAGGCCCCTTGGGAAGTGTGGATTCCCATGACCTCTTCCAAGAACAGGAGCGTTTTGATCATCTCGGCCATCTCTTCTCTTGCAGACGTCAGGGACCTTGGACCCGTTCTTGGAGAAGAGAATTGAGGAACTTCCTCAAGTCCACGTTGGCACTCCGTATGTTTCTGCCAGTATCAGCGAGGTTCAATATGTCTCATGAATGTCTTTTGAGCCTGGTATCCTCTACAGCTGTCTCCACGCCAGTATTCTCCATTGTAGCAGAACATCTCTCATCCATGTGTTCGCATCTCTCCTCAATCCGTTCAGCCAGCTTTTCGGCCAGCTTCTCTTCGTGTCTCCCCTAAAGTTGACTTCACCAGGACTGGGCAAGTCTGAAAGTACCTCGGAGCCTCACCAGTAAGCTGATGACAGGCAGATCTTCCACTGTCTGCCCTTTCAGGTTCTGGAAACTGACCTGTGACCTCAGGTCTTTGGGCAGCAGCAGTATCTCGAACTTACACAGCTTCCCGGACCAAACACCTAAGCCAAGCTCCACAGAGGGCGGCAGCCCCTCCATCACACTGATCCACCCACAGAACTCTGCCCGGTTACCTAGGATCCAACAGCCACAACAAGCCTCGCGGTACACACCAACATTCCACCTGGAATCCAACCGCTAACTGCCATCCCCAATGGCTGCTGCATCTTGTCAGTGTTGGGGGAGGGGCTGCATCCGACGAGAAGTTCCTAAGGTAAATGTGATTCTACCCACTAGCGTCCCATGGGCCTTTCTTCTTCCCTCTTTCCTTTTGTTCAGATCTCTATGCACAGTACCAATGGAGGGAAGTGTGTCCCTTTTCAGTTGATGGTTTCACACGTCTTTAAACTTTCTAACAGTTCACAGTACACAGAGACCCACTAAAGGAGACTTATGTTCCTATAATATCCGTACACCCGGAATACATATGCGTCGCCTGATTTCTGCTGAAACACCCGCACTCTCAGGACATGGATCCATTGGTTTCATGGGGGCTGAAATTCCAAGAAATGAAACCAACCCCAATGTGCACTTTGCTGTCAGTCTCTTTTGCTCTTAGTACACTTTGGCAGAGCTACTTGCCTTTGTTATAGGCTTCTTACAATTCTTCTCTACGTAGCCTAGAATATGGCATTCCTTCATCCTGTTGGAAGACATACAAGTCTACATCACGGACTAGGAATCCATTTGATTCCAAATCGGCATTAGGGTTAGGTCACGATATGTTCTTATGAATCAAAATTTACGAATATGAATGCACGCCTCCGAATACAAGTGTGCTGAGTACATGCAAGCCGCGATAATGGGTCGATGCATGCTGAATGATCCTTGACATCACCTTAAGTATTTTCTTTTGAATAATCATGGTTCCCTTGGTAAATATCAGCCAACCGTACCATTTTGGTGTTTGTTTGTTGGTTTGATTCTTTGTTGGTCTGCTTCTCGCTTGTATTGCAAACACGACAGGCCATGCATCTCTCCTTAAGCTTGAAACAGAGAGTCAAATAAGCTGATTCACTTAAGAGAGTGCTTCCAATCACCTATGATTTCCTGCTTCCCTCTCCCATCTTTAGGGTTTTGATGTCCTCCTTGCCTTCTTCTTGTTTCTTCTTTGCCACTCATGCTCTTCTTGCATTTCCAATAATGGTTTCTTCTTTCCATTTCATCTTGCTGCTTTTCTATTCAGGGTAGATTTCTCAACCATTCTTGTAGGATAAGTTTTGAACTGCTGAATTCTTTTAAGATTTGCCGGTTTGTGGAATTTTCTAGCTCTGCCGTTATTAGGACTGGCGGTCATGTGGCATAGGCTCCCCTAGGTGGCAGCATTTGGCCATTCAGGATATGGTCTGTGTCCTGGCACTCCTCCCTCTCCTGCAATATTGCTGCCGAGATATCAGCTGAATCCCCTCTTGAGGTTCCCTTGTGACGATGTTGTTTCCTCCAGGTGCATTTTAAATCACTGTGATATTCGTGAGCTTTGTTGATTTGAATCATACAGCTGCTGGTAGGTCTATTGGGATTCCACCTCCTTTGGATGCTGTGTAATTCCTGAATTCGCATACATGATTCTTTCTTGGCTTTCAGGAAGTTTCAGTCTGATTTTCCTACAGATAAATTTTCAGACATTTTTTGTTTCCTTATCTCTTGCTTTTCCATCTGGGACCCTTATGAATTCTAGTCTTTCATGCCCTGTCTTAACCCAGGGTTCAACAGCAATGTTTACATTGCTTTGCACTTGC
Source organism: Vicugna pacos (assembly GCF_048564905.1). Taxonomy (NCBI): domain Eukaryota; kingdom Metazoa; phylum Chordata; class Mammalia; order Artiodactyla; family Camelidae; genus Vicugna; species Vicugna pacos. Next base: position 95,943,513 of record NW_027328741.1, on the reverse strand, counting down.
TTTCCTATGTCTGCTTCTGACCGAGGTTTTTCTGATCCCATGTCTTCACAGTCATTCACGCGTCCCTCTGCATTTTCTAGTCTGCTTACGACTAAATTTTAGCCCTGATATTATCACATCCATTGAGTTTCCTGATATTTTTTGGCTCGTCTTTAGACTTTCTCTTCCCCTTTTCCGGTATTCTGCCTTATGTGATTCTGAGACAGTGTTGTTTTTCAGTGATTTCCTGACCTCCATTTTCAACACATGGTCTGGAAAGCGTTTTGCAGTCTAGTTGTTTGAAAGCTTATCTTTTGGGCCTTCAATATCTTTGGAACTGAAAATGGTACTTCCTGTTTCTTTTACTGTACTTCTTCACCTCTACTGCTCAGGTAATATCAGGTATGTAATGTGGACTTCTAGGGCTTTGTTAAGTGAAAATTTTAGACTTTTGGCTCTACGCAATTCCATGGGATTTCTGTGCAGACAATTTCTCCTAGACATTGATGCCATATCGTGTTCCTGTGTGTGTTGTCTGGTATATCTCCAATTGCTGTTGTTGCATTAGTTTTGATGAAAAACCAATACTATTTCGATTTGCATAACTTCATTTTGATAATGCTTATCTCACAATTCTGAAAGTGCGCAGGACACTTCCTCTTGTGGAAATGAAGCTTTTAAAGGTTCTCAGCTCTGCATTCTGCTCTATGTCGTTTTGGAGTGTTTCCAAAACAGCAAACTGAGAGTGCGCTTGTGCTTTGTAGTTCCACGGGAATGTCCCAATGAAAGCAGTTCTTCTCAGAGCTTCTCTGTCTACAGAAACACCAGTGGAAGCATATCTATGGATGTCACATATCAGGGCCTGCTGGAATGATCTCGCAGACCTACCTTGGTGTCCTCGGTGCCGTACCGTGCTGGTGCCATCCAAAATGTAGCATCCGCTTTAGGGAGATAATGCTGTAGGTAATGCTTCCTCTTCTAACGCTGTGGACTTGGACCACTCTTCCTTGTCCTCTCATCCTTGTGGCACGGGTGCACGAAGGCAACCACACAGCTGTTGCGCATCCTGTGCCTCAAACCAAACCATAATCCCAGCCCAGGTTATGAATGTAGCATATCCTAAGGCTTTTCATTCTGATTTCAAAACCAAGGCCCCCTGGATCCCTCAGACCAGATGAACGATATCTCTGATTCAGCCCCACACGTGCTCTATTGGCAAAATGCCCAATTGGTCCCTGGTCCTGCAGATGCACTGGGTGTGGCCATGGGACATATTGGTAATCTCAACCACGTGACCAGTTTTGATGCTTTATCATTGGTACACATTTTGGTTTGCTCTCTTGATTCGACCCACCACATCCCACAATGCACTCCAGATCCCTGAGACTCAGCGTGTGCCATCATTCGTAGCCCTATCCCTCACAGAACGTTGCCTCTGCTACCTCAAATGTGGCAGCTGGGATCTTGGACTCCGAATCAACTGTGGGGATATTTTGCGCTGGTTTCTTTGAGTTCTGTCAGCCAAGCATCTGCTGTGCACTCTTGTAAATCTCAGCACATCACCTTCTATCCCATGTCTCCTGTCCGCTTGAGAGTGTGCGTCCAAGTTAAACAGAGTTTCACCCTTGTTGCTCCATCACCAGGGGTCAGACCCTCACTGGATTCCATTTCCTGCTTTGCCTTCTCCTGCTTCCAGGTGTCCTGAGGCCTCATCCTGTCTTTGGAAGTAACAGACCTCTCTTCGGCAAGTGTCCTGTGCCAAGGGCTGGGTGAGTGGATGTTTCCATTGCTCTGTTCATGGGAGCGAGTGAGTGCAGGTTGCACTTCTTCTCTGCCAACTGGGCATCGATGAATCAACACTATCCAGATACATTTCACAGAAATGTGATATTTGCTTAGCTCTTTGTTTCTATACAGCCGTGGTGGGAGGGATGGTCCGAATACACCTGTTTTGACATTGTGTTGATATCTCATTTGCAGTCTTTAAGAAGTTTAAAAGAATTCATTTACATATTTTGGGAGTTATACGAAAATGAAGTTATTTTTTGAAACACACTCAATCGACCTAGAAGCCAGACTTGTCAATTTTGGTAACATTTTGTCAGCTCGACGGAAAACCTAGACAGATACAATGCAAATTGGCAGTCCAAACTGTTAAAGGGTTCATGTCGGCTCTTTACGGTTGAAGCCTCTGAAACCAACAGGAACCATGAAATAACTATTGGAAACTTGAAATAACCCCCAAACTTGGATACACTTGTGCATTGGTGCCCTTTACTCCCAATGACACCTACTGGCCAATATTGGCATTTCAAGGGGTAACATCCCTCTCTAGGTAAATACAAGAGGAAAGAAACCAAATATATACATTTAGGTTTGAATCCAAAAGCACCTAGAGGCATTCTAGCTAGGAGAACCCTGCTGCAATTATGCTAGTCTATGGAGAACCAGGTGTTCTTCTATCAGTGATGAGAACGCTTAATCATCCGATCATGTTGGGTAAAGCCATTTAACGCAACCAAGTCTGCACCCGCATGATATAGTGCCCACGGGGGCTTGACTCAAGTGAAAGACGATCCACATAAGCTGTGTCTTTTATATCATTGGCGACTTTTACAGTACAGTTCTCTTTCTGACTTGTACTCTTTACCTATACTGTCTTGAAAAATTGAGGCCTAATACAGATTCAAGTTCAGTCAGATTCCCCTCTCTTACCACACTCCCTTCACCCCAGGGAAGACATAAGCACAACATTTGCTGAATCTAGCGGAAGGCCATCGTTTCTAGGTGTGAGCTAAGTATTCAATTCCTATCTATTTCAGCCAAGTTTATTGGACCTTTAAGGAGTTCACTGTTGTTCACAGAGTGTGAAGCTGGAGGAACTCTGATTCTAGGAGGGGCTTGTTTTACTCGTAATGGCTTCATTGCAGCTCAGCTACTGATCCTTCAAAATGGATGCCTGTGTGGAGGGGAGGGAAGGCAAGTGCTTGCTAGCTAGGCCCAAACCTGGGAAAAGGCTTACCTGGGCTTGGTGAATTCTGGTCTGAATGGCTTGGGAAGGCCCCTTGGGAAGTGTGGATTCCCATGACCTCTTCCAAGAACAGGAGCGTTTTGATCATCTCGGCCATCTCTTCTCTTGCAGACGTCAGGGACCTTGGACCCGTTCTTGGAGAAGAGAATTGAGGAACTTCCTCAAGTCCACGTTGGCACTCCGTATGTTTCTGCCAGTATCAGCGAGGTTCAATATGTCTCATGAATGTCTTTTGAGCCTGGTATCCTCTACAGCTGTCTCCACGCCAGTATTCTCCATTGTAGCAGAACATCTCTCATCCATGTGTTCGCATCTCTCCTCAATCCGTTCAGCCAGCTTTTCGGCCAGCTTCTCTTCGTGTCTCCCCTAAAGTTGACTTCACCAGGACTGGGCAAGTCTGAAAGTACCTCGGAGCCTCACCAGTAAGCTGATGACAGGCAGATCTTCCACTGTCTGCCCTTTCAGGTTCTGGAAACTGACCTGTGACCTCAGGTCTTTGGGCAGCAGCAGTATCTCGAACTTACACAGCTTCCCGGACCAAACACCTAAGCCAAGCTCCACAGAGGGCGGCAGCCCCTCCATCACACTGATCCACCCACAGAACTCTGCCCGGTTACCTAGGATCCAACAGCCACAACAAGCCTCGCGGTACACACCAACATTCCACCTGGAATCCAACCGCTAACTGCCATCCCCAATGGCTGCTGCATCTTGTCAGTGTTGGGGGAGGGGCTGCATCCGACGAGAAGTTCCTAAGGTAAATGTGATTCTACCCACTAGCGTCCCATGGGCCTTTCTTCTTCCCTCTTTCCTTTTGTTCAGATCTCTATGCACAGTACCAATGGAGGGAAGTGTGTCCCTTTTCAGTTGATGGTTTCACACGTCTTTAAACTTTCTAACAGTTCACAGTACACAGGGACCCACTAAAGGAGACTTATGTTCCTATAATATCCGTACACCCGGAATACATATGCGTCGCCTGATTTCTGCTGAAACACCCGCACTCTCAGGACATGGATCCATTGGTTTCATGGGGGCTGAAATTCCAAGAAATGAAACCAACCCCAATGTGCACTTTGCTGTCAGTCTCTTTTGCTCTTAGTACACTTTGGCAGAGCTACTTGCCTTTGTTATAGGCTTCTTACAATTCTTCTCTACGTAGCCTAGAATATGGCATTCCTTCATCCTGTTGGAAGACATACAAGTCTACATCACGGACTAGGAATCCATTTGATTCCAAATCGGCATTAGGGTTAGGTCACGATATGTTCTTATGAATCAAAATTTACGAATATGAATGCACGCCTCCGAATACAAGTGTGCTGAGTACATGCAAGCCGCGATAATGGGTCGATGCATGCTGAATGATCCTTGACATCACCTTAAGTATTTTCTTTTGAATAATCATGGTTCCCTTGGTAAATATCAGCCAACCGTACCATTTTGGTGTTTGTTTGTTGGTTTGATTCTTTGTTGGTCTGCTTCTCGCTTGTATTGCAAACACGACAGGCCATGCATCTCTCCTTAAGCTTGAAACAGAGAGTCAAATAAGCTGATTCACTTAAGAGAGTGCTTCCAATCACCTATGATTTCCTGCTTCCCTCTCCCATCTTTAGGGTTTTGATGTCCTCCTTGCCTTCTTCTTGTTTCTTCTTTGCCACTCATGCTCTTCTTGCATTTCCAATAATGGTTTCTTCTTTCCATTTCATCTTGCTGCTTTTCTATTCAGGGTAGATTTCTCAACCATTTTGTAGGATAAGTTTTGAACTGCTGAATTCTTTTAAGATTTGCCGGTTTGTGGAATTTTCTAGCTCTGCCGTTATTAGGACTGGCGGTCATGTGGCATAGGCTCCCCTAGGTGGCAGCATTTGGCCATTCAGGATATGGTCTGTGTCCTGGCACTCCTCCCTCTCCTGCAATATTGCTGCCGAGATATCAGCTGAATCCCCTCTTGAGGTTCCCTTGTGACGATGTTGTTTCCTCCAGGTGCATTTTAAATCACTGTGATATTCGTGAGCTTTGTTGATTTGAATCATACAGCTGCTGGTAGGTCTATTGGGATTCCACCTCCTTTGGATGCTGTGTAATTCCTGAATTCGCATACATGATTCTTTCTTGGCTTTCAGGAAGTTTCAGTCTGATTTTCCTACAAATAAATTTTCAGACATTTTTTGTTTCCTTATCTCTTGCTTTTCCATCTGGGACCCTTATGAATTCTAGTCTTTCATGCCCTGTCTTAACCCAGGGTTCAACAGCAATGTTTACATTGCTTTGCACTTGCTTTCCTATGTCTGCTTCTGACCGAGGTTTTTCTGATCCCATGTCTTCACAGTCATTCACGCGTCCCTCTGCATTTTCTAGTCTGCTTACGACTAAATTTTAGCCCTGATATTATCACATCCATTGAGTTTCCTGATATTTTTTGGCTCGTCTTTAGACTTTCTCTTCCCCTTTTCCGGTATTCTGCCTTATGTGATTCTGAGACACTGTTGTTTTTCAGTGATTTCCTGACCTCCATTTTCAACACATGGTCTGGATAGCGTTTTGCAGTCTAGTTGTTTGAAAGCTTATCTTTTGGGCCTTCAATATCTTTGGAACTGAAAATGGTACTTCCTGTTTCTTTTACTGTACTTCTTCACCTCTACTGCTCAGGTAATATCAGGTATGTAATGTGGACTTCTAGGGCTTTGTTAAGTGAAAATTTTAGACTTTTGGCTCTACGCAATTCCATGGGATTTCTGTGCGGACAATTTCTCCTAGACATTGATGCCATATCGTGTTCCTGTGTGTGTTGTCTGGTATATCTCCAATTGCTGTTGTTGCATTAGTTTTGATGAAAAACCAATACTATTTCGATTTGCATAACTTCATTTTGATAATGCTTATCTCACAATTCTGAAAGTGCGCAGGACACTTCCTCTTGTGGAAATGAAGCTTTTAAAGGTTCTCAGCTCTGCATTCTGCTCTATGTCGTTTTGGAGTGTTTCCAAAACAGCAAACTGAGAGTGCGCTTGTGCTTTGTAGTTCCACGGGAATGTCCCAATGAAAGCAGTTCTTCTCAGAGCTTCTCTGTCTACAGAAACACCAGTGGAAGCATATCTATGGATGTCACATATCAGGGCCTGCTGGAATGATCTTGCAGACCTACCTTGGTGTCCTCGGTGCCGTACCGTGCTGGTGCCATCCAAAATGTAGCATCCGCTTTAGGGAGATAATGCTGTAGGTAATGCTTCCTCTTCTAACGCTGTGGACTTGGACCACTCTTCCTTGTCCTCTCATCCTTGTGGCACGGGTGCACGAAGGCAACCACACAGCTGTTGCGCATCCTGTGCCTCAAACCAAACCATAATCCCAGCCCAGGTTATGAATGTAGCAGATCCTAAGGCTTTTCATTCTGATTTCAAAACCAAGGCCCCCTGGATCCCTCAGACCAGATGAACGATATCTCTGATTCAGCCCCACACGTGCTCTATTGGCAAAATGCCCAATTGGTCCCTGGTCCTGCAGATGCACTGGGTGTGGCCATGGGACATATTGGTAATCTCAACCACGTGACCAGTTTTGATGCTTTATCATTGGTACACATTTTGGTTTGCTCTCTTGATTCGACCCACCACATCCCACAATGCACTCCAGATCCCTGAGACTCAGCGTGTGCCATCATTCGTAGCCCTATCCCTCACAGAACGTTGCCTCTGCTACCTCAAATGTGGCAGCTGGGATCTTGGACTCCGAATCAACTGTGGGGATATTTTGCGCTGGTTTCTTTGAGTTCTGTCAGCCAAGCATCTGCTGTGCACTCTTGTAAATCTCAGCACATCACCTTCTATCCCATGTCTCCTGTCCGCTTGAGAGTGTGCGTCCAAGTTAAACAGAGTTTCACCCTTGTTGCTCCATCACCAGGGGTCAGACCCTCACTGGATTCCATTTCCTGCTTTGCCTTCTCCTGCTTCCAGGTGTCCTGAGGCCTCATCCTGTCTTTGGAAGTAACAGACCTCTCTTCGGCAAGTGTCCTGTGCCAAGGGCTGGGTGAGTGGATGTTTCCATTGCTCTGTTCATGGGAGCGAGTGAGTGCAGGTTGCACTTCTTCTCTGCCAACTGGGCATCGATGAATCAACACTATCCAGATACATTTCACAGAAATGTGATATTTGCTTAGCTCTTTGTTTCTATACAGCCGTGGTGGGAGGGATGGTCCGAATACACCTGTTTTGACATTGTGTTGATATCTCATTTGCAGTCTTTAAGAAGTTTAAAAGAATTCATTTACATATTTTGGGAGTTATACGAAAATGAAGTTATTTTTTGAAACACACTCAATCGACCTAGAAGCCAGACTTGTCAATTTTGGTAACATTTTGTCAGCTCGACGGAAAACCTAGACAGATACAATGCAAATTGGCAGTCCAAACTGTTAAAGGGTTCATGTCGGCTCTTTACGGTTGAAGCCTCTGAAACCAACAGGAACCATGAAATAACTATTGGAAACTTGAAATAACCCCCAAACTTGGATACACTTGTGCATTGGTGCCCTTTACTCCCAATGACACCTACTGGCCAATATTGGCATTTCAAGGGGTAACATCCCTCTCTAGGTAAATACAAGAGGAAAGAAACCAAATATATACATTTAGGTTTGAATCCAAAAGCACCTAGAGGCATTCTAGCTAGGAGAACCCTGCTGCAATTATGCTAGTCTATGGAGAACCAGGTGTTCTTCTATCAGTGATGAGAACGCTTAATCATCCGATCATGTTGGGTAAAGCCATTTAACGCAACCAAGTCTGCACCCGCATGATATAGTGCCCACGGGGGCTTGACTCAAGTGAAAGACGATCCACATAAGCTGTGTCTTTTATATCATTGGCGACTTTTACAGTACAGTTCTCTTTCTGACTTGTACTCTTTACCTATACTGTCTTGAAAAATTGAGGCCTAATACAGATTCAAGTTCAGTCAGATTCCCCTCTCTTACCACACTCCCTTCACCCCAGGGAAGACATAAGCACAACATTTGCTGAATCTAGCGGAAGGCCATCGTTTCTAGGTGTGAGCTAAGTATTCAATTCCTATCTATTTCAGCCAAGTTTATTGGACCTTTAAGGAGTTCACTGTTGTTCACAGAGTGTGAAGCTGGAGGAACTCTGATTCTAGGAGGGGCTTGTTTTACTCGTAATGGCTTCATTGCAGCTCAGCTACTGATCCTTCAAAATGGATGCCTGTGTGGAGGGGAGGGAAGGCAAGTGCTTGCTAGCTAGGCCCAAACCTGGGAAAAGGCTTACCTGGGCTTGGTGAATTCTGGTCTGAATGGCTTGGGAAGGCCCCTTGGGAAGTGTGGATTCCCATGACCTCTTCCAAGAACAGGAGCGTTTTGATCATCTCGGCCATCTCTTCTCTTGCAGACGTCAGGGACCTTGGACCCGTTCTTGGAGAAGAGAATTGAGGAACTTCCTCAAGTCCACGTTGGCACTCCGTATGTTTCTGCCAGTATCAGCGAGGTTCAATATGTCTCATGAATGTCTTTTGAGCCTGGTATCCTCTACAGCTGTCTCCACGCCAGTATTCTCCATTGTAGCAGAACATCTCTCATCCATGTGTTCGCATCTCTCCTCAATCCGTTCAGCCAGCTTTTCGGCCAGCTTCTCTTCGTGTCTCCCCTAAAGTTGACTTCACCAGGACTGGGCAAGTCTGAAAGTACCTCGGAGCCTCACCAGTAAGCTGATGACAGGCAGATCTTCCACTGTCTGCCCTTTCAGGTTCTGGAAACTGACCTGTGACCTCAGGTCTTTGGGCAGCAGCAGTATCTCGAACTTACACAGCTTCCCGGACCAAACACCTAAGCCAAGCTCCACAGAGGGCGGCAGCCCCTCCATCACACTGATCCACCCACAGAACTCTGCCCGGTTACCTAGGATCCAACAGCCACAACAAGCCTCGCGGTACACACCAACATTCCACCTGGAATCCAACCGCTAACTGCCATCCCCAATGGCTGCTGCATCTTGTCAGTGTTGGGGGAGGGGCTGCATCCGACGAGAAGTTCCTAAGGTAAATGTGATTCTACCCACTAGCGTCCCATGGGCCTTTCTTCTTCCCTCTTTCCTTTTGTTCAGATCTCTATGCACAGTACCAATGGAGGGAAGTGTGTCCCTTTTCAGTTGATGGTTTCACACGTCTTTAAACTTTCTAACAGTTCACAGTACACAGGGACCCACTAAAGGAGACTTATGTTCCTATAATATCCGTACACCCGGAATACATATGCGTCGCCTGATTTCTGCTGAAACACCCGCACTCTCAGGACATGGATCCATTGGTTTCATGGGGGCTGAAATTCCAAGAAATGAAACCAACCCCAATGTGCACTTTGCTGTCAGTCTCTTTTGCTCTTAGTACACTTTGGCAGAGCTACTTGCCTTTGTTATAGGCTTCTTACAATTCTTCTCTACGTAGCCTAGAATATGGCATTCCTTCATCCTGTTGGAAGACATACAAGTCTACATCACGGACTAGGAATCCATTTGATTCCAAATCGGCATTAGGGTTAGGTCACGATATGTTCTTATGAATCAAAATTTACGAATATGAATGCACGCCTCCGAATACAAGTGTGCTGAGTACATGCAAGCCGCGATAATGGGTCGATGCATGCTGAATGATCCTTGACATCACCTTAAGTATTTTCTTTTGAATAATCATGGTTCCCTTGGTAAATATCAGCCAACCGTACCATTTTGGTGTTTGTTTGTTGGTTTGATTCTTTGTTGGTCTGCTTCTCGCTTGTATTGCAAACACGACAGGCCATGCATCTCTCCTTAAGCTTGAAACAGAGAGTCAAATAAGCTGATTCACTTAAGAGAGTGCTTCCAATCACCTATGATTTCCTGCTTCCCTCTCCCATCTTTAGGGTTTTGATGTCCTCCTTGCCTTCTTCTTGTTTCTTCTTTGCCACTCATGCTCTTCTTGCATTTCCAATAATGGTTTCTTCTTTCCATTTCATCTTGCTGCTTTTCTATTCAGGGTAGATTTCTCAACCATTTTGTAGGATAAGTTTTGAACTGCTGAATTCTTTTAAGATTTGCCGGTTTGTGGAATTTTCTAGCTCTGCCGTTATTAGGACTGGCGGTCATGTGGCATAGGCTCCCCTAGGTGGCAGCATTTGGCCATTCAGGATATGGTCTGTGTCCTGGCACTCCTCCCTCTCCTGCAATATTGCTGCCGAGATATCAGCTGAATCCCCTCTTGAGGTTCCCTTGTGACGATGTTGTTTCCTCCAGGTGCATTTTAAATCACTGTGATATTCGTGAGCTTTGTTGATTTGAATCATACAGCTGCTGGTAGGTCTATTGGGATTCCACCTCCTTTGGATGCTGTGTAATTCCTGAATTCGCATACATGATTCTTTCTTGGCTTTCAGGAAGTTTCAGTCTGATTTTCCTACAAATAAATTTTCAGACATTTTTTGTTTCCTTATCTCTTGCTTTTCCATCTGGGACCCTTATGAATTCTAGTCTTTCATGCCCTGTCTTAACCCAGGGTTCAACAGCAATGTTTACATTGCTTTGCACTTGCTTTCCTATGTCTGCTTCTGACCGAGGTTTTTCTGATCCCATGTCTTCACAGTCATTCACGCGTCCCTCTGCATTTTCTAGTCTGCTTACGACTAAATTTTAGCCCTGATATTATCACATCCATTGAGTTTCCTGATATTTTTTGGCTCGTCTTTAGACTTTCTCTTCCCCTTTTCCGGTATTCTGCCTTATGTGATTCTGAGACACTGTTGTTTTTCAGTGATTTCCTGACCTCCATTTTCAACACATGGTCTGGATAGCGTTTTGCAGTCTAGTTGTTTGAAAGCTTATCTTTTGGGCCTTCAATATCTTTGGAACTGAAAATGGTACTTCCTGTTTCTTTTACTGTACTTCTTCACCTCTACTGCTCAGGTAATATCAGGTATGTAATGTGGACTTCTAGGGCTTTGTTAAGTGAAAATTTTAGACTTTTGGCTCTACGCAATTCCATGGGATTTCTGTGCGGACAATTTCTCCTAGACATTGATGCCATATCGTGTTCCTGTGTGTGTTGTCTGGTATATCTCCAATTGCTGTTGTTGCATTAGTTTTGATGAAAAACCAATACTATTTCGATTTGCATAACTTCATTTTGATAATGCTTATCTCACAATTCTGAAAGTGCGCAGGACACTTCCTCTTGTGGAAATGAAGCTTTTAAAGGTTCTCAGCTCTGCATTCTGCTCTATGTCGTTTTGGAGTGTTTCCAAAACAGCAAACTGAGAGTGCGCTTGTGCTTTGTAGTTCCACGGGAATGTCCCAATGAAAGCAGTTCTTCTCAGAGCTTCTCTGTCTACAGAAACACCAGTGGAAGCATATCTATGGATGTCACATATCAGGGCCTGCTGGAATGATCTTGCAGACCTACCTTGGTGTCCTCGGTGCCGTACCGTGCTGGTGCCATCCAAAATGTAGCATCCGCTTTAGGGAGATAATGCTGTAGGTAATGCTTCCTCTTCTAACGCTGTGGACTTGGACCACTCTTCCTTGTCCTCTCATCCTTGTGGCACGGGTGCACGAAGGCAACCACACAGCTGTTGCGCATCCTGTGCCTCAAACCAAACCATAATCCCAGCCCAGGTTATGAATGTAGCAGATCCTAAGGCTTTTCATTCTGATTTCAAAACCAAGGCCCCCTGGATCCCTCAGACCAGATGAACGATATCTCTGATTCAGCCCCACACGTGCTCTATTGGCAAAATGCCCAATTGGTCCCTGGTCCTGCAGATGCACTGGGTGTGGCCATGGGACATATTGGTAATCTCAACCACGTGACCAGTTTTGATGCTTTATCATTGGTACACATTTTGGTTTGCTCTCTTGATTCGACCCACCACATCCCACAATGCACTCCAGATCCCTGAGACTCAGCGTGTGCCATCATTCGTAGCCCTATCCCTCACAGAACGTTGCCTCTGCTACCTCAAATGTGGCAGCTGGGATCTTGGACTCCGAATCAACTGTGGGGATATTTTGCGCTGGTTTCTTTGAGTTCTGTCAGCCAAGCATCTGCTGTGCACTCTTGTAAATCTCAGCACATCACCTTCTATCCCATGTCTCCTGTCCGCTTGAGAGTGTGCGTCCAAGTTAAACAGAGTTTCACCCTTGTTGCTCCATCACCAGGGGTCAGACCCTCACTGGATTCCATTTCCTGCTTTGCCTTCTCCTGCTTCCAGGTGTCCTGAGGCCTCATCCTGTCTTTGGAAGTAACAGACCTCTCTTCGGCAAGTGTCCTGTGCCAAGGGCTGGGTGAGTGGATGTTTCCATTGCTCTGTTCATGGGAGCGAGTGAGTGCAGGTTGCACTTCTTCTCTGCCAACTGGGCATCGATGAATCAACACTATCCAGATACATTTCACAGAAATGTGATATTTGCTTAGCTCTTTGTTTCTATACAGCCGTGGTGGGAGGGATGGTCCGAATACACCTGTTTTGACATTGTGTTGATATCTCATTTGCAGTCTTTAAGAAGTTTAAAAGAATTCATTTACATATTTTGGGAGTTATACGAAAATGAAGTTATTTTTTGAAACACACTCAATCGACCTAGAAGCCAGACTTGTCAATTTTGGTAACATTTTGTCAGCTCGACGGAAAACCTAGACAGATACAATGCAAATTGGCAGTCCAAACTGTTAAAGGGTTCATGTCGGCTCTTTACGGTTGAAGCCTCTGAAACCAACAGGAACCATGAAATAACTATTGGAAACTTGAAATAACCCCCAAACTTGGATACACTTGTGCATTGGTGCCCTTTACTCCCAATGACACCTACTGGCCAATATTGGCATTTCAAGGGGTAACATCCCTCTCTAGGTAAATACAAGAGGAAAGAAACCAAATATATACATTTAGGTTTGAATCCAAAAGCACCTAGAGGCATTCTAGCTAGGAGAACCCTGCTGCAATTATGCTAGTCTATGGAGAACCAGGTGTTCTTCTATCAGTGATGAGAACGCTTAATCATCCGATCATGTTGGGTAAAGCCATTTAACGCAACCAAGTCTGCACCCGCATGATATAGTGCCCACGGGGGCTTGACTCAAGTGAAAGACGATCCACATAAGCTGTGTCTTTTATATCATTGGCGACTTTTACAGTACAGTTCTCTTTCTGACTTGTACTCTTTACCTATACTGTCTTGAAAAATTGAGGCCTAATACAGATTCAAGTTCAGTCAGATTCCCCTCTCTTACCACACTCCCTTCACCCCAGGGAAGACATAAGCACAACATTTGCTGAACCTAGCGGAAGGCCATCGTTTCTAGGTGTGAGCTAAGTATTCAATTCCTATCTATTTCAGCCAAGTTTATTGGACCTTTAAGGAGTTCACTGTTGTTCACAGAGTGTGAAGCTGGAGGAACTCTGATTCTAGGAGGGGCTTGTTTTACTCGTAATGGCTTCATTGCAGCTCAGCTACTGATCCTTCAAAATGGATGCCTGTGTGGAGGGGAGGGAAGGCAAGTGCTTGCTAGCTAGGCCCAAACCTGGGAAAAGGCTTACCTGGGCTTGGTGAATTCTGGTCTGAATGGCTTGGGAAGGCCCCTTGGGAAGTGTGGATTCCCATGACCTCTTCCAAGAACAGGAGCGTTTTGATCATCTCGGCCATCTCTTCTCTTGCAGACGTCAGGGACCTTGGACCCGTTCTTGGAGAAGAGAATTGAGGAACTTCCTCAAGTCCACGTTGGCACTCCGTATGTTTCTGCCAGTATCAGCGAGGTTCAATATGTCTCATGAATGTCTTTTGAGCCTGGTATCCTCTACAGCTGTCTCCACGCCAGTATTCTCCATTGTAGCAGAACATCTCTCATCCATGTGTTCGCATCTCTCCTCAATCCGTTCAGCCAGCTTTTCGGCCAGCTTCTCTTCGTGTCTCCCCTAAAGTTGACTTCACCAGGACTGGGCAAGTCTGAAAGTACCTCGGAGCCTCACCAGTAAGCTGATGACAGGCAGATCTTCCACTGTCTGCCCTTTCAGGTTCTGGAAACTGACCTGTGACCTCAGGTCTTTGGGCAGCAGCAGTATCTCGAACTTACACAGCTTCCCGGACCAAACACCTAAGCCAAGCTCCACAGAGGGCGGCAGCCCCTCCATCACACTGATCCACCCACAGAACTCTGCCCGGTTACCTAGGATCCAACAGCCACAACAAGCCTCGCGGTACACACCAACATTCCACCTGGAATCCAACCGCTAACTGCCATCCCCAATGGCTGCTGCATCTTGTCAGTGTTGGGGGAGGGGCTGCATCCGACGAGAAGTTCCTAAGGTAAATGTGATTCTACCCACTAGCGTCCCATGGGCCTTTCTTCTTCCCTCTTTCCTTTTGTTCAGATCTCTATGCACAGTACCAATGGAGGGAAGTGTGTCCCTTTTCAGTTGATGGTTTCACACGTCTTTAAACTTTCTAACAGTTCACAGTACACAGAGACCCACTAAAGGAGACTTATGTTCCTATAATATCCGTACACCCGGAATACATATGCGTCGCCTGATTTCTGCTGAAACACCCGCACTCTCAGGACATGGATCCATTGGTTTCATGGGGGCTGAAATTCCAAGAAATGAAACCAACCCCAATGTGCACTTTGCTGTCAGTCTCTTTTGCTCTTAGTACACTTTGGCAGAGCTACTTGCCTTTGTTATAGGCTTCTTACAATTCTTCTCTACGTAGCCTAGAATATGGCATTCCTTCATCCTGTTGGAAGACATACAAGTCTACATCACGGACTAGGAATCCATTTGATTCCAAATCGGCATTAGGGTTAGGTCACGATATGTTCTTATGAATCAAAATTTACGAATATGAATGCACGCCTCCGAATACAAGTGTGCTGAGTACATGCAAGCCGCGATAATGGGTCGATGCATGCTGAATGATCCTTGACATCACCTTAAGTATTTTCTTTTGAATAATCATGGTTCCCTTGGTAAATATCAGCCAACCGTACCATTTTGGTGTTTGTTTGTTGGTTTGATTCTTTGTTGGTCTGCTTCTCGCTTGTATTGCAAACACGACAGGCCATGCATCTCTCCTTAAGCTTGAAACAGAGAGTCAAATAAGCTGATTCACTTAAGAGAGTGCTTCCAATCACCTATGATTTCCTGCTTCCCTCTCCCATCTTTAGGGTTTTGATGTCCTCCTTGCCTTCTTCTTGTTTCTTCTTTGCCACTCATGCTCTTCTTGCATTTCCAATAATGGTTTCTTCTTTCCATTTCATCTTGCTGCTTTTCTATTCAGGGTAGATTTCTCAACCATTCTTGTAGGATAAGTTTTGAACTGCTGAATTCTTTTAAGATTTGCCGGTTTGTGGAATTTTCTAGCTCTGCCGTTATTAGGACTGGCGGTCATGTGGCATAGGCTCCCCTAGGTGGCAGCATTTGGCCATTCAGGATATGGTCTGTGTCCTGGCACTCCTCCCTCTCCTGCAATATTGCTGCCGAGATATCAGCTGAATCCCCTCTTGAGGTTCCCTTGTGACGATGTTGTTTCCTCCAGGTGCATTTTAAATCACTGTGATATTCGTGAGCTTTGTTGATTTGAATCATACAGCTGCTGGTAGGTCTATTGGGATTCCACCTCCTTTGGATGCTGTGTAATTCCTGAATTCGCATACATGATTCTTTCTTGGCTTTCAGGAAGTTTCAGTCTGATTTTCCTACAGATAAATTTTCAGACATTTTTTGTTTCCTTATCTCTTGCTTTTCCATCTGGGACCCTTATGAATTCTAGTCTTTCATGCCCTGTCTTAACCCAGGGTTCAACAGCAATGTTTACATTGCTTTGCACTTGCTTTCCTATGTCTGCTTCTGACCGAGGTTTTTCTGATCCCATGTCTTCACAGTCATTCACGCGTCCCTCTGCATTTTCTAGTCTGCTTACGACTAAATTTTAGCCCTGATATTATCACATCCATTGAGTTTCCTGATATTTTTTGGCTCGTCTTTAGACTTTCTCTTCCCCTTTTCCGGTATTCTGCCTTATGTGATTCTGAGACAGTGTTGTTTTTCAGTGATTTCCTGACCTCCATTTTCAACACATGGTCTGGAAAGCGTTTTGCAGTCTAGTTGTTTGAAAGCTTATCTTTTGGGCCTTCAATATCTTTGGAACTGAAAATGGTACTTCCTGTTTCTTTTACTGTACTTCTTCACCTCTACTGCTCAGGTAATATCAGGTATGTAATGTGGACTTCTAGGGCTTTGTTAAGTGAAAATTTTAGACTTTTGGCTCTACGCAATTCCATGGGATTTCTGTGCGGACAATTTCTCCTAGACATTGATGCCATATCGTGTTCCTGTGTGTGTTGTCTGGTATATCTCCAATTGCTGTTGTTGCATTAGTTTTGATGAAAAACCAATACTATTTCGATTTGCATAACTTCATTTTGATAATGCTTATCTCACAATTCTGAAAGTGCGCAGGACACTTCCTCTTGTGGAAATGAAGCTTTTAAAGGTTCTCAGCTCTGCATTCTGCTCTATGTCGTTTTGGAGTGTTTCCAAAACAGCAAACTGAGAGTGCGCTTGTGCTTTGTAGTTCCACGGGAATGTCCCAATGAAAGCAGTTCTTCTCAGAGCTTCTCTGTCTACAGAAACACCAGTGGAAGCATATCTATGGATGTCACATATCAGGGCCTGCTGGAATGATCCCGCAGACCTACCTTGGTGTCCTCGGTGCCGTACCGTGCTGGTGCCATCCAAAATGTAGCATCCGCTTTAGGGAGATAATGCTGTAGGTAATGCTTCCTCTTCTAACGCTGTGGACTTGGACCACTCTTCCTTGTCCTCTCATCCTTGTGGCACGGGTGCACGAAGGCAACCACACAGCTGTTGCGCATCCTGTGCCTCAAACTAAACCATAATCCCAGCCCAGGTTATGAATGTAGCAGATCCTAAGGCTTTTCATTCTGATTTCAAAACCAAGGCCCCCTGGATCCCTCAGACCAGATGAACGATATCTCTGATTCAGCCCCACACGTGCTCTATTGGCAAAATGCCCAATTGGTCCCTGGTCCTGCAGATGCACTGGGTGTGGCCATGGGACATATTGGTAATCTCAACCACGTGACCAGTTTTGATGCTTTATCATTGGTACACATTTTGGTTTGCTCTCTTGATTCGACCCACCACATCCCACAATGCACTCCAGATCCCTGAGACTCAGCGTGTGCCATCATTCGTAGCCCTATCCCTCACAGAACGTTGCCTCTGCTACCTCAAATGTGGCAGCTGGGATCTTGGACTCCGAATCAACTGTGGGGATATTTTGCGCTGGTTTCTTTGAGTTCTGTCAGCCAAGCATCTGCTGTGCACTCTTGTAAATCTCAGCACATCACCTTCTATCCCATGTCTCCTGTCCGCTTGAGAGTGTGCGTCCAAGTTAAACAGAGTTTCACCCTTGTTGCTCCATCACCAGGGGTCAGACCCTCACTGGATTCCATTTCCTGCTTTGCCTTCTCCTGCTTCCAGGTGTCCTGAGGCCTCATCCTGTCTTTGGAAGTAACAGACCTCTCTTCGGCAAGTGTCCTGTGCCAAGGGCTGGGTGAGTGGATGTTTCCATTGCTCTGTTCATGGGAGCGAGTGAGTGCAGGTTGCACTTCTTCTCTGCCAACTGGGCATCGATGAATCAACACTATCCAGATACATTTCACAGAAATGTGATATTTGCTTAGCTCTTTGTTTCTATACAGCCGTGGTGGGAGGGATGGTCCGAATACACCTGTTTTGACATTGTGTTGATATCTCATTTGCAGTCTTTAAGAAGTTTAAAAGAATTCATTTACATATTTTGGGAGTTATACGAAAATGAAGTTATTTTTTGAAACACACTCAATCGACCTAGAAGCCAGACTTGTCAATTTTGGTAACATTTTGTCAGCTCGACGGAAAACCTAGACAGATACAATGCAAATTGGCAGTCCAAACTGTTAAAGGGTTCATGTCGGCTCTTTACGGTTGAAGCCTCTGAAACCAACAGGAACCATGAAATAACTATTGGAAACTTGAAATAACCCCCAAACTTGGATACACTTGTGCATTGGTGCCCTTTACTCCCAATGACACCTACTGGCCAATATTGGCATTTCAAGGGGTAACATCCCTCTCTAGGTAAATACAAGAGGAAAGAAACCAAATATATACATTTAGGTTTGAATCCAAAAGCACCTAGAGGCATTCTAGCTAGGAGAACCCTGCTGCAATTATGCTAGTCTATGGAGAACCAGGTGTTCTTCTATCAGTGATGAGAACGCTTAATCATCCGATCATGTTGGGTAAAGCCATTTAACGCAACCAAGTCTGCACCCGCATGATATAGTGCCCACGGGGGCTTGACTCAAGTGAAAGACGATCCACATAAGCTGTGTCTTTTATATCATTGGCGACTTTTACAGTACAGTTCTCTTTCTGACTTGTACTCTTTACCTATACTGTCTTGAAAAATTGAGGCCTAATACAGATTCAAGTTCAGTCAGATTCCCCTCTCTTACCACACTCCCTTCACCCCAGGGAAGACATAAGCACAACATTTGCTGAACCTAGCGGAAGGCCATCGTTTCTAGGTGTGAGCTAAGTATTCAATTCCTATCTATTTCAGCCAAGTTTATTGGACCTTTAAGGAGTTCACTGTTGTTCACAGAGTGTGAAGCTGGAGGAACTCTGATTCTAGGAGGGGCTTGTTTTACTCGTAATGGCTTCATTGCAGCTCAGCTACTGATCCTTCAAAATGGATGCCTGTGTGGAGGGGAGGGAAGGCAAGTGCTTGCTAGCTAGGCCCAAACCTGGGAAAAGGCTTACCTGGGCTTGGTGAATTCTGGTCTGAATGGCTTGGGAAGGCCCCTTGGGAAGTGTGGATTCCCATGACCTCTTCCAAGAACAGGAGCGTTTTGATCATCTCGGCCATCTCTTCTCTTGCAGACGTCAGGGACCTTGGACCCGTTCTTGGAGAAGAGAATTGAGGAACTTCCTCAAGTCCACGTTGGCACTCCGTATGTTTCTGCCAGTATCAGCGAGGTTCAATATGTCTCATGAATGTCTTTTGAGCCTGGTATCCTCTACAGCTGTCTCCACGCCAGTATTCTCCATTGTAGCAGAACATCTCTCATCCATGTGTTCGCATCTCTCCTCAATCCGTTCAGCCAGCTTTTCGGCCAGCTTCTCTTCGTGTCTCCCCTAAAGTTGACTTCACCAGGACTGGGCAAGTCTGAAAGTACCTCGGAGCCTCACCAGTAAGCTGATGACAGGCAGATCTTCCACTGTCTGCCCTTTCAGGTTCTGGAAACTGACCTGTGACCTCAGGTCTTTGGGCAGCAGCAGTATCTCGAACTTACACAGCTTCCCGGACCAAACACCTAAGCCAAGCTCCACAGAGGGCGGCAGCCCCTCCATCACACTGATCCACCCACAGAACTCTGCCCGGTTACCTAGGATCCAACAGCCACAACAAGCCTCGCGGTACACACCAATATTCCACCTGGAATCCAACCGCTAACTGCCATCCCCAATGGCTGCTGCATCTTGTCAGTGTTGGGGGAGGGGCTGCATCCGACGAGAAGTTCCTAAGGTAAATGTGATTCTACCCACTAGCGTCCCATGGGCCTTTCTTCTTCCCTCTTTCCTTTTGTTCAGATCTCTATGCACAGTACCAATGGAGGGAAGTGTGTCCCTTTTCAGTTGATGGTTTCACACGTCTTTAAACTTTCTAACAGTTCACAGTACACAGAGACCCACTAAAGGAGACTTATGTTCCTATAATATCCGTACACCCGGAATACATATGCGTCGCCTGATTTCTGCTGAAACACCCGCACTCTCAGGACATGGATCCATTGGTTTCATGGGGGCTGAAATTCCAAGAAATGAAACCAACCCCAATGTGCACTTTGCTGTCAGTCTCTTTTGCTCTTAGTACACTTTGGCAGAGCTACTTGCCTTTGTTATAGGCTTCTTACAATTCTTCTCTACGTAGCCTAGAATATGGCATTCCTTCATCCTGTTGGAAGACATACAAGTCTACATCACGGACTAGGAATCCATTTGATTCCAAATCGGCATTAGGGTTAGGTCACGATATGTTCTTATGAATCAAAATTTACGAATATGAATGCACGCCTCCGAATACAAGTGTGCTGAGTACATGCAAGCCGCGATAATGGGTCGATGCATGCTGAATGATCCTTGACATCACCTTAAGTATTTTCTTTTGAATAATCATGGTTCCCTTGGTAAATATCAGCCAACCGTACCATTTTGGTGTTTGTTTGTTGGTTTGATTCTTTGTTGGTCTGCTTCTCGCTTGTATTGCAAACACGACAGGCCATGCATCTCTCCTTAAGCTTGAAACAGAGAGTCAAATAAGCTGATTCACTTAAGAGAGTGCTTCCAATCACCTATGATTTCCTGCTTCACTCTCCCATCTTTAGGGTTTTGATGTCCTCCTTGCCTTCTTCTTGTTTCTTCTTTGCCACTCATGCTCTTCTTGCATTTCCAATAATGGTTTCTTCTTTCCATTTCATCTTGCTGCTTTTCTATTCAGGGTAGATTTCTCAACCATTCTTGTAGGATAAGTTTTGAACTGCTGAATTCTTTTAAGATTTGCCGGTTTGTGGAATTTTCTAGCTCTGCCGTTATTAGGACTGGCGGTCATGTGGCATAGGCTCCCCTAGGTGGCAGCATTTGGCCATTCAGGATATGGTCTGTGTCCTGGCACTCCTCCCTCTCCTGCAATATTGCTGCCGAGATATCAGCTGAATCCCCGCTTGAGGTTCCCTTGTGACTATGTTGTTTCCTCCAGGTGCATTTTAAATCACTGTGATATTCGTGAGCTTTGTTGATTTGAATCATACAGCTGCTGGTAGGTCTATTGGGATTCCACCTCCTTTGGATGCTGTGTAATTCCTGAATTCGCATACATGATTCTTTCTTGGCTTTCAGGAAGTTTCAGTCTGATTTTTCTACAGATAAATTTTCAGACATTTTTTGTTTCCTTATCTCTTGCTTTTCCATCTGGGACCCTTATGAATTCTAGTCTTTCATGCCCTGTCTTAACCCAGGGTTCAACAGCAATGTTTACATTGCTTTGCACTTGCTTTCCTATGTCTGCTTCTGACCGAGGTTTTTCTGATCCCATGTCTTCACAGTCATTCACGCGTCCCTCTGCATTATCTAGTCTGCTTACGACTAAATTTTAGCCCTGATATTATCACATCCATTGAGTTTCCTGATATTTTTTGGCTCGTCTTTAGACTTTCTCTTCCCCTTTTCCGGTATTCTGCCTTATGTGATTCTGAGACACTGTTGTTTTTCAGTGATTTCCTGACCTCCATTTTCAACACATGGTCTGGATAGCGTTTTGCAGTCTAGTTGTTTGAAAGCTTATCTTTTGGGCCTTCAATATCTTTGGAACTGAAAATGGTACTTCCTGTTTCTTTTACTGTACTTCTTCACCTCTACTGCTCAGGTAATATCAGGTATGTAATGTGGATTTCTAGGGCTTTGTTAAGTGAAAATTTTAGACTTTTGGCTCTACGCAATTCCATGGGATTTCTGTGCGGACAATTTCTCCTAGACATTGATGCCATATCGTGTTCCTGTGTGTGTTGTCTGGTATATCTCCAATTGCTGTTGTTGCGTTAGTTTTGATGAAAAACCAATACTATTTCGATTTGCATAACTTCATTTTGATAATGCTTATCTCACAATTCTGAAAGTGCGCAGGACACTTCCTCTTGTGGAAATGAAGCTTTTAAAGGTTCTCAGCTCTGCATTCTGCTCTAGGTCGTTTTGGAGTGTTTCCAAAACAGCAAACTGAGAGTGCGCTTGTGCTTTGTAGTTCCACGGGAATGTCCCAATGAAAGCAGTTCTTCTCAGAGCTTCTCTGTCTACAGAAACACCAGTGGAAGCATATCTATGGATGTCACATATCAGGGCCTGCTGGAATGATCCCGCAGACCTACCTTGGTGTCCTCGGTGCCGTACCGTGCTGGTGCCATCCAAAATGTAGCATCCGCTTTAGGGAGATAATGCTGTAGGTAATGCTTCCTCTACTAACGCTGTGGACTTGGACCACTCTTCCTTGTCCTCTCATCCTTGTGGCACGGGTGAACGAAGGCAACCACACAGCTGTTGCGCATCCTGTGCCTCAAACCAAACCATAATCCCAGCCCAGGTTATGAATGTAGCAGATCCTAAGGCTTTTCATTCTAATTTCAAAACCAAGGCCCCCTGGATCCCTCAGACCAGATGAACGATATCTCTGATTCAGCCCCACACGTGCTCTATTGGCAAAATGCCCAATTGGTCCCTGGTCCTGCAGATGCACTGGGTGTGGCCATGGGACATATTGGTAATCTCAACCACGTGACCAGTTTTGATGCTTTATCATTGGTACACATTTTGGTTTGCTCTCTTGATTCGACCCACCACATCCCACAATGCACTCCAGATCCCTGAGACTCAGCGTGTGCCATCATTCGTAGCCCTATCCCTCACAGAACGTTGCCTCTGCTACCTCAAATGTGGCAGCTGGGATCTTGGACTCCGAATCAACTGTGGGGATATTTTGCGCTGGTTTCTTTGAGTTCTGTCAGCCAAGCATCTGCTGTGCACTCTTGTAAATCTCAGCACATCACCTTCTATCCCATGTCTCCTGTCCGCTTGAGAGTGTGCGTCCAAGTTAAACAGAGTTTCACCCTTGTTGCTCCATCACCAGGGGTCAGACCCTCACTGGATTCCATTTCCTGCTTTGCCTTCTCCTGCTTCCAGGTGTCCTGAGGCCTCATCCTGTCTTTGGAAGTAACAGACCTCTCTTCGGCAAGTGTCCTGTGCCAAGGGCTGGGTGAGTGGATGTTTCCATTGCTCTGTTCATGGGAGCGAGTGAGTGCAGGTTGCACTTCTTCTCTGCCAACTGGGCATCGATGAATCAACACTATCCAGATACATTTCACAGAAATGTGATATTTGCTTAGCTCTTTGTTTCTATACAGCCGTGGTGGGAGGGATGGTCCGAATACACCTGTTTTGACATTGTGTTGATATCTCATTTGCAGTCTTTAAGAAGTTTAAAAGAATTCATTTACATGTTTTGGGAGTTATACGAAAATGAAGTTATTTTTTGAAACACACTCAATCGACCTAGAAGCCAGACTTGTCAATTTTGGTAACATTTTGTCAGCTCGACGGAAAACCTAGACAGATACAATGCAAATTGGCAGTCCAAACTGTTAAAGGGTTCATGTCGGCTCTTTACGGTTGAAGCCTCCGAAACCAACAGGAACCATGAAATAACTATTGGAAACTTGAAATAACCCCCAAACTTGGATACACTTGTGCATTGGTGCCCTTTACTCCCAATGACACCTACTGGCCAATATTGGCATTTCAAGGGGTAACATCCCTCTCTAGGTAAATACAAGAGGAAAGAAACCAAATATATACATTTAGGTTTGAATCCAAAAGCACCTAGAGGCATTCTAGCTAGGAGAACCCTGCTGCAATTATGCTAGTCTATGGAGAACCAGGTGTTCTTCTATCAGTGATGAGAACGCTTAATCATCCGATCATGTTGGGTAAAGCCATTTAACGCAACCAAGTCTGCACCCGCATGATATAGTGCCCACGGGGGCTTGACTCAAGTGAAAGACGATCCACATAAGCTGTGTCTTTTATATCATTGGCGACTTTTACAGTACAGTTCTCTTTCTGACTTGTACTCTTTACCTATACTGTCTTGAAAAATTGAGGCCTAATACAGATTCAAGTTCAGTCAGATTCCCCTCTCTTACCACACTCCCTTCACCCCAGGGAAGACATAAGCACAACATTTGCTGAATCTAGCGGAAGGCCATCGTTTCTAGGTGTGAGCTAAGTATTCAATTCCTATCTATTTCAGCCAAGTTTATTGGACCTTTAAGGAGTTCACTGTTGTTCACAGAGTGTGAAGCTGGAGGAACTCTGATTCTAGGAGGGGCTTGTTTTACTCGTAATGGCTTCATTGCAGCTCAGCTACTGATCCTTCAAAATGGATGCCTGTGTGGAGGGGAGGGAAGGCAAGTGCTTGCTAGCTAGG
The DNA here is from genome assembly GCF_048564905.1 of Vicugna pacos. NCBI lineage: Eukaryota > Metazoa > Chordata > Mammalia > Artiodactyla > Camelidae > Vicugna > Vicugna pacos. Next base: position 95,919,369 of record NW_027328741.1, on the reverse strand, counting down.
CCCAAACCTGGGAAAAGGCTTACCTGGGCTTGGTGAATTCTGGTCTGAATGGCTTGGGAAGGCCCCTTGGGAAGTGTGGATTCCCATGACCTCTTCCAAGAACAGGAGCGTTTTGATCATCTCTGCCATCTCTTCTCTTGCAGACGTCAGGGACCTTGGACCCGTTCTTGGAGAAGAGAATTGAGGAACTTCCTCAAGTCCACGTTGGCACTCCGTATGTTTCTGCCAGTATCAGCGAGGTTCAATATGTCTCATGAATGTCTTTTGAGCCTGGTATCCTCTACAGCTGTCTCCACGCCAGTATTCTCCATTGTAGCAGAACATCTCTCATCCATGTGTTCGCATCTCTCCTCAATCCGTTCAGCCAGCTTTTCGGCCAGCTTCTCTTCGTGTCTCCCCTAAAGTTGACTTCACCAGGACTGGGCAAGTCTGAAAGTACCTCGGAGCCTCACCAGTAAGCTGATGACAGGCAGATCTTCCACTGTCTGCCCTTTCAGGTTCTGGAAACTGACCTGTGACCTCAGGTCTTTGGGCAGCAGCAGTATCTCGAACTTACACAGCTTCCCGGACCAAACACCTAAGCCAAGCTCCACAGAGGGCGGCAGCCCCTCCATCACACTGATCCACCCACAGAACTCTGCCCGGTTACCTAGGATCCAACAGCCACAACAAGCCTCGCGGTACACACCAACATTCCACCTGGAATCCAACCGCTAACTGCCATCCCCAATGGCTGCTGCATCTTGTCAGTGTTGGGGGAGGGGCTGCATCCGACGAGAAGTTCCTAAGGTAAATGTGATTCTACCCACTAGCGTCCCATGGGCCTTTCTTCTTCCCTCTTTCCTTTTGTTCAGATCTCTATGCACAGTACCAATGGAGGGAAGTGTGTCCCTTTTCAGTTGATGGTTTCACACGTCTTTAAACTTTCTAACAGTTCACAGTACACAGAGACCCACTAAAGGAGACTTATGTTCCTATAATATCCGTACACCCGGAATACATATGCGTCGCCTGATTTCTGCTGAAACACCCGCACTCTCAGGACATGGATCCATTGGTTTCATGGGGGCTGAAATTCCAAGAAATGAAACCAACCCCAATGTGCACTTTGCTGTCAGTCTCTTTTGCTCTTAGTACACTTTGGCAGAGCTACTTGCCTTTGTTATAGGCTTCTTACAATTCTTCTCTACGTAGCCTAGAATATGGCATTCCTTCATCCTGTTGGAAGACATACAAGTCTACATCACGGACTAGGAATCCATTTGATTCCAAATCGGCATTAGGGTTAGGTCACGATATGTTCTTATGAATCAAAATTTACGAATATGAATGCACGCCTCCGAATACAAGTGTGCTGAGTACATGCAAGCCGCGATAATGGGTCGATGCATGCTGAATGATCCTTGACATCACCTTAAGTATTTTCTTTTGAATAATCATGGTTCCCTTGGTAAATATCAGCCAACCGTACCATTTTGGTGTTTGTTTGTTGGTTTGATTCTTTGTTGGTCTGCTTCTCGCTTGTATTGCAAACACGACAGGCCATGCATCTCTCCTTAAGCTTGAAACAGAGAGTCAAATAAGCTGATTCACTTAAGAGAGTGCTTCCAATCACCTATGATTTCCTGCTTCACTCTCCCATCTTTAGGGTTTTGATGTCCTCCTTGCCTTCTTCTTGTTTCTTCTTTGCCACTCATGCTCTTCTTGCATTTCCAATAATGGTTTCTTCTTTCCATTTCATCTTGCTGCTTTTCTATTCAGGGTAGATTTCTCAACCATTCTTGTAGGATAAGTTTTGAACTGCTGAATTCTTTTAAGATTTGCCGGTTTGTGGAATTTTCTAGCTCTGCCGTTATTAGGACTGGCGGTCATGTGGCATAGGCTCCCCTAGGTGGCAGCATTTGGCCATTCAGGATATGGTCTGTGTCCTGGCACTCCTCCCTCTCCTGCAATATTGCTGCCGAGATATCAGCTGAATCCCCTCTTGAGGTTCCCTTGTGACTATGTTGTTTCCTCCAGGTGCATTTTAAATCACTGTGATATTCGTGAGCTTTGTTGATTTGAATCATACAGCTGCTGGTAGGTCTATTGGGATTCCACCTCCTTTGGATGCTGTGTAATTCCTGAATTCGCATACATGATTCTTTCTTGGCTTTCAGGAAGTTTCAGTCTGATTTTTCTACAGATAAATTTTCAGACATTTTTTGTTTCCTTATCTCTTGCTTTTCCATCTGGGACCCTTATGAATTCTAGTCTTTCATGCCCTGTCTTAACCCAGGGTTCAACAGCAATGTTTACATTGCTTTGCACTTGCTTTCCTATGTCTGCTTCTGACCGAGGTTTTTCTGATCCCATGTCTTCACAGTCATTCACGCGTCCCTCTGCATTATCTAGTCTGCTTACGACTAAATTTTAGCCCTGATATTATCACATCCATTGAGTTTCCTGATATTTTTTGGCTCGTCTTTAGACTTTCTCTTCCCCTTTTCCGGTATTCTGCCTTATGTGATTCTGAGACACTGTTGTTTTTCAGTGATTTCCTGACCTCCATTTTCAACACATGGTCTGGATAGCGTTTTGCAGTCTAGTTGTTTGAAAGCTTATCTTTTGGGCCTTCAATATCTTTGGAACTGAAAATGGTACTTCCTGTTTCTTTTACTGTACTTCTTCACCTCTACTGCTCAGGTAATATCAGGTATGTAATGTGGATTTCTAGGGCTTTGTTAAGTGAAAATTTTAGACTTTTGGCTCTACGCAATTCCATGGGATTTCTGTGCGGACAATTTCTCCTAGACATTGATGCCATATCGTGTTCCTGTGTGTGTTGTCTGGTATATCTCCAATTGCTGTTGTTGCGTTAGTTTTGATGAAAAACCAATACTATTTCGATTTGCATAACTTCATTTTGATAATGCTTATCTCACAATTCTGAAAGTGCGCAGGACACTTCCTCTTGTGGAAATGAAGCTTTTAAAGGTTCTCAGCTCTGCATTCTGCTCTAGGTCGTTTTGGAGTGTTTCCAAAACAGCAAACTGAGAGTGCGCTTGTGCTTTGTAGTTCCACGGGAATGTCCCAATGAAAGCAGTTCTTCTCAGAGCTTCTCTGTCTACAGAAACACCAGTGGAAGCATATCTATGGATGTCACATATCAGGGCCTGCTGGAATGATCCCGCAGACCTACCTTGGTGTCCTCGGTGCCGTACCGTGCTGGTGCCATCCAAAATGTAGCATCCGCTTTAGGGAGATAATGCTGTAGGTAATGCTTCCTCTACTAACGCTGTGGACTTGGACCACTCTTCCTTGTCCTCTCATCCTTGTGGCACGGGTGAACGAAGGCAACCACACAGCTGTTGCGCATCCTGTGCCTCAAACCAAACCATAATCCCAGCCCAGGTTATGAATGTAGCAGATCCTAAGGCTTTTCATTCTGATTTCAAAACCAAGGCCCCCTGGATCCCTCAGACCAGATGAACGATATCTCTGATTCAGCCCCACACGTGCTCTATTGGCAAAATGCCCAATTGGTCCCTGGTCCTGCAGATGCACTGGGTGTGGCCATGGGACATATTGGTAATCTCAACCACGTGACCAGTTTTGATGCTTTATCATTGGTACACATTTTGGTTTGCTCTCTTGATTCGACCCACCACATCCCACAATGCACTCCAGATCCCTGAGACTCAGCGTGTGCCATCATTCGTAGCCCTATCCCTCACAGAACGTTGCCTCTGCTACCTCAAATGTGGCAGCTGGGATCTTGGACTCCGAATCAACTGTGGGGATATTTTGCGCTGGTTTCTTTGAGTTCTGTCAGCCAAGCATCTGCTGTGCACTCTTGTAAATCTCAGCACATCACCTTCTATCCCATGTCTCCTGTCCGCTTGAGAGTGTGCGTCCAAGTTAAACAGAGTTTCACCCTTGTTGCTCCATCACCAGGGGTCAGACCCTCACTGGATTCCATTTCCTGCTTTGCCTTCTCCTGCTTCCAGGTGTCCTGAGGCCTCATCCTGTCTTTGGAAGTAACAGACCTCTCTTCGGCAAGTGTCCTGTGCCAAGGGCTGGGTGAGTGGATGTTTCCATTGCTCTGTTCATGGGAGCGAGTGAGTGCAGGTTGCACTTCTTCTCTGCCAACTGGGCATCGATGAATCAACACTATCCAGATACATTTCACAGAAATGTGATATTTGCTTAGCTCTTTGTTTCTATACAGCCGTGGTGGGAGGGATGGTCCGAATACACCTGTTTTGACATTGTGTTGATATCTCATTTGCAGTCTTTAAGAAGTTTAAAAGAATTCATTTACATGTTTTGGGAGTTATACGGAAATGAAGTTATTTTTTGAAACACACTCAATCGACCTAGAAGCCCGACTTGTCAATTTTGGTAACATTTTGTCAGCTCGACGGAAAACCTAGACAGATACAATGCAAATTGGCAGTCCAAACTGTTAAAGGGTTCATGTCGGCTCTTTACGGTTGAAGCCTCCGAAACCAACAGGAACCATGAAATAACTATTGGAAACTTGAAATAACCCCCAAACTTGGATACACTTGTGCATTGGTGCCCTTTACTCCCAATGACACCTACTGGCCAATATTGGCATTTCAAGGGGTAACATCCCTCTCTAGGTAAATACAAGAGGAAAGAAACCAAATATATACATTTAGGTTTGAATCCAAAAGCACCTAGAGGCATTCTAGCTAGGAGAACCCTGCTGCAATTATGCTAGTCTATGGAGAACCAGGTGTTCTTCTATCAGTGATGAGAACGCTTAATCATCCGATCATGTTGGGTAAAGCCATTTAACGCAACCAAGTCTGCACCCGCATGATATAGTGCCCACGGGGGCTTGACTCAAGTGAAAGACGATCCACATAAGCTGTGTCTTTTATATCATTGGCGACTTTTACAGTACAGTTCTCTTTCTGACTTGTACTCTTTACCTATACTGTCTTGAAAAATTGAGGCCTAATACAGATTCAAGTTCAGTCAGATTCCCCTCTCTTACCACACTCCCTTCACCCCAGGGAAGACATAAGCACAACATTTGCTGAATCTAGCGGAAGGCCATCGTTTCTAGGTGTGAGCTAAGTATTCAATTCCTATCTATTTCAGCCAAGTTTATTGGACCTTTAAGGAGTTCACTGTTGTTCACAGAGTGTGAAGCTGGAGGAACTCTGATTCTAGGAGGGGCTTGTTTTACTCGTAATGGCTTCATTGCAGCTCAGCTACTGATCCTTCAAAATGGATGCCTGTGTGGAGGGGAGGGAAGGCAAGTGCTTGCTAGCTAGGCCCAAACCTGGGAAAAGGCTTACCTGGGCTTGGTGAATTCTGGTCTGAATGGCTTGGGAAGGCCCCTTGGGAAGTGTGGATTCCCATGACCTCTTCCAAGAACAGGAGCGTTTTGATCATCTCGGCCATCTCTTCTCTTGCAGACGTCAGGGACCTTGGACCCGTTCTTGGAGAAGAGAATTGAGGAACTTCCTCAAGTCCACGTTGGCACTCCGTATGTTTCTGCCAGTATCAGCGAGGTTCAATATGTCTCATGAATGTCTTTTGAGCCTGGTATCCTCTACAGCTGTCTCCACGCCAGTATTCTCCATTGTAGCAGAACATCTCTCATCCATGTGTTCGCATCTCTCCTCAATCCGTTCAGCCAGCTTTTCGGCCAGCTTCTCTTCGTGTCTCCCCTAAAGTTGACTTCACCAGGACTGGGCAAGTCTGAAAGTACCTCGGAGCCTCACCAGTAAGCTGATGACAGGCAGATCTTCCACTGTCTGCCCTTTCAGGTTCTGGAAACTGACCTGTGACCTCAGGTCTTTGGGCAGCAGCAGTATCTCGAACTTACACAGCTTCCCGGACCAAACACCTAAGCCAAGCTCCACAGAGGGCGGCAGCCCCTCCATCACACTGATCCACCCACAGAACTCTGCCCGGTTACCTAGGATCCAACAGCCACAACAAGCCTCGCGGTACACACCAACATTCCACCTGGAATCCAACCGCTAACTGCCATCCCCAATGGCTGCTGCATCTTGTCAGTGTTGGGGGAGGGGCTGCATCCGACGAGAAGTTCCTAAGGTAAATGTGATTCTACCCACTAGCGTCCCATGGGCCTTTCTTCTTCCCTCTTTCCTTTTGTTCAGATCTCTATGCACAGTACCAATGGAGGGAAGTGTGTCCCTTTTCAGTTGATGGTTTCACACGTCTTTAAACTTTCTAACAGTTCACAGTACACAGAGACCCACTAAAGGAGACTTATGTTCCTATAATATCCGTACACCCGGAATACATATGCGTCGCCTGATTTCTGCTGAAACACCCGCACTCTCAGGACATGGATCCATTGGTTTCATGGGGGCTGAAATTCCAAGAAATGAAACCAACCCCAATGTGCACTTTGCTGTCAGTCTCTTTTGCTCTTAGTACACTTTGGCAGAGCTACTTGCCTTTGTTATAGGCTTCTTACAATTCTTCTCTACGTAGCCTAGAATATGGCATTCCTTCATCCTGTTGGAAGACATACAAGTCTACATCACGGACTAGGAATCCATTTGATTCCAAATCGGCATTAGGGTTAGGTCACGATATGTTCTTATGAATCAAAATTTACGAATATGAATGCACGCCTCCGAATACAAGTGTGCTGAGTACATGCAAGCCGCGATAATGGGTCGATGCATGCTGAATGATCCTTGACATCACCTTAAGTATTTTCTTTTGAATAATCATGGTTCCCTTGGTAAATATCAGCCAACCGTACCATTTTGGTGTTTGTTTGTTGGTTTGATTCTTTGTTGGTCTGCTTCTCGCTTGTATTGCAAACACGACAGGCCATGCATCTCTCCTTAAGCTTGAAACAGAGAGTCAAATAAGCTGATTCACTTAAGAGAGTGCTTCCAATCACCTATGATTTCCTGCTTCCCTCTCCCATCTTTAGGGTTTTGATGTCCTCCTTGCCTTCTTCTTGTTTCTTCTTTGCCACTCATGCTCTTCTTGCATTTCCAATAATGGTTTCTTCTTTCCATTTCATCTTGCTGCTTTTCTATTCAGGGTAGATTTCTCAACCATTCTTGTAGGATAAGTTTTGAACTGCTGAATTCTTTTAAGATTTGCCGGTTTGTGGAATTTTCTAGCTCTGCCGTTATTAGGACTGGCGGTCATGTGGCATAGGCTCCCCTAGGTGGCAGCATTTGGCCATTCAGGATATGGTCTGTGTCCTGGCACTCCTCCCTCTCCTGCAATATTGCTGCCGAGATATCAGCTGAATCCCCTCTTGAGGTTCCCTTGTGACTATGTTGTTTCCTCCAGGTGCATTTTAAATCACTGTGATATTCGTGAGCTTTGTTGATTTGAATCATACAGCTGCTGGTAGGTCTATTGGGATTCCACCTCCTTTGGATGCTGTGTAATTCCTGAATTCGCATACATGATTCTTTCTTGGCTTTCAGGAAGTTTCAGTCTGATTTTTCTACAGATAAATTTTCAGACATTTTTTGTTTCCTTATCTCTTGCTTTTCCATCTGGGACCCTTATGAATTCTAGTCTTTCATGCCCTGTCTTAACCCAGGGTTCAACAGCAATGTTTACATTGCTTTGCACTTGCTTTCCTATGTCTGCTTCTGACCGAGGTTTTTCTGATCCCATGTCTTCACAGTCATTCACGCGTCCCTCTGCATTATCTAGTCTGCTTACGACTAAATTTTAGCCCTGATATTATCACATCCATTGAGTTTCCTGATATTTTTTGGCTCGTCTTTAGACTTTCTCTTCCCCTTTTCCGGTATTCTGCCTTATGTGATTCTGAGACACTGTTGTTTTTCAGTGATTTCCTGACCTCCATTTTCAACACATGGTCTGGATAGCGTTTTGCAGTCTAGTTGTTTGAAAGCTTATCTTTTGGGCCTTCAATATCTTTGGAACTGAAAATGGTACTTCCTGTTTCTTTTACTGTACTTCTTCACCTCTACTGCTCAGGTAATATCAGGTATGTAATGTGGATTTCTAGGGCTTTGTTAAGTGAAAATTTTAGACTTTTGGCTCTACGCAATTCCATGGGATTTCTGTGCGGACAATTTCTCCTAGACATTGATGCCATATCGTGTTCCTGTGTGTGTTGTCTGGTATATCTCCAATTGCTGTTGTTGCGTTAGTTTTGATGAAAAACCAATACTATTTCGATTTGCATAACTTCATTTTGATAATGCTTATCTCACAATTCTGAAAGTGCGCAGGACACTTGCTCTTGTGGAAATGAAGCTTTTAAAGGTTCTCAGCTCTGCATTCTGCTCTAGGTCATTTTGGAGTGTTTCCAAAACAGCAAACTGAGAGTGCGCTTGTGCTTTGTAGTTCCACGGGAATGTCCCAATGAAAGCAGTTCTTCTCAGAGCTTCTCTGTCTACAGAAACACCAGTGGAAGCATATCTATGGATGTCACATATCAGGGCCTGCTGGAATGATCCCGCAGACCTACCTTGGTGTCCTCGGTGCCGTACCGTGCTGGTGCCATCCAAAATGTAGCATCCGCTTTAGGGAGATAATGCTGTAGGTAATGCTTCCTCTTCTAACGCTGTGGACTTGGACCACTCTTCCTTGTCCTCTCATCCTTGTGGCACGGGTGAACGAAGGCAACCACACAGCTGTTGCGCATCCTGTGCCTCAAACCAAACCATAATCCCAGCCCAGGTTATGAATGTAGCAGATCCTAAGGCTTTTCATTCTGATTTCAAAACCAAGGCCCCCTGGATCCCTCAGACCAGATGAACGATATCTCTGATTCAGCCCCACACGTGCTCTATTGGCAAAATGCCCAATTGGTCCCTGGTCCTGCAGATGCACTGGGTGTGGCCATGGGACATATTGGTAATCTCAACCACGTGACCAGTTTTGATGCTTTATCATTGGTACACATTTTGGTTTGCTCTCTTGATTCGACCCACCACATCCCACAATGCACTCCAGATCCCTGAGACTCAGCGTGTGCCATCATTCGTAGCCCTATCCCTCACAGAACGTTGCCTCTGCTACCTCAAATGTGGCAGCTGGGATCTTGGACTCCGAATCAACTGTGGGGATATTTTGCGCTGGTTTCTTTGAGTTCTGTCAGCCAAGCATCTGCTGTGCACTCTTGTAAATCTCAGCACATCACCTTCTATCCCATGTCTCCTGTCCGCTTGAGAGTGTGCGTCCAAGTTAAACAGAGTTTCACCCTTGTTGCTCCATCACCAGGGGTCAGACCCTCACTGGATTCCATTTCCTGCTTTGCATTCTCCTGCTTCCAGGTGTCCTGAGGCCTCATCCTGTCTTTGGAAGTAACAGACCTCTCTTCGGCAAGTGTCCTGTGCCAAGGGCTGGGTGAGTGGATGTTTCCATTGCTCTGTTCATGGGAGCGAGTGAGTGCAGGTTGCACTTCTTCTCTGCCAACTGGGCATCGATGAATCAACACTATCCAGATACATTTCACAGAAATGTGATATTTGCTTAGCTCTTTGTTTCTATACAGCCGTGGTGGGAGGGATGGTCCGAATACACCTGTTTTGACATTGTGTTGATATCTCATTTGCAGTCTTTAAGAAGTTTAAAAGAATTCATTTACATGTTTTGGGAGTTATACGGAAATGAAGTTATTTTTTGAAACACACTCAATCGACCTAGAAGCCAGACTTGTCAATTTTGGTAACATTTTGTCAGCTCGACGGAAAACCTAGACAGATAGAATGCAAATTGGCAGTCCAAACTGTTAAAGGGTTCATGTCGGCTCTTTACGGTTGAAGCCTCCGAAACCAACAGGAACCATGAAATAACTATTGGAAACTTGAAATAACCCCCAAACTTGGATACACTTGTGCATTGGTGCCCTTTACTCCCAATGACACCTACTGGCCAATATTGGCATTTCAAGGGGTAACATCCCTCTCTAGGTAAATACAAGAGGAAAGAAACCAAATATATACATTTAGGTTTGAATCCAAAAGCACCTAGAGGCATTCTAGCTAGGAGAACCCTGCTGCAATTATGCTAGTCTATGGAGAACCAGGTGTTCTTCTATCAGTGATGAGAACGCTTAATCATCCGATCATGTTGGGTAAAGCCATTTAACGCAACCAAGTCTGCACCCGCATGATATAGTGCCCACGGGGGCTTGACTCAAGTGAAAGACGATCCACATAAGCTGTGTCTTTTATATCATTGGCGACTTTTACAGTACAGTTCTCTTTCTGACTTGTACTCTTTACCTATACTGTCTTGAAAAATTGAGGCCTAATACAGATTCAAGTTCAGTCAGATTCCCCTCTCTTACCACACTCCCTTCACCCCAGGGAAGACATAAGCACAACATTTGCTGAATCTAGCGGAAGGCCATCGTTTCTAGGTGTGAGCTAAGTATTCAATTCCTATCTATTTCAGCCAAGTTTATTGGACCTTTAAGGAGTTCACTGTTGTTCACAGAGTGTGAAGCTGGAGGAACTCTGATTCTAGGAGGGGCTTGTTTTACTCGTAATGGCTTCATTGCAGCTCAGCTACTGATCCTTCAAAATGGATGCCTGTGTGGAGGGGAGGGAAGGCAAGTGCTTGCTAGCTAGGCCCAAACCTGGGAAAAGGCTTACCTGGGCTTGGTGAATTCTGGTCTGAATGGCTTGGGAAGGCCCCTTGGGAAGTGTGGATTCCCATGACCTCTTCCAAGAACAGGAGCGTTTTGATCATCTCGGCCATCTCTTCTCTTGCAGACGTCAGGGACCTTGGACCCGTTCTTGGAGAAGAGAATTGAGGAACTTCCTCAAGTCCACGTTGGCACTCCGTATGTTTCTGCCAGTATCAGCGAGGTTCAATATGTCTCATGAATGTCTTTTGAGCCTGGTATCCTCTACAGCTGTCTCCACGCCAGTATTCTCCATTGTAGCAGAACATCTCTCATCCATGTGTTCGCATCTCTCCTCAATCCGTTCAGCCAGCTTTTCGGCCAGCTTCTCTTCGTGTCTCCCCTAAAGTTGACTTCACCAGGACTGGGCAAGTCTGAAAGTACCTCGGAGCCTCACCAGTAAGCTGATGACAGGCAGATCTTCCACTGTCTGCCCTTTCAGGTTCTGGAAACTGACCTGTGACCTCAGGTCTTTGGGCAGCAGCAGTATCTCGAACTTACACAGCTTCCCGGACCAAACACCTAAGCCAAGCTCCACAGAGGGCGGCAGCCCCTCCATCACACTGATCCACCCACAGAACTCTGCCCGGTTACCTAGGATCCAACAGCCACAACAAGCCTCGCGGTACACACCAACATTCCACCTGGAATCCAACCGCTAACTGCCATCCCCAATGGCTGCTGCATCTTGTCAGTGTTGGGGGAGGGGCTGCATCCGACGAGAAGTTCCTAAGGTAAATGTGATTCTACCCACTAGCGTCCCATGGGCCTTTCTTCTTCCCTCTTTCCTTTTGTTCAGATCTCTATGCACAGTACCAATGGAGGGAAGTGTGTCCCTTTTCAGTTGATGGTTTCACACGTCTTTAAACTTTCTAACAGTTCACAGTACACAGAGACCCACTAAAGGAGACTTATGTTCCTATAATATCCGTACACCCGGAATACATATGCGTCGCCTGATTTCTGCTGAAACACCCGCACTCTCAGGACATGGATCCATTGGTTTCATGGGGGCTGAAATTCCAAGAAATGAAACCAACCCCAATGTGCACTTTGCTGTCAGTCTCTTTTGCTCTTAGTACACTTTGGCAGAGCTACTTGCCTTTGTTATAGGCTTCTTACAATTCTTCTCTACGTAGCCTAGAATATGGCATTCCTTCATCCTGTTGGAAGACATACAAGTCTACATCACGGACTAGGAATCCATTTGATTCCAAATCGGCATTAGGGTTAGGTCACGCTATGTTCTTATGAATCAAAATTTACGAATATGAATGCACGCCTCCGAATACAAGTGTGCTGAGTACATGCAAGCCGCGATAATGGGTCGATGCATGCTGAATGATCCTTGACATCACCTTAAGTATTTTCTTTTGAATAATCATGGTTCCCTTGGTAAATATCAGCCAACCGTACCATTTTGGTGTTTGTTTGTTGGTTTGATTCTTTGTTGGTCTGCTTCTCGCTTGTATTGCAAACACGACAGGCCATGCATCTCTCCTTAAGCTTGAAACAGAGAGTCAAATAAGCTGATTCACTTAAGAGAGTGCTTCCAATCACCTATGATTTCCTGCTTCCCTCTCCCATCTTTAGGGTTTTGATGTCCTCCTTGCCTTCTTCTTGTTTCTTCTTTGCCACTCATGCTCTTCTTGCATTTCCAATAATGGTTTCTTCTTTCCATTTCATCTTGCTGCTTTTCTATTCAGGGTAGATTTCTTAACCATTCTTGTAGGATAAGTTTTGAACTGCTGAATTCTTTTAAGATTTGCCGGTTTGTGGAATTTTCTAGCTCTGCCGTTATTAGGACTGGCGGTCATGTGGCATAGGCTCCCCTAGGTGGCAGCATTTGGCCATTCAGGATATGGTCTGTGTCCTGGCACTCCTCCCTCTCCTGCAATATTGCTGCCGAGATATCAGCTGAATCCCCGCTTGAGGTTCCCTTGTGACTATGTTGTTTCCTCCAGGTGCATTTTAAATCACTGTGATATTCGTGAGCTTTGTTGATTTGAATCATACAGCTGCTGGTAGGTCTATTGGGATTCCACCTCCTTTGGATGCTGTGTAATTCCTGAATTCGCATACATGATTCTTTCTTGGCTTTCAGGAAGTTTCAGTCTGATTTTTCTACAGATAAATTTTCAGACATTTTTTGTTTCCTTATCTCTTGCTTTTCCATCTGGGACCCTTATGAATTCTAGTCTTTCATGCCCTGTCTTAACCCAGGGTTCAACAGCAATGTTTACATTGCTTTGCACTTGCTTTCCTATGTCTGCTTCTGACCGAGGTTTTTCTGATCCCATGTCTTCACAGTCATTCACGCGTCCCTCTGCATTATCTAGTCTGCTTACGACTAAATTTTAGCCCTGATATTATCACATCCATTGAGTTTCCTGATATTTTTTGGCTCGTCTTTAGACTTTCTCTTCCCCTTTTCCGGTATTCTGCCTTATGTGATTCTGAGACACTGTTGTTTTTCAGTGATTTCCTGACCTCCATTTTCAACACATGGTCTGGATAGCGTTTTGCAGTCTAGTTGTTTGAAAGCTTATCTTTTGGGCCTTCAATATCTTTGGAACTGAAAATGGTACTTCCTGTTTCTTTTACTGTACTTCTTCACCTCTACTGCTCAGGTAATATCAGGTATGTAATGTGGACTTCTAGGGCTTTGTTAAGTGAAAATTTTAGACTTTTGGCTCTACGCAATTCCATGGGATTTCTGTGCGGACAATTTCTCCTAGACATTGATGCCATATCGTGTTCCTGTGTGTGTTGTCTGGTATATCTCCAATTGCTGTTGTTGCATTAGTTTTGATGAAAAACCAATACTATTTCGATTTGCATAACTTCATTTTGATAATGCTTATCTCACAATTCTGAAAGTGCGCAGGACACTTCCTCTTGTGGAAATGAAGCTTTTAAAGGTTCTCAGCTCTGCATTCTGCTCTAGGTCATTTTGGAGTGTTTCCAAAACAGCAAACTGAGAGTGCGCTTGTGCTTTGTAGTTCCACGGGAATGTCCCAATGAAAGCAGTTCTTCTCAGAGCTTCTCTGTCTACAGAAACACCAGTGGAAGCATATCTATGGATGTCACATATCAGGGCCTGCTGGAATGATCCCGCAGACCTACCTTGGTGTCCTCGGTGCCGTACCGTGCTGGTGCCATCCAAAAGGTAGCATCCGCTTTAGGGAGATAATGCTGTAGGTAATGCTTCCTCTTCTAACGCTGTGGACTTGGACCACTCTTCCTTGTCCTCTCATCCTTGTGGCACGGGTGCACGAAGGCAACCACACAGCTGTTGCGCATCCTGTGCCTCAAACCAAACCATAATCCCAGCCCAGGTTATGAATGTAGCAGATCCTAAGGCTTTTCATTCTGATTTCAAAACCAAGGCCCCCTGGATCCCTCAGACCAGATGAACGATATCTCTGATTCAGCCCCACACGTGCTCTATTGGCAAAATGCCCAATTGGTCCCTGGTCCTGCAGATGCACTGGGTGTGGCCATGGGACATATTGGTAATCTCAACCACGTGACCAGTTTTGATGCTTTATCATTGGTACACATTTTGGTTTGCTCTCTTGATTCGACCCACCACATCCCACAATGCACTCCAGATCCCTGAGACTCAGCGTGTGCCATCATTCGTAGCCCTATCCCTCACAGAACGTTGCCTCTGCTACCTCAAATGTGGCAGCTGGGATCTTGGACTCCGAATCAACTGTGGGGATATTTTGCGCTGGTTTCTTTGAGTTCTGTCAGCCAAGCATCTGCTGTGCACTCTTGTAAATCTCAGCACATCACCTTCTATCCCATGTCTCCTGTCCGCTTGAGAGTGTGCGTCCAAGTTAAACAGAGTTTCACCCTTGTTGCTCCATCACCAGGGGTCAGACCCTCACTGGATTCCATTTCCTGCTTTGCCTTCTCCTGCTTCCAGGTGTCCTGAGGCCTCATCCTGTCTTTGGAAGTAACAGACCTCTCTTCGGCAAGTGTCCTGTGCCAAGGGCTGGGTGAGTGGATGTTTCCATTGCTCTGTTCATGGGAGCGAGTGAGTGCAGGTTGCACTTCTTCTCTGCCAACTGGGCATCGATGAATCAACACTATCCAGATACATTTCACAGAAATGTGATATTTGCTTAGCTCTTTGTTTCTATACAGCCGTGGTGGGAGGGATGGTCCGAATACACCTGTTTTGACATTGTGTTGATATCTCATTTGCAGTCTTTAAGAAGTTTAAAAGAATTCATTTACATGTTTTGGGAGTTATACGGAAATGAAGTTATTTTTTGAAACACACTCAATCGACCTAGAAGCCAGACTTGTCAATTTTGGTAACATTTTGTCAGCTCGACGGAAAACCTAGACAGATAGAATGCAAATTGGCAGTCCAAACTGTTAAAGGGTTCATGTCGGCTCTTTACGGTTGAAGCCTCCGAAACCAACAGGAACCATGAAATAACTATTGGAAACTTGAAATAACCCCCAAACTTGGATACACTTGTGCATTGGTGCCCTTTACTCCCAATGACACCTACTGGCCAATATTGGCATTTCAAGGGGTAACATCCCTCTCTAGGTAAATACAAGAGGAAAGAAACCAAATATATACATTTAGGTTTGAATCCAAAAGCACCTAGAGGCATTCTAGCTAGGAGAACCCTGCTGCAATTATGCTAGTCTATGGAGAACCAGGTGTTCTTCTATCAGTGATGAGAATGCTTAATCATCCGATCATGTTGGGTAAAGCCATTTAACGCAACCAAGTCTGCACCCGCATGATATAGTGCCCACGGGGGCTTGACTCAAGTGAAAGACGATCCACATAAGCTGTGTCTTTTATATCATTGGCGACTTTTACAGTACAGTTCTCTTTCTGACTTGTACTCTTTACCTATACTGTCTTGAAAAATTGAGGCCTAATACAGATTCAAGTTCAGTCAGATTCCCCTCTCTTACCACACTCCCTTCACCCCAGGGAAGACATAAGCACAACATTTGCTGAATCTAGCGGAAGGCCATCGTTTCTAGGTGTGAGCTAAGTATTCAATTCCTATCTATTTCAGCCAAGTTTATTGGACCTTTAAGGAGTTCACTGTTGTTCACAGAGTGTGAAGCTGGAGGAACTCTGATTCTAGGAGGGGCTTGTTTTACTCGTAATGGCTTCATTGCAGCTCAGCTACTGATCCTTCAAAATGGATGCCTGTGTGGAGGGGAGGGAAGGCAAGTGCTTGCTAGCTAGGCCCAAACCTGGGAAAAGGCTTACCTGGGCTTGGTGAATTCTGGTCTGAATGGCTTGGGAAGGCCCCTTGGGAAGTGTGGATTCCCATGACCTCTTCCAAGAACAGGAGCGTTTTGATCATCTCTGCCATCTCTTCTCTTGCAGACGTCAGGGACCTTGGACCCGTTCTTGGAGAAGAGAATTGAGGAACTTCCTCAAGTCCACGTTGGCACTCCGTATGTTTCTGCCAGTATCAGCGAGGTTCAATATGTCTCATGAATGTCTTTTGAGCCTGGTATCCTCTACAGCTGTCTCCACGCCAGTATTCTCCATTGTAGCAGAACATCTCTCATCCATGTGTTCGCATCTCTCCTCAATCCGTTCAGCCAGCTTTTCGGCCAGCTTCTCTTCGTGTCTCCCCTAAAGTTGACTTCACCAGGACTGGGCAAGTCTGAAAGTACCTCGGAGCCTCACCAGTAAGCTGATGACAGGCAGATCTTCCACTGTCTGCCCTTTCAGGTTCTGGAAACTGACCTGTGACCTCAGGTCTTTGGGCAGCAGCAGTATCTCGAACTTACACAGCTTCCCGGACCAAACACCTAAGCCAAGCTCCACAGAGGGCGGCAGCCCCTCCATCACACTGATCCACCCACAGAACTCTGCCCGGTTACCTAGGATCCAACAGCCACAACAAGCCTCGCGGTACACACCAACATTCCACCTGGAATCCAACCGCTAACTGCCATCCCCAATGGCTGCTGCATCTTGTCAGTGTTGGGGGAGGGGCTGCATCCGACGAGAAGTTCCTAAGGTAAATGTGATTCTACCCACTAGCGTCCCATGGGCCTTTCTTCTTCCCTCTTTCCTTTTGTTCAGATCTCTATGCACAGTACCAATGGAGGGAAGTGTGTCCCTTTTCAGTTGATGGTTTCACACGTCTTTAAACTTTCTAACAGTTCACAGTACACAGAGACCCACTAAAGGAGACTTATGTTCCTATAATATCCGTACACCCGGAATACATATGCGTCGCCTGATTTCTGCTGAAACACCCGCACTCTCAGGACATGGATCCATTGGTTTCATGGGGGCTGAAATTCCAAGAAATGAAACCAACCCCAATGTGCACTTTGCTGTCAGTCTCTTTTGCTCTTAGTACACTTTGGCAGAGCTACTTGCCTTTGTTATAGGCTTCTTACAATTCTTCTCTACGTAGCCTAGAATATGGCATTCCTTCATCCTGTTGGAAGACATACAAGTCTACATCACGGACTAGGAATCCATTTGATTCCAAATCGGCATTAGGGTTAGGTCACGATATGTTCTTATGAATCAAAATTTACGAATATGAATGCACGCCTCCGAATACAAGTGTGCTGAGTACATGCAAGCCGCGATAATGGGTCGATGCATGCTGAATGATCCTTGACATCACCTTAAGTATTTTCTTTTGAATAATCATGGTTCCCTTGGTAAATATCAGCCAACCGTACCATTTTGGTGTTTGTTTGTTGGTTTGATTCTTTGTTGGTCTGCTTCTCGCTTGTATTGCAAACACGACAGGCCATGCATCTCTCCTTAAGCTTGAAACAGAGAGTCAAATAAGCTGATTCACTTAAGAGAGTGCTTCCAATCACCTATGATTTCCTGCTTCCCTCTCCCATCTTTAGGGTTTTGATGTCCTCCTTGCCTTCTTCTTGTTTCTTCTTTGCCACTCATGCTCTTCTTGCATTTCCAATAATGGTTTCTTCTTTCCATTTCATCTTGCTGCTTTTCTATTCAGGGTAGATTTCTCAACCATTCTTGTAGGATAAGTTTTGAACTGCTGAATTCTTTTAAGATTTGCCGGTTTGTGGAATTTTCTAGCTCTGCCGTTATTAGGACTGGCGGTCATGTGGCATAGGCTCCCCTAGGTGGCAGCATTTGGCCATTCAGGATATGGTCTGTGTCCTGGCACTCCTCCCTCTCCTGCAATATTGCTGCCGAGATATCAGCTGAATCCCCTCTTGAGGTTCCCTTGTGACTATGTTGTTTCCTCCAGGTGCATTTTAAATCACTGTGATATTCGTGAGCTTTGTTGATTTGAATCATACAGCTGCTGGTAGGTCTATTGGGATTCCACCTCCTTTGGATGCTGTGTAATTCCTGAATTCGCATACATGATTCTTTCTTGGCTTTCAGGAAGTTTCAGTCTGATTTTTCTACAGATAAATTTTCAGACATTTTTTGTTTCCTTATCTCTTGCTTTTCCATCTGGGACCCTTATGAATTCTAGTCTTTCATGCCCTGTCTTAACCCAGGGTTCAACAGCAATGTTTACATTGCTTTGCACTTGCTTTCCTATGTCTGCTTCTGACCGAGGTTTTTCTGATCCCATGTCTTCACAGTCATTCACGCGTCCCTCTGCATTATCTAGTCTGCTTACGACTAAATTTTAGCCCTGATATTATCACATCCATTGAGTTTCCTGATATTTTTTGGCTCGTCTTTAGACTTTCTCTTCCCCTTTTCCGGTATTCTGCCTTATGTGATTCTGAGACACTGTTGTTTTTCAGTGATTTCCTGACCTCCA
Organism: Vicugna pacos; assembly: GCF_048564905.1. NCBI lineage: Eukaryota > Metazoa > Chordata > Mammalia > Artiodactyla > Camelidae > Vicugna > Vicugna pacos. Next base: position 95,900,943 of record NW_027328741.1, on the reverse strand, counting down.
TTTTCAACACATGGTCTGGATAGCGTTTTGCAGTCTAGTTGTTTGAAAGCTTATCTTTTGGGCCTTCAATATCTTTGGAACTGAAAATGGTACTTCCTGTTTCTTTTACTGTACTTCTTCACCTCTACTGCTCAGGTAATATCAGGTATGTAATGTGGACTTCTAGGGCTTTGTTAAGTGAAAATTTTAGACTTTTGGCTCTACGCAATTCCATGGGATTTCTGTGCGGACAATTTCTCCTAGACATTGATGCCATATCGTGTTCCTGTGTGTGTTGTCTGGTATATCTCCAATTGCTGTTGTTGCATTAGTTTTGATGAAAAACCAATACTATTTCGATTTGCATAACTTCATTTTGATAATGCTTATCTCACAATTCTGAAAGTGCGCAGGACACTTCCTCTTGTGGAAATGAAGCTTTTAAAGGTTCTCAGCTCTGCATTCTGCTCTAGGTCATTTTGGAGTGTTTCCAAAACAGCAAACTGAGAGTGCGCTTGTGCTTTGTAGTTCCACGGGAATGTCCCAATGAAAGCAGTTCTTCTCAGAGCTTCTCTGTCTACAGAAACACCAGTGGAAGCATATCTATGGATGTCACATATCAGGGCCTGCTGGAATGATCCCGCAGACCTACCTTGGTGTCCTCGGTGCCGTACCGTGCTGGTGCCATCCAAAATGTAGCATCCGCTTTAGGGAGATAATGCTGTAGGTAATGCTTCCTCTTCTAACGCTGTGGACTTGGACCACTCTTCCTTGTCCTCTCATCCTTGTGGCACGGGTGCACGAAGGCAACCACACAGCTGTTGCGCATCCTGTGCCTCAAACCAAACCATAATCCCAGCCCAGGTTATGAATGTAGCAGATCCTAAGGCTTTTCATTCTGATTTCAAAACCAAGGCCCCCTGGATCCCTCAGACCAGATGAACGATATCTCTGATTCAGCCCCACACGTGCTCTATTGGCAAAATGCCCAATTGGTCCCTGGTCCTGCAGATGCACTGGGTGTGGCCATGGGACATATTGGTAATCTCAACCACGTGACCAGTTTTGATGCTTTATCATTGGTACACATTTTGGTTTGCTCTCTTGATTCGACCCACCACATCCCACAATGCACTCCAGATCCCTGAGACTCAGCGTGTGCCATCATTCGTAGCCCTATCCCTCACAGAACGTTGCCTCTGCTACCTCAAATGTGGCAGCTGGGATCTTGGACTCCGAATCAACTGTGGGGATATTTTGCGCTGGTTTCTTTGAGTTCTGTCAGCCAAGCATCTGCTGTGCACTCTTGTAAATCTCAGCACATCACCTTCTATCCCATGTCTCCTGTCCGCTTGAGAGTGTGCGTCCAAGTTAAACAGAGTTTCACCCTTGTTGCTCCATCACCAGGGGTCAGACCCTCACTGGATTCCATTTCCTGCTTTGCCTTCTCCTGCTTCCAGGTGTCCTGAGGCCTCATCCTGTCTTTGGAAGTAACAGACCTCTCTTCGGCAAGTGTCCTGTGCCAAGGGCTGGGTGAGTGGATGTTTCCATTGCTCTGTTCATGGGAGCGAGTGAGTGCAGGTTGCACTTCTTCTCTGCCAACTGGGCATCGATGAATCAACACTATCCAGATACATTTCACAGAAATGTGATATTTGCTTAGCTCTTTGTTTCTATACAGCCGTGGTGGGAGGGATGGTCCGAATACACCTGTTTTGACATTGTGTTGATATCTCATTTGCAGTCTTTAAGAAGTTTAAAAGAATTCATTTACATGTTTTGGGAGTTATACGGAAATGAAGTTATTTTTTGAAACACACTCAATCGACCTAGAAGCCAGACTTGTCAATTTTGGTAACATTTTGTCAGCTCGACGGAAAACCTAGACAGATACAATGCAAATTGGCAGTCCAAACTGTTAAAGGGTTCATGTCGGCTCTTTACGGTTGAAGCCTCCGAAACCAACAGGAACCATGAAATAACTATTGGAAACTTGAAATAACCCCCAAACTTGGATACACTTGTGCATTGGTGCCCTTTACTCCCAATGACACCTACTGGCCAATATTGGCATTTCAAGGGGTAACATCCCTCTCTAGGTAAATACAAGAGGAAAGAAACCAAATATATACATTTAGGTTTGAATCCAAAAGCACCTAGAGGCATTCTAGCTAGGAGAACCCTGCTGCAATTATGCTAGTCTATGGAGAACCAGGTGTTCTTCTATCAGTGATGAGAACGCTTAATCATCCGATCATGTTGGGTAAAGCCATTTAACGCAACCAAGTCTGCACCCGCATGATATAGTGCCCACGGGGGCTTGACTCAAGTGAAAGACGATCCACATAAGCTGTGTCTTTTATATCATTGGCGACTTTTACAGTACAGTTCTCTTTCTGACTTGTACTCTTTACCTATACTGTCTTGAAAAATTGAGGCCTAATACAGATTCAAGTTCAGTCAGATTCCCCTCTCTTACCACACTCCCTTCACCCCAGGGAAGACATAAGCACAACATTTGCTGAATCTAGCGGAAGGCCATCGTTTCTAGGTGTGAGCTAAGTATTCAATTCCTATCTATTTCAGCCAAGTTTATTGGACCTTTAAGGAGTTCACTGTTGTTCACAGAGTGTGAAGCTGGAGGAACTCTGATTCTAGGAGGGGCTTGTTTTACTCGTAATGGCTTCATTGCAGCTCAGCTACTGATCCTTCAAAATGGATGCCTGTGTGGAGGGGAGGGAAGGCAAGTGCTTGCTAGCTAGGCCCAAACCTGGGAAAAGGCTTACCTGGGCTTGGTGAATTCTGGTCTGAATGGCTTGGGAAGGCCCCTTGGGAAGTGTGGATTCCCATGACCTCTTCCAAGAACAGGAGCGTTTTGATCATCTCGGCCATCTCTTCTCTTGCAGACGTCAGGGACCTTGGACCCGTTCTTGGAGAAGAGAATTGAGGAACTTCCTCAAGTCCACGTTGGCACTCCGTATGTTTCTGCCAGTATCAGCGAGGTTCAATATGTCTCATGAATGTCTTTTGAGCCTGGTATCCTCTACAGCTGTCTCCACGCCAGTATTCTCCATTGTAGCAGAACATCTCTCATCCATGTGTTCGCATCTCTCCTCAATCCGTTCAGCCAGCTTTTCGGCCAGCTTCTCTTCGTGTCTCCCCTAAAGTTGACTTCACCAGGACTGGGCAAGTCTGAAAGTACCTCGGAGCCTCACCAGTAAGCTGATGACAGGCAGATCTTCCACTGTCTGCCCTTTCAGGTTCTGGAAACTGACCTGTGACCTCAGGTCTTTGGGCAGCAGCAGTATCTCGAACTTACACAGCTTCCCGGACCAAACACCTAAGCCAAGCTCCACAGAGGGCGGCAGCCCCTCCATCACACTGATCCACCCACAGAACTCTGCCCGGTTACCTAGGATCCAACAGCCACAACAAGCCTCGCGGTACACACCAACATTCCACCTGGAATCCAACCGCTAACTGCCATCCCCAATGGCTGCTGCATCTTGTCAGTGTTGGGGGAGGGGCTGCATCCGACGAGAAGTTCCTAAGGTAAATGTGATTCTACCCACTAGCGTCCCATGGGCCTTTCTTCTTCCCTCTTTCCTTTTGTTCAGATCTCTATGCACAGTACCAATGGAGGGAAGTGTGTCCCTTTTCAGTTGATGGTTTCACACGTCTTTAAACTTTCTAACAGTTCACAGTACACAGAGACCCACTAAAGGAGACTTATGTTCCTATAATATCCGTACACCCGGAATACATATGCGTCGCCTGATTTCTGCTGAAACACCCGCACTCTCAGGACATGGATCCATTGGTTTCATGGGGGCTGAAATTCCAAGAAATGAAACCAACCCCAATGTGCACTTTGCTGTCAGTCTCTTTTGCTCTTAGTACACTTTGGCAGAGCTACTTGCCTTTGTTATAGGCTTCTTACAATTCTTCTCTACGTAGCCTAGAATATGGCATTCCTTCATCCTGTTGGAAGACATACAAGTCTACATCACGGACTAGGAATCCATTTGATTCCAAATCGGCATTAGGGTTAGGTCACGATATGTTCTTATGAATCAAAATTTACGAATATGAATGCACGCCTCCGAATACAAGTGTGCTGAGTACATGCAAGCCGCGATAATGGGTCGATGCATGCTGAATGATCCTTGACATCACCTTAAGTATTTTCTTTTGAATAATCATGGTTCCCTTGGTAAATATCAGCCAACCGTACCATTTTGGTGTTTGTTTGTTGGTTTGATTCTTTGTTGGTCTGCTTCTCGCTTGTATTGCAAACACGACAGGCCATGCATCTCTCCTTAAGCTTGAAACAGAGAGTCAAATAAGCTGATTCACTTAAGAGAGTGCTTCCAATCACCTATGATTTCCTGCTTCCCTCTCCCATCTTTAGGGTTTTGATGTCCTCCTTGCCTTCTTCTTGTTTCTTCTTTGCCACTCATGCTCTTCTTGCATTTCCAATAATGGTTTCTTCTTTCCATTTCATCTTGCTGCTTTTCTATTCAGGGTAGATTTCTTAACCATTCTTGTAGGATAAGTTTTGAACTGCTGAATTCTTTTAAGATTTGCCGGTTTGTGGAATTTTCTAGCTCTGCCGTTATTAGGACTGGCGGTCATGTGGCATAGGCTCCCCTAGGTGGCAGCATTTGGCCATTCAGGATATGGTCTGTGTCCTGGCACTCCTCCCTCTCCTGCAATATTGCTGCCGAGATATCAGCTGAATCCCCTCTTGAGGTTCCCTTGTGACTATGTTGTTTCCTCCAGGTGCATTTTAAATCACTGTGATATTCGTGAGCTTTGTTGATTTGAATCATACAGCTGCTGGCAGGTCTATTGGGATTCCACCTCCTTTGGATGCTGTGTAATTCCTGAATTCGCATACATGATTCTTTCTTGGCTTTCAGGAAGTTTCAGTCTGATTTTTCTACAGATAAATTTTCAGACATTTTTTGTTTCCTTATCTCTTGCTTTTCCATCTGCGACCCATATGAATTCTAGTCTTTCATGCCCTGTCTTAACCCAGGGTTCAACAGCAATGTTTACATTGCTTTGCACTTGCTTTCCTATGTCTGCTTCTGACCGAGGTTTTTCTGATCCCATGTCTTCACAGTCATTCACGCGTCCCTCTGCATTATCTAGTCTGCTTACGACTAAATTTTAGCCCTGATATTATCACATCCATTGAGTTTCCTGATATTTTTTGGCTCGTCTTTAGACTTTCTCTTCCCCTTTTCCGGTATTCTGCCTTATGTGATTCTGAGACACTGTTGTTTTTCAGTGATTTCCTGACCTCCATTTTCAACACATGGTCTGGATAGCGTTTTGCAGTCTAGTTGTTTGAAAGCTTATCTTTTGGGCCTTCAATATCTTTGGAACTGAAAATGGTACTTCCTGTTTCTTTTACTGTACTTCTTCACCTCTACTGCTCAGGTAATATCAGGTATGTAATGTGGACTTCTAGGGCTTTGTTAAGTGAAAATTTTAGACTTTTGGCTCTACGCAATTCCATGGGATTTCTGTGCGGACAATTTCTCCTAGACATTGATGCCATATCGTGTTCCTGTGTGTGTTGTCTGGTATATCTCCAATTGCTGTTGTTGCATTAGTTTTGATGAAAAACCAATACTATTTCGATTTGCATAACTTCATTTTGATAATGCTTATCTCACAATTCTGAAAGTGCGCAGGACACTTCCTCTTGTGGAAATGAAGCTTTTAAAGGTTCTCAGCTCTGCATTCTGCTCTAGGTCATTTTGGAGTGTTTCCAAAACAGCAAACTGAGAGTGCGCTTGTGCTTTGTAGTTCCACGGGAATGTCCCAATGAAAGCAGTTCTTCTCAGAGCTTCTCTGTCTACAGAAACACCAGTGGAAGCATATCTAAGGATGTCACATATCAGGGCCTGCTGGAATGATCCCGCAGACCTACCTTGGTGTCCTCGGTGCCGTACCGTGCTGGTGCCATCCAAAATGTAGCATCCGCTTTAGGGAGATAATGCTGTAGGTAATGCTTCCTCTTCTAACGCTGTGGACTTGGACCACTCTTCCTTGTCCTCTCATCCTTGTGGCACGGGTGCACGAAGGCAACCACACAGCTGTTGCGCATCCTGTGCCTCAAACCAAACCATAATCCCAGCCCAGGTTATGAATGTAGCAGATCCTAAGGCTTTTCATTCTGATTTCAAAACCAAGGCCCCCTGGATCCCTCAGACCAGATGAACGATATCTCTGATTCAGCCCCACACGTGCTCTATTGGCAAAATGCCCAATTGGTCCCTGGTCCTGCAGATGCACTGGGTGTGGCCATGGGACATATTGGTAATCTCAACCACGTGACCAGTTTTGATGCTTTATCATTGGTACACATTTTGGTTTGCTCTCTTGATTCGACCCACCACATCCCACAATGCACTCCAGATCCCTGAGACTCAGCGTGTGCCATCATTCGTAGCCCTATCCCTCACAGAACGTTGCCTCTGCTACCTCAAATGTGGCAGCTGGGATCTTGGACTCCGAATCAACTGTGGGGATATTTTGCGCTGGTTTCTTTGAGTTCTGTCAGCCAAGCATCTGCTGTGCACTCTTGTAAATCTCAGCACATCACCTTCTATCCCATGTCTCCTGTCCGCTTGAGAGTGTGCGTCCAAGTTAAACAGAGTTTCACCCTTGTTGCTCCATCACCAGGGGTCAGACCCTCACTGGATTCCATTTCCTGCTTTGCCTTCTCCTGCTTCCAGGTGTCCTGAGGCCTCATCCTGTCTTTGGAAGTAACAGACCTCTCTTCGGCAAGTGTCCTGTGCCAAGGGCTGGGTGAGTGGATGTTTCCATTGCTCTGTTCATGGGAGCGAGTGAGTGCAGGTTGCACTTCTTCTCTGCCAACTGGGCATCGATGAATCAACACTATCCAGATACATTTCACAGAAATGTGATATTTGCTTAGCTCTTTGTTTCTATACAGCCGTGGTGGGAGGGATGGTCCGAATACACCTGTTTTGACATTGTGTTGATATCTCATTTGCAGTCTTTAAGAAGTTTAAAAGAATTCATTTACATGTTTTGGGAGTTATACGGAAATGAAGTTATTTTTTGAAACACACTCAATCGACCTAGAAGCCAGACTTGTCAATTTTGGTAACATTTTGTCAGCTCGACGGAAAACCTAGACAGATAGAATGCAAATTGGCAGTCCAAACTGTTAAAGGGTTCATGTCGGCTCTTTACGGTTGAAGCCTCCGAAACCAACAGGAACCATGAAATAACTATTGGAAACTTGAAATAACCCCCAAACTTGGATACACTTGTGCATTGGTGCCCTTTACTCCCAATGACACCTACTGGCCAATATTGGCATTTCAAGGGGTAACATCCCTCTCTAGGTAAATACAAGAGGAAAGAAACCAAATATATACATTTAGGTTTGAATCCAAAAGCACCTAGAGGCATTCTAGCTAGGAGAACCCTGCTGCAATTATGCTAGTCTATGGAGAACCAGGTGTTCTTCTATCAGTGATGAGAATGCTTAATCATCCGATCATGTTGGGTAAAGCCATTTAACGCAACCAAGTCTGCACCCGCATGATATAGTGCCCACGGGGGCTTGACTCAAGTGAAAGACGATCCACATAAGCTGTGTCTTTTATATCATTGGCGACTTTTACAGTACAGTTCTCTTTCTGACTTGTACTCTTTACCTATACTGTCTTGAAAAATTGAGGCCTAATACAGATTCAAGTTCAGTCAGATTCCCCTCTCTTACCACACTCCCTTCACCCCAGGGAAGACATAAACACAACATTTGCTGAATCTAGCGGAAGGCCATCGTTTCTAGGTGTGAGCTAAGTATTCAATTCCTATCTATTTCAGCCAAGTTTATTGGACCTTTAAGGAGTTCACTGTTGTTCACAGAGTGTGAAGCTGGAGGAACTCTGATTCTAGGAGGGGCTTGTTTTACTCGTAATGGCTTCATTGCAGCTCAGCTACTGATCCTTCAAAATGGATGCCTGTGTGGAGGGGAGGGAAGGCAAGTGCTTGCTAGCTAGGCCCAAACCTGGGAAAAGGCTTACCTGGGCTTGGTGAATTCTGGTCTGAATGGCTTGGGAAGGCCCCTTGGGAAGTGTGGATTCCCATGACCTCTTCCAAGAACAGGAGCGTTTTGATCATCTCGGCCATCTCTTCTCTTGCAGACGTCAGGGACCTTGGACCCGTTCTTGGAGAAGAGAATTGAGGAACTTCCTCAAGTCCACGTTGGCACTCCGTATGTTTCTGCCAGTATCAGCGAGGTTCAATATGTCTCATGAATGTCTTTTGAGCCTGGTATCCTCTACAGCTGTCTCCACGCCAGTATTCTCCATTGTAGCAGAACATCTCTCATCCATGTGTTCGCATCTCTCCTCAATCCGTTCAGCCAGCTTTTCGGCCAGCTTCTCTTCGTGTCTCCCCTAAAGTTGACTTCACCAGGACTGGGCAAGTCTGAAAGTACCTCGGAGCCTCACCAGTAAGCTGATGACAGGCAGATCTTCCACTGTCTGCCCTTTCAGGTTCTGGAAACTGACCTGTGACCTCAGGTCTTTGGGCAGCAGCAGTATCTCGAACTTACACAGCTTCCCGGACCAAACACCTAAGCCAAGCTCCACAGAGGGCGGCAGCCCCTCCATCACACTGATCCACCCACAGAACTCTGCCCGGTTACCTAGGATCCAACAGCCACAACAAGCCTCGCGGTACACACCAACATTCCACCTGGAATCCAACCGCTAACTGCCATCCCCAATGGCTGCTGCATCTTGTCAGTGTTGGGGGAGGGGCTGCATCCGACGAGAAGTTCCTAAGGTAAATGTGATTCTACCCACTAGCGTCCCATGGGCCTTTCTTCTTCCCTCTTTCCTTTTGTTCAGATCTCTATGCACAGTACCAATGGAGGGAAGTGTGTCCCTTTTCAGTTGATGGTTTCACACGTCTTTAAACTTTCTAACAGTTCACAGTACACAGAGACCCACTAAAGGAGACTTATGTTCCTATAATATCCGTACACCCGGAATACATATGCGTCGCCTGATTTCTGCTGAAACACCCGCACTCTCAGGACATGGATCCATTGGTTTCATGGGGGCTGAAATTCCAAGAAATGAAACCAACCCCAATGTGCACTTTGCTGTCAGTCTCTTTTGCTCTTAGTACACTTTGGCAGAGCTACTTGCCTTTGTTATAGGCTTCTTACAATTCTTCTCTACGTAGCCTAGAATATGGCATTCCTTCATCCTGTTGGAAGACATACAAGTCTACATCACGGACTAGGAATCCATTTGATTCCAAATCGGCATTAGGGTTAGGTCACGCTATGTTCTTATGAATCAAAATTTACGAATATGAATGCACGCCTCCGAATACAAGTGTGCTGAGTACATGCAAGCCGCGATAATGGGTCGATGCATGCTGAATGATCCTTGACATCACCTTAAGTATTTTCTTTTGAATAATCATGGTTCCCTTGGTAAATATCAGCCAACCGTACCATTTTGGTGTTTGTTTGTTGGTTTGATTCTTTGTTGGTCTGCTTCTCGCTTGTATTGCAAACACGACAGGCCATGCATCTCTCCTTAAGCTTGAAACAGAGAGTCAAATAAGCTGATTCACTTAAGAGAGTGCTTCCAATCACCTATGATTTCCTGCTTCCCTCTCCCATCTTTAGGGTTTTGATGTCCTCCTTGCCTTCTTCTTGTTTCTTCTTTGCCACTCATGCTCTTCTTGCATTTCCAATAATGGTTTCTTCTTTCCATTTCATCTTGCTGCTTTTCTATTCAGGGTAGATTTCTCAACCATTCTTGTAGGATTAGTTTTGAACTGCTGAATTCTTTTAAGATTTGCCGGTTTGTGGAATTTTCTAGCTCTGCCGTTATTAGGACTGGCGGTCATGTGGCATAGGCTCCCCTAGGTGGCAGCATTTGGCCATTCAGGATATGGTCTGTGTCCTGGCACTCCTCCCTCTCCTGCAATATTGCTGCCGAGATATCAGCTGAATCCCCGCTTGAGGTTCCCTTGTGACTATGTTGTTTCCTCCAGGTGCATTTTAAATCACTGTGATATTCGTGAGCTTTGTTGATTTGAATCATACAGCTGCTGGTAGGTCTATTGGGATTCCACCTCCTTTGGATGCTGTGTAATTCCTGAATTCGCATACATGATTCTTTCTTGGCTTTCAGGAAGTTTCAGTCTGATTTTTCTACAGATAAATTTTCAGACATTTTTTGTTTCCTTATCTCTTGCTTTTCCATCTGGGACCCTTATGAATTCTAGTCTTTCATGCCCTGTCTTAACCCAGGGTTCAACAGCAATGTTTACATTGCTTTGCACTTGCTTTCCTATGTCTGCTTCTGACCGAGGTTTTTCTGATCCCATGTCTTCACAGTCATTCACGCGTCCCTCTGCATTATCTAGTCTGCTTACGACTAAATTTTAGCCCTGATATTATCACATCCATTGAGTTTCCTGATATTTTTTGGCTCGTCTTTAGACTTTCTCTTCCCCTTTTCCGGTATTCTGCCTTATGTGATTCTGAGACACTGTTGTTTTTCAGTGATTTCCTGACCTCCATTTTCAACACATGGTCTGGATAGCGTTTTGCAGTCTAGTTGTTTGAAAGCTTATCTTTTGGGCCTTCAATATCTTTGGAACTGAAAATGGTACTTCCTGTTTCTTTTACTGTACTTCTTCACCTCTACTGCTCAGGTAATATCAGGTATGTAATGTGGACTTCTAGGGCTTTGTTAAGTGAAAATTTTAGACTTTTGGCTCTACGCAATTCCATGGGATTTCTGTGCGGACAATTTCTCCTAGACATTGATGCCATATCGTGTTCCTGTGTGTGTTGTCTGGTATATCTCCAATTGCTGTTGTTGCATTAGTTTTGATGAAAAACCAATACTATTTCGATTTGCATAACTTCATTTTGATAATGCTTATCTCACAATTCTGAAAGTGCGCAGGACACTTCCTCTTGTGGAAATGAAGCTTTTAAAGGTTCTCAGCTCTGCATTCTGCTCTAGGTCATTTTGGAGTGTTTCCAAAACAGCAAACTGAGAGTGCGCTTGTGCTTTGTAGTTCCACGGGAATGTCCCAATGAAAGCAGTTCTTCTCAGAGCTTCTCTGTCTACAGAAACACCAGTGGAAGCATATCTATGGATGTCACATATCAGGGCCTGCTGGAATGATCCCGCAGACCTACCTTGGTGTCCTCGGTGCCGTACCGTGCTGGTGCCATCCAAAATGTAGCATCCGCTTTAGGGAGATAATGCTGTAGGTAATGCTTCCTCTTCTAACGCTGTGGACTTGGACCACTCTTCCTTGTCCTCTCATCCTTGTGGCACGGGTGCACGAAGGCAACCACACAGCTGTTGCGCATCCTGTGCCTCAAACCAAACCATAATCCCAGCCCAGGTTATGAATGTAGCAGATCCTAAGGCTTTTCATTCTGATTTCAAAACCAAGGCCCCCTGGATCCCTCAGACCAGATGAACGATATCTCTGATTCAGCCCCACACGTGCTCTATTGGCAAAATGCCCAATTGGTCCCTGGTCCTGCAGATGCACTGGGTGTGGCCATGGGACATATTGGTAATCTCAACCACGTGACCAGTTTTGATGCTTTATCATTGGTACACATTTTGGTTTGCTCTCTTGATTCGACCCACCACATCCCACAATGCACTCCAGATCCCTGAGACTCAGCGTGTGCCATCATTCGTAGCCCTATCCCTCACAGAACGTTGCCTCTGCTACCTCAAATGTGGCAGCTGGGATCTTGGACTCCGAATCAACTGTGGGGATATTTTGCGCTGGTTTCTTTGAGTTCTGTCAGCCAAGCATCTGCTGTGCACTCTTGTAAATCTCAGCACATCACCTTCTATCCCATGTCTCCTGTCCGCTTGAGAGTGTGCGTCCAAGTTAAACAGAGTTTCACCCTTGTTGCTCCATCACCAGGGGTCAGACCCTCACTGGATTCCATTTCCTGCTTTGCCTTCTCCTGCTTCCAGGTGTCCTGAGGCCTCATCCTGTCTTTGGAAGTAACAGACCTCTCTTCGGCAAGTGTCCTGTGCCAAGGGCTGGGTGAGTGGATGTTTCCATTGCTCTGTTCATGGGAGCGAGTGAGTGCAGGTTGCACTTCTTCTCTGCCAACTGGGCATCGATGAATCAACACTATCCAGATACATTTCACAGAAATGTGATATTTGCTTAGCTCTTTGTTTCTATACAGCCGTGGTGGGAGGGATGGTCCGAATACACCTGTTTTGACATTGTGTTGATATCTCATTTGCAGTCTTTAAGAAGTTTAAAAGAATTCATTTACATGTTTTGGGAGTTATACGGAAATGAAGTTATTTTTTGAAACACACTCAATCGACCTAGAAGCCAGACTTGTCAATTTTGGTAACATTTTGTCAGCTCGACGGAAAACCTAGACAGATAGAATGCAAATTGGCAGTCCAAACTGTTAAAGGGTTCATGTCGGCTCTTTACGGTTGAAGCCTCCGAAACCAACAGGAACCATGAAATAACTATTGGAAACTTGAAATAACCCCCAAACTTGGATACACTTGTGCATTGGTGCCCTTTACTCCCAATGACACCTACTGGCCAATATTGGCATTTCAAGGGGTAACATCCCTCTCTAGGAAAATACAAGAGGAAAGAAACCAAATATATACATTTAGGTTTGAATCCAAAAGCACCTAGAGGCATTCTAGCTAGGAGAACCCTGCTGCAATTATGCTAGTCTATGGAGAACCAGGTGTTCTTCTATCAGTGATGAGAACGCTTAATCATCCGATCATGTTGGGTAAAGCCATTTAACGCAACCAAGTCTGCACCCGCATGATATAGTGCCCACGGGGGCTTGACTCAAGTGAAAGACGATCCACATAAGCTGTGTCTTTTATATCATTGGCGACTTTTACAGTACAGTTCTCTTTCTGACTTGTACTCTTTACCTATACTGTCTTGAAAAATTGAGGCCTAATACAGATTCAAGTTCAGTCAGATTCCCCTCTCTTACCACACTCCCTTCACCCCAGGGAAGACATAAGCACAACATTTGCTGAATCTAGCGGAAGGCCATCGTTTCTAGGTGTGAGCTAAGTATTCAATTCCTATCTATTTCAGCCAAGTTTATTGGACCTTTAAGGAGTTCACTGTTGTTCACAGAGTGTGAAGCTGGAGGAACTCTGATTCTAGGAGGGGCTTGTTTTACTCGTAATGGCTTCATTGCAGCTCAGCTACTGATCCTTCAAAATGGATGCCTGTGTGGAGGGGAGGGAAGGCAAGTGCTTGCTAGCTAGGCCCAAACCTGGGAAAAGGCTTACCTGGGCTTGGTGAATTCTGGTCTGAATGGCTTGGGAAGGCCCCTTGGGAAGTGTGGATTCCCATGACCTCTTCCAAGAACAGGAGCGTTTTGATCATCTCTGCCATCTCTTCTCTTGCAGACGTCAGGGACCTTGGACCCGTTCTTGGAGAAGAGAATTGAGGAACTTCCTCAAGTCCACGTTGGCACTCCGTATGTTTCTGCCAGTATCAGCGAGGTTCAATATGTCTCATGAGTGTCTTTTGAGCCTGGTATCCTCTACAGCTGTCTCCACGCCAGTATTCTCCATTGTAGCAGAACATCTCTCATCCATGTGTTCGCATCTCTCCTCAATCCGTTCAGCCAGCTTTTCGGCCAGCTTCTCTTCGTGTCTCCCCTAAAGTTGACTTCACCAGGACTGGGCAAGTCTGAAAGTACCTCGGAGCCTCACCAGTAAGCTGATGACAGGCAGATCTTCCACTGTCTGCCCTTTCAGGTTCTGGAAACTGACCTGTGACCTCAGGTCTTTGGGCAGCAGCAGTATCTCGAACTTACACAGCTTCCCGGACCAAACACCTAAGCCAAGCTCCACAGAGGGCGGCAGCCCCTCCATCACACTGATCCACCCACAGAACTCTGCCCGGTTACCTAGGATCCAACAGCCACAACAAGCCTCGCGGTACACACCAACATTCCACCTGGAATCCAACCGCTAACTGCCATCCCCAATGGCTGCTGCATCTTGTCAGTGTTGGGGGAGGGGCTGCATCCGACGAGAAGTTCCTAAGGTAAATGTGATTCTACCCACTAGCGTCCCATGGGCCTTTCTTCTTCCCTCTTTCCTTTTGTTCAGATCTCTATGCACAGTACCAATGGAGGGAAGTGTGTCCCTTTTCAGTTGATGGTTTCACACGTCTTTAAACTTTCTAACAGTTCACAGTACACAGAGACCCACTAAAGGAGACTTATGTTCCTATAATATCCGTACACCCGGAATACATATGCGTCGCCTGATTTCTGCTGAAACACCCGCACTCTCAGGACATGGATCCATTGGTTTCATGGGGGCTGAAATTCCAAGAAATGAAACCAACCCCAATGTGCACTTTGCTGTCAGTCTCTTTTGCTCTTAGTACACTTTGGCAGAGCTACTTGCCTTTGTTATAGGCTTCTTACAATTCTTCTCTACGTAGCCTAGAATATGGCATTCCTTCATCCTGTTGGAAGACATACAAGTCTACATCACGGACTAGGAATCCATTTGATTCCAAATCGGCATTAGGGTTAGGTCACGCTATGTTCTTATGAATCAAAATTTACGAATATGAATGCACGCCTCCGAATACAAGTGTGCTGAGTACATGCAAGCCGCGATAATGGGTCGATGCATGCTGAATGATCCTTGACATCACCTTAAGTATTTTCTTTTGAATAATCATGGTTCCCTTGGTAAATATCAGCCAACCGTACCATTTTGGTGTTTGTTTGTTGGTTTGATTCTTTGTTGGTCTGCTTCTCGCTTGTATTGCAAACACGACAGGCCATGCATCTCTCCTTAAGCTTGAAACAGAGAGTCAAATAAGCTGATTCACTTAAGAGAGTGCTTCCAATCACCTATGATTTCCTGCTTCCCTCTCCCATCTTTAGGGTTTTGATGTCCTCCTTGCCTTCTTCTTGTTTCTTCTTTGCCACTCATGCTCTTCTTGCATTTCCAATAATGGTTTCTTCTTTCCATTTCATCTTGCTGCTTTTCTATTCAGGGTAGATTTCTCAACCATTCTTGTAGGATAAGTTTTGAACTGCTGAATTCTTTTAAGATTTGCCGGTTTGTGGAATTTTCTAGCTCTGCCGTTATTAGGACTGGCGGTCATGTGGCATAGGCTCCCCTAGGTGGCAGCATTTGGCCATTCAGGATATGGTCTGTGTCCTGGCACTCCTCCCTCTCCTGCAATATTGCTGCCGAGATATCAGCTGAATCCCCGCTTGAGGTTCCCTTGTGACTATGTTGTTTCCTCCAGGTGCATTTTAAATCACTGTGATATTCGTGAGCTTTGTTGATTTGAATCATACAGCTGCTGGTAGGTCTATTGGGATTCCACCTCCTTTGGATGCTGTGTAATTCCTGAATTCGCATACATGATTCTTTCTTGGCTTTCAGGAAGTTTCAGTCTGATTTTTCTACAGATAAATTTTCAGACATTTTTTGTTTCCTTATCTCTTGCTTTTCCATCTGGGACCCTTATGAATTCTAGTCTTTCATGCCCTGTCTTAACCCAGGGTTCAACAGCAATGTTTACATTGCTTTGCACTTGCTTTCCTATGTCTGCTTCTGACCGAGGTTTTTCTGATCCCATGTCTTCACAGTCATTCACGCGTCCCTCTGCATTATCTAGTCTGCTTACGACTAAATTTTAGCCCTGATATTATCACATCCATTGAGTTTCCTGATATTTTTTGGCTCGTCTTTAGACTTTCTCTTCCCCTTTTCCGGTATTCTGCCTTATGTGATTCTGAGACACTGTTGTTTTTCAGTGATTTCCTGACCTCCATTTTCAACACATGGTCTGGATAGCGTTTTGCAGTCTAGTTGTTTGAAAGCTTATCTTTTGGGCCTTCAATATCTTTGGAACTGAAAATGGTACTTCCTGTTTCTTTTACTGTACTTCTTCACCTCTACTGCTCAGGTAATATCAGGTATGTAATGTGGACTTCTAGGGCTTTGTTAAGTGAAAATTTTAGACTTTTGGCTCTACGCAATTCCATGGGATTTCTGTGCGGACAATTTCTCCTAGACATTGATGCCATATCGTGTTCCTGTGTGTGTTGTCTGGTATATCTCCAATTGCTGTTGTTGCATTAGTTTTGATGAAAAACCAATACTATTTCGATTTGCATAACTTCATTTTGATAATGCTTATCTCACAATTCTGAAAGTGCACAGGACACTTCCTCTTGTGGAAATGAAGCTTTTAAAGGTTCTCAGCTCTGCATTCTGCTCTAGGTCATTTTGGAGTGTTTCCAAAACAGCAAACTGAGAGTGCGCTTGTGCTTTGTAGTTCCACGGGAATGTCCCAATGAAAGCAGTTCTTCTCAGAGCTTCTCTGTCTACAGAAACACCAGTGGAAGCATATCTATGGATGTCACATATCAGGGCCTGCTGGAATGATCCCGCAGACCTACCTTGGTGTCCTCGGTGCCGTACCGTGCTGGTGCCATCCAAAATGTAGCATCCGCTTTAGGGAGATAATGCTGTAGGTAATGCTTCCTCTTCTAACGCTGTGGACTTGGACCACTCTTCCTTGTCCTCTCATCCTTGTGGCACGGGTGCACGAAGGCAACCACACAGCTGTTGCGCATCCTGTGCCTCAAACCAAACCATAATCCCAGCCCAGGTTATGAATGTAGCAGATCCTAAGGCTTTTCATTCTGATTTCAAAACCAAGGCCCCCTGGATCCCTCAGACCAGATGAACGATATCTCTGATTCAGCCCCACACGTGCTCTATTGGCAAAATGCCCAATTGGTCCCTGGTCCTGCAGATGCACTGGGTGTGGCCATGGGACATATTGGTAATCTCAACCACGTGACCAGTTTTGATGCTTTATCATTGGTACACATTTTGGTTTGCTCTCTTGATTCGACCCACCACATCCCACAATGCACTCCAGATCCCTGAGACTCAGCGTGTGCCATCATTCGTAGCCCTATCCCTCACAGAACGTTGCCTCTGCTACCTCAAATGTGGCAGCTGGGATCTTGGACTCCGAATCAACTGTGGGGATATTTTGCGCTGGTTTCTTTGAGTTCTGTCAGCCAAGCATCTGCTGTGCACTCTTGTAAATCTCAGCACATCACCTTCTATCCCATGTCTCCTGTCCGCTTGAGAGTGTGCGTCCAAGTTAAACAGAGTTTCACCCTTGTTGCTCCATCACCAGGGGTCAGACCCTCACTGGATTCCATTTCCTGCTTTGCCTTCTCCTGCTTCCAGGTGTCCTGAGGCCTCATCCTGTCTTTGGAAGTAACAGACCTCTCTTCGGCAAGTGTCCTGTGCCAAGGGCTGGGTGAGTGGATGTTTCCATTGCTCTGTTCATGGGAGCGAGTGAGTGCAGGTTGCACTTCTTCTCTGCCAACTGGGCATCGATGAATCAACACTATCCAGATACATTTCACAGAAATGTGATATTTGCTTAGCTCTTTGTTTCTATACAGCCGTGGTGGGAGGGATGGTCCGAATACACCTGTTTTGACATTGTGTTGATATCTCATTTGCAGTCTTTAAGAAGTTTAAAAGAATTCATTTACATGTTTTGGGAGTTATACGGAAATGAAGTTATTTTTTGAAACACACTCAATCGACCTAGAAGCCAGACTTGTCAATTTTGGTAACATTTTGTCAGCTCGACGGAAAACCTAGACAGATACAATGCAAATTGGCAGTCCAAACTGTTAAAGGGTTCATGTCGGCTCTTTACGGTTGAAGCCTCCGAAACCAACAGGAACCATGAAATAACTATTGGAAACTTGAAATAACCCCCAAACTTGGATACACTTGTGCATTGGTGCCCTTTACTCCCAATGACACCTACTGGCCAATATTGGCATTTCAAGGGGTAACATCCCTCTCTAGGTAAATACAAGAGGAAAGAAACCAAATATATACATTTAGGTTTGAATCCAAAAGCACCTAGAGGCATTCTAGCTAGGAGAACCCTGCTGCAATTATGCTAGTCTATGGAGAACCAGGTGTTCTTCTATCAGTGATGAGAACGCTTAATCATCCGATCATGTTGGGTAAAGCCATTTAACGCAACCAAGTCTGCACCCGCATGATATAGTGCCCACGGGGGCTTGACTCAAGTGAAAGACGATCCACATAAGCTGTGTCTTTTATATCATTGGCGACTTTTACAGTACAGTTCTCTTTCTGACTTGTACTCTTTACCTATACTGTCTTGAAAAATTGAGGCCTAATACAGATTCAAGTTCAGTCAGATTCCCCTCTCTTACCACACTCCCTTCACCCCAGGGAAGACATAAGCACAACATTTGCTGAATCTAGCGGAAGGCCATCGTTTCTAGGTGTGAGCTAAGTATTCAATTCCTATCTATTTCAGCCAAGTTTATTGGACCTTTAAGGAGTTCACTGTTGTTCACAGAGTGTGAAGCTGGAGGAACTCTGATTCTAGGAGGGGCTTGTTTTACTCGTAATGGCTTCATTGCAGCTCAGCTACTGATCCTTCAAAATGGATGCCTGTGTGGAGGGGAGGGAAGGCAAGTGCTTGCTAGCTAGGCCCAAACCTGGGAAAAGGCTTACCTGGGCTTGGTGAATTCTGGTCTGAATGGCTTGGGAAGGCCCCTTGGGAAGTGTGGATTCCCATGACCTCTTCCAAGAACAGGAGCGTTTTGATCATCTCGGCCATCTCTTCTCTTGCAGACGTCAGGGACCTTGGACCCGTTCTTGGAGAAGAGAATTGAGGAACTTCCTCAAGTCCACGTTGGCACTCCGTATGTTTCTGCCAGTATCAGCGAGGTTCAATATGTCTCATGAATGTCTTTTGAGCCTGGTATCCTCTACAGCTGTCTCCACGCCAGTATTCTCCATTGTAGCAGAACATCTCTCATCCATGTGTTCGCATCTCTCCTCAATCCGTTCAGCCAGCTTTTCGGCCAGCTTCTCTTCGTGTCTCCCCTAAAGTTGACTTCACCAGGACTGGGCAAGTCTGAAAGTACCTCGGAGCCTCACCAGTAAGCTGATGACAGGCAGATCTTCCACTGTCTGCCCTTTCAGGTTCTGGAAACTGACCTGTGACCTCAGGTCTTTGGGCAGCAGCAGTATCTCGAACTTACACAGCTTCCCGGACCAAACACCTAAGCCAAGCTCCACAGAGGGCGGCAGCCCCTCCATCACACTGATCCACCCACAGAACTCTGCCCGGTTACCTAGGATCCAACAGCCACAACAAGCCTCGCGGTACACACCAACATTCCACCTGGAATCCAACCGCTAACTGCCATCCCCAATGGCTGCTGCATCTTGTCAGTGTTGGGGGAGGGGCTGCATCCGACGAGAAGTTCCTAAGGTAAATGTGATTCTACCCACTAGCGTCCCATGGGCCTTTCTTCTTCCCTCTTTCCTTTTGTTCAGATCTCTATGCACAGTACCAATGGAGGGAAGTGTGTCCCTTTTCAGTTGATGGTTTCACACGTCTTTAAACTTTCTAACAGTTCACAGTACACAGAGACCCACTAAAGGAGACTTATGTTCCTATAATATCCGTACACCCGGAATACATATGCGTCGCCTGATTTCTGCTGAAACACCCGCACTCTCAGGACATGGATCCATTGGTTTCATGGGGGCTGAAATTCCAAGAAATGAAACCAACCCCAATGTGCACTTTGCTGTCAGTCTCTTTTGCTCTTAGTACACTTTGGCAGAGCTACTTGCCTTTGTTATAGGCTTCTTACAATTCTTCTCTACGTAGCCTAGAATATGGCATTCCTTCATCCTGTTGGAAGACATACAAGTCTACATCACGGACTAGGAATCCATTTGATTCCAAATCGGCATTAGGGTTAGGTCACGATATGTTCTTATGAATCAAAATTTACGAATATGAATGCACGCCTCCGAATACAAGTGTGCTGAGTACATGCAAGCCGCGATAATGGGTCGATGCATGCTGAATGATCCTTGACATCACCTTAAGTATTTTCTTTTGAATAATCATGGTTCCCTTGGTAAATATCAGCCAACCGTACCATTTTGGTGTTTGTTTGTTGGTTTGATTCTTTGTTGGTCTGCTTCTCGCTTGTATTGCAAACACGACAGGCCATGCATCTCTCCTTAAGCTTGAAACAGAGAGTCAAATAAGCTGATTCACTTAAGAGAGTGCTTCCAATCACCTATGATTTCCTGCTTCCCTCTCCCATCTTTAGGGTTTTGATGTCCTCCTTGCCTTCTTCTTGTTTCTTCTTTGCCACTCATGCTCTTCTTGCATTTCCAATAATGGTTTCTTCTTTCCATTTCATCTTGCTGCTTTTCTATTCAGGGTAGATTTCTTAACCATTCTTGTAGGATAAGTTTTGAACTGCTGAATTCTTTTAAGATTTGCCGGTTTGTGGAATTTTCTAGCTCTGCCGTTATTAGGACTGGCGGTCATGTGGCATAGGCTCCCCTAGGTGGCAGCATTTGGCCATTCAGGATATGGTCTGTGTCCTGGCACTCCTCCCTCTCCTGCAATATTGCTGCCGAGATATCAGCTGAATCCCCTCTTGAGGTTCCCTTGTGACTATGTTGTTTCCTCCAGGTGCATTTTAAATCACTGTGATATTCGTGAGCTTTGTTGATTTGAATCATACAGCTGCTGGTAGGTCTATTGGGATTCCACCTCCTTTGGATGCTGTGTAATTCCTGAATTCGCATACATGATTCTTTCTTGGCTTTCAGGAAGTTTCAGTCTGATTTTTCTACAGATAAATTTTCAGACATTTTTTGTTTCCTTATCTCTTGCTTTTCCATCTGGGACCCTTATGAATTCTAGTCTTTCATGCCCTGTCTTAACCCAGGGTTCAACAGCAATGTTTACATTGCTTTGCACTTGCTTTCCTATGTCTGCTTCTGACCGAGGTTTTTCTGATCCCATGTCTTCACAGTCATTCACGCGTCCCTCTGCATTATCTAGTCTGCTTACGACTAAATTTTAGCCCTGATATTATCACATCCATTGAGTTTCCTGATATTTTTTGGCTCGTCTTTAGACTTTCTCTTCCCCTTTTCCGGTATTCTGCCTTATGTGATTCTGAGACACTGTTGTTTTTCAGTGATTTCCTGACCTCCATTTTCAACACATGGTCTGGATAGCGTTTTGCAGTCTAGTTGTTTGAAAGCTTATCTTTTGGGCCTTCAATATCTTTGGAACTGAAAATGGTACTTCCTGTTTCTTTTACTGTACTTCTTCACCTCTACTGCTCAGGTAATATCAGGTATGTAATGTGGACTTCTAGGGCTTTGTTAAGTGAAAATTTTAGACTTTTGGCTCTACGCAATTCCATGGGATTTCTGTGCGGACAATTTCTCCTAGACATTGATGCCATATCGTGTTCCTGTGTGTGTTGTCTGGTATATCTCCAATTGCTGTTGTTGCATTAGTTTTGATGAAAAACCAATACTATTTCGATTTGCATAACTTCATTTTGATAATGCTTATCTCACAATTCTGAAAGTGCGCAGGACACTTCCTCTTGTGGAAATGAAGCTTTTAAAGGTTCTCAGCTCTGCATTCTGCTCTAGGTCATTTTGGAGTGTTTCCAAAACAGCAAACTGAGAGTGCGCTTGTGCTTTGTAGTTCCACGGGAATGTCCCAATGAAAGCAGTTCTTCTCAGAGCTTCTCTGTCTACAGAAACACCAGTGGAAGCATATCTAAGGATGTCACATATCAGGGCCTGCTGGAATGATCCCGCAGACCTACCTTGGTGTCCTCGGTGCCGTACCGTGCTGGTGCCATCCAAAAGGTAGCATCCGCTTTAGGGAGATAATGCTGTAGGTAATGCTTCCTCTTCTAACGCTGTGGACTTGGACCACTCTTCCTTGTCCTCTCATCCTTGTGGCACGGGTGCACGAAGGCAACCACACAGCTGTTGCGCATCCTGTGCCTCAAACCAAACCATAATCCCAGCCCAGGTTATGAATGTAGCAGATCCTAAGGCTTTTCATTCTGATTTCAAAACCAAGGCCCCCTGGATCCCTCAGACCAGATGAACGATATCTCTGATTCAGCCCCACACGTGCTCTATTGGCAAAATGCCCAATTGGTCCCTGGTCCTGCAGATGCACTGGGTGTGGCCATGGGACATATTGGTAATCTCAACCACGTGACCAGTTTTGATGCTTTATCATTGGTACACATTTTGGTTTGCTCTCTTGATTCGACCCACCACATCCCACAATGCACTCCAGATCCCTGAGACTCAGCGTGTGCCATCATTCGTAGCCCTATCCCTCACAGAACGTTGCCTCTGCTACCTCAAATGTGGCAGCTGGGATCTTGGACTCCGAATCAACTGTGGGGATATTTTGCACTGGTTTCTTTGAGTTCTGTCAGCCAAGCATCTGCTGTGCACTCTTGTAAATCTCAGCACATCACCTTCTATCCCATGTCTCCTGTCCGCTTGAGAGTGTGCGTCCAAGTTAAACAGAGTTTCACCCTTGTTGCTCCATCACCAGGGGTCAGACCCTCACTGGATTCCATTTCCTGCTTTGCCTTCTCCTGCTTCCAGGTGTCCTGAGGCCTCATCCTGTCTTTGGAAGTAACAGACCTCTCTTCGGCAAGTGTCCTGTGCCAAGGGCTGGGTGAGTGGATGTTTCCATTGCTCTGTTCATGGGAGCGAGTGAGTGCAGGTTGCACTTCTTCTCTGCCAACTGGGCATCGATGAATCAACACTATCCAGATACATTTCACAGAAATGTGATATTTGCTTAGCTCTTTGTTTCTATACAGCCGTGGTGGGAGGGATGGTCCGAATACACCTGTTTTGACATTGTGTTGATATCTCATTTGCAGTCTTTAAGAAGTTTAAAAGAATTCATTTACATGTTTTGGGAGTTATACGGAAATGAAGTTATTTTTTGAAACACACTCAATCGACCTAGAAGCCAGACTTGTCAATTTTGGTAACATTTTGTCAGCTCGACGGAAAACCTAGACAGATACAATGCAAATTGGCAGTCCAAACTGTTAAAGGGTTCATGTCGGCTCTTTACGGTTGAAGCCTCCGAAACCAACAGGAACCATGAAATAACTATTGGAAACTTGAAATAACCCCCAAACTTGGATACACTTGTGCATTGGTGCCCTTTACTCCCAATGACACCTACTGGCCAATATTGGCATTTCAAGGGGTAACATCCCTCTCTAGGAAAATACAAGAGGAAAGAAACCAAATATATACATTTAGGTTTGAATCCAAAAGCACCTAGAGGCATTCTAGCTAGGAGAACCCTGCTGCAATTATGCTAGTCTATGGAGAACCAGGTGTTCTTCTATCAGTGATGAGAACGCTTAATCATCCGATCATGTTGGGTAAAGCCATTTAACGCAACCAAGTCTGCACCCGCATGATATAGTGCCCACGGGGGCTTGACTCAAGTGAAAGACGATCCACATAAGCTGTGTCTTTTATATCATTGGCGACTTTTACAGTACAGTTCTCTTTCTGACTTGTACTCTTTACCTATACTGTCTTGAAAAATTGAGGCCTAATACAGATTCAAGTTCAGTCAGATTCCCCTCTCTTACCACACTCCCTTCACCCCAGGGAAGACATAAGCACAACATTTGCTGAATCTAGCGGAAGGCCATCGTTTCTAGGTGTGAGCTAAGTATTCAATTCCTATCTATTTCAGCCAAGTTTATTGGACCTTTAAGGAGTTCACTGTTGTTCACAGAGTGTGAAGCTGGAGGAACTCTGATTCTAGGAGGGGCTTGTTTTACTCGTAATGGCTTCATTGCAGCTCAGCTACTGATCCTTCAAAATGGATGCCTGTGTGGAGGGGAGGGAAGGCAAGTGCTTGCTAGCTAGGCCCAAACCTGGGAAAAGGCTTACCTGGGCTTGGTGAATTCTGGTCTGAATGGCTTGGGAAGGCCCCTTGGGAAGTGTGGATTCCCATGACCTCTTCCAAGAACAGGAGCGTTTTGATCATCTCTGCCATCTCTTCTCTTGCAGACGTCAGGGACCTTGGACCCGTTCTTGGAGAAGAGAATTGAGGAACTTCCTCAAGTCCACGTTGGCACTCCGTATGTTTCTGCCAGTATCAGCGAGGTTCAATATGTCTCATGAGTGTCTTTTGAGCCTGGTATCCTCTACAGCTGTCTCCACGCCAGTATTCTCCATTGTAGCAGAACATCTCTCATCCATGTGTTCGCATCTCTCCTCAATCCGTTCAGCCAGCTTTTCGGCCAGCTTCTCTTCGTGTCTCCCCTAAAGTTGACTTCACCAGGACTGGGCAAGTCTGAAAGTACCTCGGAGCCTCACCAGTAAGCTGATGACAGGCAGATCTTCCACTGTCTGCCCTTTCAGGTTCTGGAAACTGACCTGTGACCTCAGGTCTTTGGGCAGCAGCAGTATCTCGAACTTACACAGCTTCCCGGACCAAACACCTAAGCCAAGCTCCACAGAGGGCGGCAGCCCCTCCATCACACTGATCCACCCACAGAACTCTGCCCGGTTACCTAGGATCCAACAGCCACAACAAGCCTCGCGGTACACACCAACATTCCACCTGGAATCCAACCGCTAACTGCCATCCCCAATGGCTGCTGCATCTTGTCAGTGTTGGGGGAGGGGCTGCATCCGACGAGAAGTTCCTAAGGTAAATGTGATTCTACCCACTAGCGTCCCATGGGCCTTTCTTCTTCCCTCTTTCCTTTTGTTCAGATCTCTATGCACAGTACCAATGGAGGGAAGTGTGTCCCTTTTCAGTTGATGGTTTCACACGTCTTTAAACTTTCTAACAGTTCACAGTACACAGAGACCCACTAAAGGAGACTTATGTTCCTATAATATCCGTACACCCGGAATACATATGCGTCGCCTGATTTCTGCTGAAACACCCGCACTCTCAGGACATGGATCCATTGGTTTCATGGGGGCTGAAATTCCAAGAAATGAAACCAACCCCAATGTGCACTTTGCTGTCAGTCTCTTTTGCTCTTAGTACACTTTGGCAGAGCTACTTGCCTTTGTTATAGGCTTCTTACAATTCTTCTCTACGTAGCCTAGAATATGGCATTCCTTCATCCTGTTGGAAGACATACAAGTCTACATCACGGACTAGGAATCCATTTGATTCCAAATCGGCATTAGGGTTAGGTCACGCTATGTTCTTATGAATCAAAATTTACGAATATGAATGCACGCCTCCGAATACAAGTGTGCTGAGTACATGCAAGCCGCGATAATGGGTCGATGCATGCTGAATGATCCTTGACATCACCTTAAGTATTTTCTTTTGAATAATCATGGTTCCCTTGGTAAATATCAGCCAACCGTACCATTTTGGTGTTTGTTTGTTGGTTTGATTCTTTGTTGGTCTGCTTCTCGCTTGTATTGCAAACACGACAGGCCATGCATCTCTCCTTAAGCTTGAAACAGAGAGTCAAATAAGCTGATTCACTTAAGAGAGTGCTTCCAATCACCTATGATTTCCTGCTTCCCTCTCCCATCTTTAGGGTTTTGATGTCCTCCTTGCCTTCTTCTTGTTTCTTCTTTGCCACTCATGCTCTTCTTGCATTTCCAATAATGGTTTCTTCTTTCCATTTCATCTTGCTGCTTTTCTATTCAGGGTAGATTTCTCAACCATTCTTGTAGGATAAGTTTTGAACTGCTGAATTCTTTTAAGATTTGCCGGTTTGTGGAATTTTCTAGCTCTGCCGTTATTAGGACTGGCGGTCATGTGGCATAGGCTCCCCTAGGTGGCAGCATTTGGCCATTCAGGATATGGTCTGTGTCCTGGCACTCCTCCCTCTCCTGCAATATTGCTGCCGAGATATCAGCTGAATCCCCGCTTGAGGTTCCCTTGTGACTATGTTGTTTCCTCCAGGTGCATTTTAAATCACTGTGATATTCGTGAGCTTTGTTGATTTGAATCATACAGCTGCTGGTAGGTCTATTGGGATTCCACCTCCTTTGGATGCTGTGTAATTCCTGAATTTGCATACATGATTCTTTCTTGGCTTTCAGGAAGTTTCAGTCTGATTTTTCTACAGATAAATTTTCAGACATTTTTTGTTTCCTTATCTCTTGCTTTTCCATCTGGGACCCTTATGAATTCTAGTCTTTCATGCCCTGTCTTAACCCAGGGTTCAACAGCAATGTTTACATTGCTTTGCACTTGCTTTCCTATGTCTGCTTCTGACCGAGGTTTTTCTGATCCCATGTCTTCACAGTCATTCACGCGTCCCTCTGCATTATCTAGTCTGCTTACGACTAAATTTTAGCCCTGATATTATCACATCCATTGAGTTTCCTGATATTTTTTGGCTCGTGTTTAGACTTTCTCTTCCCCTTTTCCGGTATTCTGCCTTATGTGATTCTGAGACACTGTTGTTTTTCAGTGATTTCCTGACCTCCATTTTCAACACATGGTCTGGATAGCGTTTTGCAGTCTAGTTGTTTGAAAGCTTATCTTTTGGGCCTTCAATATCTTTGGAACTGAAAATGGTACTTCCTGTTTCTTTTACTGTACTTCTTCACCTCTACTGCTCAGGTAATATCAGGTATGTAATGTGGACTTCTAGGGCTTTGTTAAGTGAAAATTTTAGACTTTTGGCTCTACGCAATTCCATGGGATTTCTGTGCGGACAATTTCTCCTAGACATTGATGCCATATCGTGTTCCTGTGTGTGTTGTCTGGTATATCTCCAATTGCTGTTGTTGCATTAGTTTTGATGAAAAACCAATACTATTTCGATTTGCATAACTTCATTTTGATAATGCTTATCTCACAATTCTGAAAGTGCGCAGGACACTTCCTCTTGTGGAAATGAAGCTTTTAAAGGTTCTCAGCTCTGCATTCTGCTCTATGTCGTTTTGGAGTGTTTCCAAAACAGCAAACTGAGAGTGCGCTTGTGCTTTGTAGTTCCACGGGAATGTCCCAATGAAAGCAGTTCTTCTCAGAGCTTCTCTGTCTACAGAAACACCAGTGGAAGCATATCTATGGATGTCACATATCAGGGCCTGCTGGAATGATCCCGCAGACCTACCTTGGTGTCCTCGGTGCCGTACCGTGCTGGTGCCATCCAAAATGTAGCATCCGCTTTAGGGAGATAATGCTGTAGGTAATGCTTCCTCTTCTAACGCTGTGGACTTGGACCACTCTTCCTTGTCCTCTCATCCTTGTGGCACGGGTGCACGAAGGCAACCACACAGCTGTTGCGCATCCTGTGCCTCAAACCAAACCATAATCCCAGCCCAGGTTATGAATGTAGCAGATCCTAAGGCTTTTCATTCTGATTTCAAAACCAAGGCCCCCTGGATCCCTCAGACCAGATGAACGATATCTCTGATTCAGCCCCACACGTGCTCTATTGGCAAAATGCCCAATTGGTCCCTGGTCCTGCAGATGCACTGGGTGTGGCCATGGGACATATTGGTAATCTCAACCACGTGACCAGTTTTGATGCTTTATCATTGGTACACATTTTGGTTTGCTCTCTTGATTCGACCCACCACATCCCACAATGCACTCCAGATCCCTGAGACTCAGCGTGTGCCATCATTCGTAGCCCTATCCCTCACAGAACGTTGCCTCTGCTACCTCAAATGTGGCAGCTGGGATCTTGGACTCCGAATCAACTGTGGGGATATTTTGCGCTGGTTTCTTTGAGTTCTGTCAGCCAAGCATCTGCTGTGCACTCTTGTAAATCTCAGCACATCACCTTCTATCCCATGTCTCCTGTCCGCTTGAGAGTGTGCGTCCAAGTTAAACAGAGTTTCACCCTTGTTGCTCCATCACCAGGGGTCAGACCCTCACTGGATTCCATTTCCTGCTTTGCCTTCTCCTGCTTCCAGGTGTCCTGAGGCCTCATCCTGTCTTTGGAAGTAACAGACCTCTCTTCGGCAAGTGTCCTGTGCCAAGGGCTGGGTGAGTGGATGTTTCCATTGCTCTGTTCATGGGAGCGAGTGAGTGCAGGTTGCACTTCTTCTCTGCCAACTGGGCATCGATGAATCAACACTATCCAGATACATTTCACAGAAATGTGATATTTGCTTAGCTCTTTGTTTCTATACAGCCGTGGTGGGAGGGATGGTCCGAATACACCTGTTTTGACATTGTGTTGATATCTCATTTGCAGTCTTTAAGAAGTTTAAAAGAATTCATTTACATGTTTTGGGAGTTATACGGAAATGAAGTTATTTTTTGAAACACACTCAATCGACCTAGAAGCCAGACTTGTCAATTTTGGTAACATTTTGTCAGCTCGACGGAAAACCTAGACAGATAGAATGCAAATTGGCAGTCCAAACTGTTAAAGGGTTCATGTCGGCTCTTTACGGTTGAAGCCTCCGAAACCAACAGGAACCATGAAATAACTATTGGAAACTTGAAATAACCCCCAAACTTGGATACACTTGTGCATTGGTGCCCTTTACTCCCAATGACACCTACTGGCCAATATTGGCATTTCAAGGGGTAACATCCCTCTCTAGGTAAATACAAGAGGAAAGAAACCAAATATATACATTTAGGTTTGAATCCAAAAGCACCTAGAGATATTCTAGCTAGGAGAACCCTGCTGCAATTATGCTAGTCTATGGAGAACCAGGTGTTCTTCTATCAGTGATGAGAACGCTTAATCATCCGATCATGTTGGGTAAAGCCATTTAACGCAACCAAGTCTGCACCCGCATGATATAGTGCCCACGGGGGCTTGACTCAAGTGAAAGACGATCCACATAAGCTGTGTCTTTTATATCATTGGCGACTTTTACAGTACAGTTCTCTTTCTGACTTGTACTCTTTACCTATACTGTCTTGAAAAATTGAGGCCTAATACAGATTCAAGTTCAGTCAGATTCCCCTCTCTTACCACACTCCCTTCACCCCAGGGAAGACATAAGCACAACATTTGCTGAATCTAGCGGAAGGCCATCGTTTCTAGGTGTGAGCTAAGTATTCAATTCCTATCTATTTCAGCCAAGTTTATTGGACCTTTAAGGAGTTCACTGTTGTTCACAGAGTGTGAAGCTGGAGGAACTCTGATTCTAGGAGGGGCTTGTTTTACTCGTAATGGCTTCATTGCAGCTCAGCTACTGATCCTTCAAAATGGATGCCTGTGTGGAGGGGAGGGAAGGCAAGTGCTTGCTAGCTAGGCCCAAACCTGGGAAAAGGCTTACCTGGGCTTGGTGAATTCTGGTCTGAATGGCTTGGGAAGGCCCCTTGGGAAGTGTGGATTCCCATGACCTCTTCCAAGAACAGGAGCGTTTTGATCATCTCGGCCATCTCTTCTCTTGCAGACGTCAGGGACCTTGGACCCGTTCTTGGAGAAGAGAATTGAGGAACTTCCTCAAGTCCACGTTGGCACTCCGTATGTTTCTGCCAGTATCAGCGAGGTTCAATATGTCTCATGAATGTCTTTTGAGCCTGGTATCCTCTACAGCTGTCTCCACGCCAGTATTCTCCATTGTAGCAGAACATCTCTCATCCATGTGTTCGCATCTCTCCTCAATCCGTTCAGCCAGCTTTTCGGCCAGCTTCTCTTCGTGTCTCCCCTAAAGTTGACTTCACCAGGACTGGGCAAGTCTGAAAGTACCTCGGAGCCTCACCAGTAAGCTGATGACAGGCAGATCTTCCACTGTCTGCCCTTTCAGGTTCTGGAAACTGACCTGTGACCTCAGGTCTTTGGGCAGCAGCAGTATCTCGAACTTACACAGCTTCCCGGACCAAACACCTAAGCCAAGCTCCACAGAGGGCGGCAGCCCCTCCATCACACTGATCCACCCACAGAACTCTGCCCGGTTACCTAGGATCCAACAGCCACAACAAGCCTCGCGGTACACACCAACATTCCACCTGGAATCCAACCGCTAACTGCCATCCCCAATGGCTGCTGCATCTTGTCAGTGTTGGGGGAGGGGCTGCATCCGACGAGAAGTTCCTAAGGTAAATGTGATTCTACCCACTAGCGTCCCATGGGCCTTTCTTCTTCCCTCTTTCCTTTTGTTCAGATCTCTATGCACAGTACCAATGGAGGGAAGTGTGTCCCTTTTCAGTTGATGGTTTCACACGTCTTTAAACTTTCTAACAGTTCACAGTACACAGAGACCCACTAAAGGAGACTTATGTTCCTATAATATCCGTACACCCGGAATACATATGCGTCGCCTGATTTCTGCTGAAACACCCGCACTCTCAGGACATGGATCCATTGGTTTCATGGGGGCTGAAATTCCAAGAAATGAAACCAACCCCAATGTGCACTTTGCTGTCAGTCTCTTTTGCTCTTAGTACACTTTGGCAGAGCTACTTGCCTTTGTTATAGGCTTCTTACAATTCTTCTCTACGTAGCCTAGAATATGGCATTCCTTCATCCTGTTGGAAGACATACAAGTCTACATCACGGACTAGGAATCCATTTGATTCCAAATCGGCATTAGGGTTAGGTCACGATATGTTCTTATGAATCAAAATTTACGAATATGAATGCACGCCTCCGAATACAAGTGTGCTGAGTACATGCAAGCCGCGATAATGGGTCGATGCATGCTGAATGATCCTTGACATCACCTTAAGTATTTTCTTTTGAATAATCATGGTTCCCTTGGTAAATATCAGCCAACCGTACCATTTTGGTGTTTGTTTGTTGGTTTGATTCTTTGTTGGTCTGCTTCTCGCTTGTATTGCAAACACGACAGGCCATGCATCTCTCCTTAAGCTTGAAACAGAGAGTCAAATAAGCTGATTCACTTAAGAGAGTGCTTCCAATCACCTATGATTTCCTGCTTCCCTCTCCCATCTTTAGGGTTTTGATGTCCTCCTTGCCTTCTTCTTGTTTCTTCTTTGCCACTCATGCTCTTCTTGCATTTCCAATAATGGTTTCTTCTTTCCATTTCATCTTGCTGCTTTTCTATTCAGGGTAGATTTCTCAACCATTCTTGTAGGATAAGTTTTGAACTGCTGAATTCTTTTAAGATTTGCCGGTTTGTGGAATTTTCTAGCTCTGCCGTTATTAGGACTGGCGGTCATGTGGCATAGGCTCCCCTAGGTGGCAGCATTTGGCCATTCAGGATATGGTCTGTGTCCTGGCACTCCTCCCTCTCCTGCAATATTGCTGCCGAGATATCAGCTGAATCCCCTCTTGAGGTTCCCTTGTGACTATGTTGTTTCCTCCAGGTGCATTTTAAATCACTGTGATATTCGTGAGCTTTGTTGATTTGAATCATACAGCTGCTGGTAGGTCTATTGGGATTCCACCTCCTTTGGATGCTGTGTAATTCCTGAATTCGCATACATGATTCTTTCTTGGCTTTCAGGAAGTTTCAGTCTGATTTTTCTACAGATAAATTTTCAGACATTTTTTGTTTCCTTATCTCTTGCTTTTCCATCTGGGACCCTTATGAATTCTAGTCTTTCATGCCCTGTCTTAACCCAGGGTTCAACAGCAATGTTTACATTGCTTTGCACTTGCTTTCCTATGTCTGCTTCTGACCGAGGTTTTTCTGATCCCATGTCTTCACAGTCATTCACGCGTCCCTCTGCATTATCTAGTCTGCTTACGACTAAATTTTAGCCCTGATATTATCACATCCATTGAGTTTCCTGATATTTTTTGGCTCGTCTTTAGACTTTCTCTTCCCCTTTTCCGGTATTCTGCCTTATGTGATTCTGAGACACTGTTGTTTTTCAGTGATTTCCTGACCTCCATTTTCAACACATGGTCTGGATAGCGTTTTGCAGTCTAGTTGTTTGAAAGCTTATCTTTTGGGCCTTCAATATCTTTGGAACTGAAAATGGTACTTCCTGTTTCTTTTACTGTACTTCTTCACCTCTACTGCTCAGGTAATATCAGGTATGTAATGTGGATTTCTAGGGCTTTGTTAAGTGAAAATTTTAGACTTTTGGCTCTACGCAATTCCATGGGATTTCTGTGCGGACAATTTCTCCTAGACATTGATGCCATATCGTGTTCCTGTGTGTGTTGTCTGGTATATCTCCAATTGCTGTTGTTGCGTTAGTTTTGATGAAAAACCAATACTATTTCGATTTGCATAACTTCATTTTGATAATGCTTATCTCACAATTCTGAAAGTGCGCAGGACACTTGCTCTTGTGGAAATGAAGCTTTTAAAGGTTCTCAGCTCTGCATTCTGCTCTAGGTCATTTTGGAGTGTTTCCAAAACAGCAAACTGAGAGTGCGCTTGTGCTTTGTAGTTCCACGGGAATGTCCCAATGAAAGCAGTTCTTCTCAGAGCTTCTCTGTCTACAGAAACACCAGTGGAAGCATATCTATGGATGTCACATATCAGGGCCTGCTGGAATGATCCCGCAGACCTACCTTGGTGTCCTCGGTGCCGTACCGTGCTGGTGCCATCCAAAATGTAGCATCCGCTTTAGGGAGATAATGCTGTAGGTAATGCTTCCTCTTCTAACGCTGTGGACTTGGACCACTCTTCCTTGTCCTCTCATCCTTGTGGCACGGGTGAACGAAGGCAACCACACAGCTGTTGCGCATCCTGTGCCTCAAACCAAACCATAATCCCAGCCCAGGTTATGAATGTAGCAGATCCTAAGGCTTTTCATTCTGATTTCAAAACCAAGGCCCCCTGGATCCCTCAGACCAGATGAACGATATCTCTGATTCAGCCCCACACGTGCTCTATTGGCAAAATGCCCAATTGGTCCCTGGTCCTGCAGATGCACTGGGTGTGGCCATGGGACATATTGGTAATCTCAACCACGTGACCAGTTTTGATGCTTTATCATTGGTACACATTTTGGTTTGCTCTCTTGATTCGACCCACCACATCCCACAATGCACTCCAGATCCCTGAGACTCAGCGTGTGCCATCATTCGTAGCCCTATCCCTCACAGAACGTTGCCTCTGCTACCTCAAATGTGGCAGCTGGGATCTTGGACTCCGAATCAACTGTGGGGATATTTTGCGCTGGTTTCTTTGAGTTCTGTCAGCCAAGCATCTGCTGTGCACTCTTGTAAATCTCAGCACATCACCTTCTATCCCATGTCTCCTGTCCGCTTGAGAGTGTGCATCCAAGTTAAACAGAGTTTCACCCTTGTTGCTCCATCACCAGGGGTCAGACCCTCACTGGATTCCATTTCCTGCTTTGCATTCTCCTGCTTCCAGGTGTCCTGAGGCCTCATCCTGTCTTTGGAAGTAACAGACCTCTCTTCGGCAAGTGTCCTGTGCCAAGGGCTGGGTGAGTGGATGTTTCCATTGCTCTGTTCATGGGAGCGAGTGAGTGCAGGTTGCACTTCTTCTCTGCCAACTGGGCATCGATGAATCAACACTATCCAGATACATTTCACAGAAATGTGATATTTGCTTAGCTCTTTGTTTCTATACAGCCGTGGTGGGAGGGATGGTCCGAATACACCTGTTTTGACATTGTGTTGATATCTCATTTGCAGTCTTTAAGAAGTTTAAAAGAATTCATTTACATGTTTTGGGAGTTATACGGAAATGAAGTTATTTTTTGAAACACACTCAATCGACCTAGAAGCCAGACTTGTCAATTTTGGTAACATTTTGTCAGCTCGACGGAAAACCTAGACAGATAGAATGCAAATTGGCAGTCCAAACTGTTAAAGGGTTCATGTCGGCTCTTTACGGTTGAAGCCTCCGAAACCAACAGGAACCATGAAATAACTATTGGAAACTTGAAATAACCCCCAAACTTGGATACACTTGTGCATTGGTGCCCTTTACTCCCAATGACACCTACTGGCCAATATTGGCATTTCAAGGGGTAACATCCCTCTCTAGGTAAATACAAGAGGAAAGAAACCAAATATATACATTTAGGTTTGAATCCAAAAGCACCTAGAGGCATTCTAGCTAGGAGAACCCTGCTGCAATTATGCTAGTCTATGGAGAACCAGGTGTTCTTCTATCAGTGATGAGAACGCTTAATCATCCGATCATGTTGGGTAAAGCCATTTAACGCAACCAAGTCTGCACCCGCATGATATAGTGCCCACGGGGGCTTGACTCAAGTGAAAGACGATCCACATAAGCTGTGTCTTTTATATCATTGGCGACTTTTACAGTACAGTTCTCTTTCTGACTTGTACTCTTTACCTATACTGTCTTGAAAAATTGAGGCCTAATACAGATTCAAGTTCAGTCAGATTCCCCTCTCTTACCACACTCCCTTCACCCCAGGGAAGACATAAGCACAACATTTGCTGAATCTAGCGGAAGGCCATCGTTTCTAGGTGTGAGCTAAGTATTCAATTCCTATCTATTTCAGCCAAGTTTATTGGACCTTTAAGGAGTTCACTGTTGTTCACAGAGTGTGAAGCTGGAGGAACTCTGATTCTAGGAGGGGCTTGTTTTACTCGTAATGGCTTCATTGCAGCTCAGCTACTGATCCTTCAAAATGGATGCCTGTGTGGAGGGGAGGGAAGGCAAGTGCTTGCTAGCTAGGCCCAAACCTGGGAAAAGGCTTACCTGGGCTTGGTGAATTCTGGTCTGAATGGCTTGGGAAGGCCCCTTGGGAAGTGTGGATTCCCATGACCTCTTCCAAGAACAGGAGCGTTTTGATCATCTCTGCCATCTCTTCTCTTGCAGACGTCAGGGACCTTGGACCCGTTCTTGGAGAAGAGAATTGAGGAACTTCCTCAAGTCCACGTTGGCACTCCGTATGTTTCTGCCAGTATCAGCGAGGTTCAATATGTCTCATGAATGTCTTTTGAGCCTGGTATCCTCTACAGCTGTCTCCACGCCAGTATTCTCCATTGTAGCAGAACATCTCTCATCCATGTGTTCGCATCTCTCCTCAATCCGTTCAGCCAGCTTTTCGGCCAGCTTCTCTTCGTGTCTCCCCTAAAGTTGACTTCACCAGGACTGGGCAAGTCTGAAAGTACCTCGGAGCCTCACCAGTAAGCTGATGACAGGCAGATCTTCCACTGTCTGCCCTTTCAGGTTCTGGAAACTGACCTGTGACCTCAGGTCTTTGGGCAGCAGCAGTATCTCGAACTTACACAGCTTCCCGGACCAAACACCTAAGCCAAGCTCCACAGAGGGCGGCAGCCCCTCCATCACACTGATCCACCCACAGAACTCTGCCCGGTTACCTAGGATCCAACAGCCACAACAAGCCTCGCGGTACACACCAACATTCCACCTGGAATCCAACCGCTAACTGCCATCCCCAATGGCTGCTGCATCTTGTCAGTGTTGGGGGAGGGGCTGCATCCGACGAGAAGTTCCTAAGGTAAATGTGATTCTACCCACTAGCGTCCCATGGGCCTTTCTTCTTCCCTCTTTCCTTTTGTTCAGATCTCTATGCACAGTACCAATGGAGGGAAGTGTGTCCCTTTTCAGTTGATGGTTTCACACGTCTTTAAACTTTCTAACAGTTCACAGTACACAGAGACCCACTAAAGGAGACTTATGTTCCTATAATATCCGTACACCCGGAATACATATGCGTCGCCTGATTTCTGCTGAAACACCCGCACTCTCAGGACATGGATCCATTGGTTTCATGGGGGCTGAAATTCCAAGAAATGAAACCAACCCCAATGTGCACTTTGCTGTCAGTCTCTTTTGCTCTTAGTACACTTTGGCAGAGCTACTTGCCTTTGTTATAGGCTTCTTACAATTCTTCTCTACGTAGCCTAGAATATGGCATTCCTTCATCCTGTTGGAAGACATACAAGTCTACATCACGGACTAGGAATCCATTTGATTCCAAATCGGCATTAGGGTTAGGTCACGCTATGTTCTTATGAATCAAAATTTACGAATATGAATGCACGCCTCCGAATACAAGTGTGCTGAGTACATGCAAGCCGCGATAATGGGTCGATGCATGCTGAATGATCCTTGACATCACCTTAAGTATTTTCTTTTGAATAATCATGGTTCCCTTGGTAAATATCAGCCAACCGTACCATTTTGGTGTTTGTTTGTTGGTTTGATTCTTTGTTGGTCTGCTTCTCGCTTGTATTGCAAACACGACAGGCCATGCATCTCTCCTTAAGCTTGAAACAGAGAGTCAAATAAGCTGATTCACTTAAGAGAGTGCTTCCAATCACCTATGATTTCCTGCTTCCCTCTCCCATCTTTAGGGTTTTGATGTCCTCCTTGCCTTCTTCTTGTTTCTTCTTTGCCACTCATGCTCTTCTTGCATTTCCAATAATGGTTTCTTCTTTCCATTTCATCTTGCTGCTTTTCTATTCAGGGTAGATTTCTCAACCATTCTTGTAGGATAAGTTTTGAACTGCTGAATTCTTTTAAGATTTGCCGGTTTGTGGAATTTTCTAGCTCTGCCGTTATTAGGACTGGCGGTCATGTGGCATAGGCTCCCCTAGGTGGCAGCATTTGGCCATTCAGGATATGGTCTGTGTCCTGGCACTCCTCCCTCTCCTGCAATATTGCTGCCGAGATATCAGCTGAATCCCCTCTTGAGGTTCCCTTGTGACTATGTTGTTTCCTCCAGGTGCATTTTAAATCACTGTGATATTCGTGAGCTTTGTTGATTTGAATCATACAGCTGCTGGTAGGTCTATTGGGATTCCACCTCCTTTGGATGCTGTGTAATTCCTGAATTCGCATACATGATTCTTTCTTGGCTTTCAGGAAGTTTCAGTCTGATTTTTCTACAGATAAATTTTCAGACATTTTTTGTTTCCTTATCTCTTGCTTTTCCATCTGGGACCCTTATGAATTCTAGTCTTTCATGCCCTGTCTTAACCCAGGGTTCAACAGCAATGTTTACATTGCTTTGCACTTGCTTTCCTATGTCTGCTTCTGACCGAGGTTTTTCTGATCCCATGTCTTCACAGTCATTCACGCGTCCCTCTGCATTATCTAGTCTGCTTACGACTAAATTTTAGCCCTGATATTATCACATCCATTGAGTTTCCTGATATTTTTTGGCTCGTCTTTAGACTTTCTCTTCCCCTTTTCCGGTATTCTGCCTTATGTGATTCTGAGACACTGTTGTTTTTCAGTGATTTCCTGACCTCCATTTTCAACACATGGTCTGGATAGCGTTTTGCAGTCTAGTTGTTTGAAAGCTTATCTTTTGGGCCTTCAATATCTTTGGAACTGAAAATGGTACTTCCTGTTTCTTTTACTGTACTTCTTCACCTCTACTGCTCAGGTAATATCAGGTATGTAATGTGGACTTCTAGGGCTTTGTTAAGTGAAAATTTTAGACTTTTGGCTCTACGCAATTCCATGGGATTTCTGTGCGGACAATTTCTCCTAGACATTGATGCCATATCGTGTTCCTGTGTGTGTTGTCTGGTATATCTCCAATTGCTGTTGTTGCATTAGTTTTGATGAAAAACCAATACTATTTCGATTTGCATAACTTCATTTTGATAATGCTTATCTCACAATTCTGAAAGTGCGCAGGACACTTCCTCTTGTGGAAATGAAGCTTTTAAAGGTTCTCAGCTCTGCATTCTGCTCTAGGTCATTTTGGAGTGTTTCCAAAACAGCAAACTGAGAGTGCGCTTGTGCTTTGTAGTTCCACGGGAATGTCCCAATGAAAGCAGTTCTTCTCAGAGCTTCTCTGTCTACAGAAACACCAGTGGAAGCATATCTATGGATGTCACATATCAGGGCCTGCTGGAATGATCCCGCAGACCTACCTTGGTGTCCTCGGTGCCGTACCGTGCTGGTGCCATCCAAAAGGTAGCATCCGCTTTAGGGAGATAATGCTGTAGGTAATGCTTCCTCTTCTAACGCTGTGGACTTGGACCACTCTTCCTTGTCCTCTCATCCTTGTGGCACGGGTGCACGAAGGCAACCACACAGCTGTTGCGCATCCTGTGCCTCAAACCAAACCATAATCCCAGCCCAGGTTATGAATGTAGCAGATCCTAAGGCTTTTCATTCTGATTTCAAAACCAAGGCCCCCTGGATCCCTCAGACCAGATGAACGATATCTCTGATTCAGCCCCACACGTGCTCTATTGGCAAAATGCCCAATTGGTCCCTGGTCCTGCAGATGCACTGGGTGTGGCCATGGGACATATTGGTAATCTCAACCACGTGACCAGTTTTGATGCTTTATCATTGGTACACATTTTGGTTTGCTCTCTTGATTCGACCCACCACATCCCACAATGCACTCCAGATCCCTGAGACTCAGCGTGTGCCATCATTCGTAGCCCTATCCCTCACAGAACGTTGCCTCTGCTACCTCAAATGTGGCAGCTGGGATCTTGGACTCCGAATCAACTGTGGGGATATTTTGCGCTGGTTTCTTTGAGTTCTGTCAGCCAAGCATCTGCTGTGCACTCTTGTAAATCTCAGCACATCACCTTCTATCCCATGTCTCCTGTCCGCTTGAGAGTGTGCGTCCAAGTTAAACAGAGTTTCACCCTTGTTGCTCCATCACCAGGGGTCAGACCCTCACTGGATTCCATTTCCTGCTTTGCCTTCTCCTGCTTCCAGGTGTCCTGAGGCCTCATCCTGTCTTTGGAAGTAACAGACCTCTCTTCGGCAAGTGTCCTGTGCCAAGGGCTGGGTGAGTGGATGTTTCCATTGCTCTGTTCATGGGAGCGAGTGAGTGCAGGTTGCACTTCTTCTCTGCCAACTGGGCATCGATGAATCAACACTATCCAGATACATTTCACAGAAATGTGATATTTGCTTAGCTCTTTGTTTCTATACAGCCGTGGTGGGAGGGATGGTCCGAATACACCTGTTTTGACATTGTGTTGATATCTCATTTGCAGTCTTTAAGAAGTTTAAAAGAATTCATTTACATGTTTTGGGAGTTATACGGAAATGAAGTTATTTTTTGAAACACACTCAATCGACCTAGAAGCCAGACTTGTCAATTTTGGTAACATTTTGTCAGCTCGACGGAAAACCTAGACAGATAGAATGCAAATTGGCAGTCCAAACTGTTAAAGGGTTCATGTCGGCTCTTTACGGTTGAAGCCTCCGAAACCAACAGGAACCATGAAATAACTATTGGAAACTTGAAATAACCCCCAAACTTGGATACACTTGTGCATTGGTGCCCTTTACTCCCAATGACACCTACTGGCCAATATTGGCATTTCAAGGGGTAACATCCCTCTCTAGGAAAATACAAGAGGAAAGAAACCAAATATATACATTTAGGTTTGAATCCAAAAGCACCTAGAGGCATTCTAGCTAGGAGAACCCTGCTGCAATTATGCTAGTCTATGGAGAACCAGGTGTTCTTCTATCAGTGATGAGAACGCTTAATCATCCGATCATGTTGGGTAAAGCCATTTAACGCAACCAAGTCTGCACCCGCATGATATAGTGCCCACGGGGGCTTGACTCAAGTGAAAGACGATCCACATAAGCTGTGTCTTTTATATCATTGGCGACTTTTACAGTACAGTTCTCTTTCTGACTTGTACTCTTTACCTATACTGTCTTGAAAAATTGAGGCCTAATACAGATTCAAGTTCAGTCAGATTCCCCTCTCTTACCACACTCCCTTCACCCCAGGGAAGACATAAGCACAACATTTGCTGAATCTAGCGGAAGGCCATCGTTTCTAGGTGTGAGCTAAGTATTCAATTCCTATCTATTTCAGCCAAGTTTATTGGACCTTTAAGGAGTTCACTGTTGTTCACAGAGTGTGAAGCTGGAGGAACTCTGATTCTAGGAGGGGCTTGTTTTACTCGTAATGGCTTCATTGCAGCTCAGCTACTGATCCTTCAAAATGGATGCCTGTGTGGAGGGGAGGGAAGGCAAGTGCTTGCTAGCTAGGCCCAAACCTGGGAAAAGGCTTACCTGGGCTTGGTGAATTCTGGTCTGAATGGCTTGGGAAGGCCCCTTGGGAAGTGTGGATTCCCATGACCTCTTCCAAGAACAGGAGCGTTTTGATCATCTCTGCCATCTCTTCTCTTGCAGACGTCAGGGACCTTGGACCCGTTCTTGGAGAAGAGAATTGAGGAACTTCCTCAAGTCCACGTTGGCACTCCGTATGTTTCTGCCAGTATCAGCGAGGTTCAATATGTCTCATGAGTGTCTTTTGAGCCTGGTATCCTCTACAGCTGTCTCCACGCCAGTATTCTCCATTGTAGCAGAACATCTCTCATCCATGTGTTCGCATCTCTCCTCAATCCGTTCAGCCAGCTTTTCGGCCAGCTTCTCTTCGTGTCTCCCCTAAAGTTGACTTCACCAGGACTGGGCAAGTCTGAAAGTACCTCGGAGCCTCACCAGTAAGCTGATGACAGGCAGATCTTCCACTGTCTGCCCTTTCAGGTTCTGGAAACTGACCTGTGACCTCAGGTCTTTGGGCAGCAGCAGTATCTCGAACTTACACAGCTTCCCGGACCAAACACCTAAGCCAAGCTCCACAGAGGGCGGCAGCCCCTCCATCACACTGATCCACCCACAGAACTCTGCCCGGTTACCTAGGATC
This sequence comes from Vicugna pacos, assembly GCF_048564905.1. Lineage (NCBI taxonomy): Eukaryota > Metazoa > Chordata > Mammalia > Artiodactyla > Camelidae > Vicugna > Vicugna pacos. The sequence continues at coordinate 95,860,500 of NW_027328741.1, read as the reverse complement.
CAACAGCCACAACAAGCCTCGCGGTACACACCAACATTCCACCTGGAATCCAACCGCTAACTGCCATCCCCAATGGCTGCTGCATCTTGTCAGTGTTGGGGGAGGGGCTGCATCCGACGAGAAGTTCCTAAGGTAAATGTGATTCTACCCACTAGCGTCCCATGGGCCTTTCTTCTTCCCTCTTTCCTTTTGTTCAGATCTCTATGCACAGTACCAATGGAGGGAAGTGTGTCCCTTTTCAGTTGATGGTTTCACACGTCTTTAAACTTTCTAACAGTTCACAGTACACAGAGACCCACTAAAGGAGACTTATGTTCCTATAATATCCGTACACCCGGAATACATATGCGTCGCCTGATTTCTGCTGAAACACCCGCACTCTCAGGACATGGATCCATTGGTTTCATGGGGGCTGAAATTCCAAGAAATGAAACCAACCCCAATGTGCACTTTGCTGTCAGTCTCTTTTGCTCTTAGTACACTTTGGCAGAGCTACTTGCCTTTGTTATAGGCTTCTTACAATTCTTCTCTACGTAGCCTAGAATATGGCATTCCTTCATCCTGTTGGAAGACATACAAGTCTACATCACGGACTAGGAATCCATTTGATTCCAAATCGGCATTAGGGTTAGGTCACGCTATGTTCTTATGAATCAAAATTTACGAATATGAATGCACGCCTCCGAATACAAGTGTGCTGAGTACATGCAAGCCGCGATAATGGGTCGATGCATGCTGAATGATCCTTGACATCACCTTAAGTATTTTCTTTTGAATAATCATGGTTCCCTTGGTAAATATCAGCCAACCGTACCATTTTGGTGTTTGTTTGTTGGTTTGATTCTTTGTTGGTCTGCTTCTCGCTTGTATTGCAAACACGACAGGCCATGCATCTCTCCTTAAGCTTGAAACAGAGAGTCAAATAAGCTGATTCACTTAAGAGAGTGCTTCCAATCACCTATGATTTCCTGCTTCCCTCTCCCATCTTTAGGGTTTTGATGTCCTCCTTGCCTTCTTCTTGTTTCTTCTTTGCCACTCCTGCTCTTCTTGCATTTCCAATAATGGTTTCTTCTTTCCATTTCATCTTGCTGCTTTTCTATTCAGGGTAGATTTCTCAACCATTCTTGTAGGATAAGTTTTGAACTGCTGAATTCTTTTAAGATTTGCCGGTTTGTGGAATTTTCTAGCTCTGCCGTTATTAGGACTGGCGGTCATGTGGCATAGGCTCCCCTAGGTGGCAGCATTTGGCCATTCAGGATATGGTCTGTGTCCTGGCACTCCTCCCTCTCCTGCAATATTGCTGCCGAGATATCAGCTGAATCCCCGCTTGAGGTTCCCTTGTGACTATGTTGTTTCCTCCAGGTGCATTTTAAATCACTGTGATATTCGTGAGCTTTGTTGATTTGAATCATACAGCTGCTGGTAGGTCTATTGGGATTCCACCTCCTTTGGATGCTGTGTAATTCCTGAATTCGCATACATGATTCTTTCTTGGCTTTCAGGAAGTTTCAGTCTGATTTTTCTACAGATAAATTTTCAGACATTTTTTGTTTCCTTATCTCTTGCTTTTCCATCTGGGACCCTTATGAATTCTAGTCTTTCATGCCCTGTCTTAACCCAGGGTTCAACAGCAATGTTTACATTGCTTTGCACTTGCTTTCCTATGTCTGCTTCTGACCGAGGTTTTTCTGATCCCATGTCTTCACAGTCATTCACGCGTCCCTCTGCATTATCTAGTCTGCTTACGACTAAATTTTAGCCCTGATATTATCACATCCATTGAGTTTCCTGATATTTTTTGGCTCGTCTTTAGACTTTCTCTTCCCCTTTTCCGGTATTCTGCCTTATGTGATTCTGAGACACTGTTGTTTTTCAGTGATTTCCTGACCTCCATTTTCAACACATGGTCTGGATAGCGTTTTGCAGTCTAGTTGTTTGAAAGCTTATCTTTTGGGCCTTCAATATCTTTGGAACTGAAAATGGTACTTCCTGTTTCTTTTACTGTACTTCTTCACCTCTACTGCTCAGGTAATATCAGGTATGTAATGTGGACTTCTAGGGCTTTGTTAAGTGAAAATTTTAGACTTTTGGCTCTACGCAATTCCATGGGATTTCTGTGCGGACAATTTCTCCTAGACATTGATGCCATATCGTGTTCCTGTGTGTGTTGTCTGGTATATCTCCAATTGCTGTTGTTGCATTAGTTTTGATGAAAAACCAATACTATTTCGATTTGCATAACTTCATTTTGATAATGCTTATCTCACAATTCTGAAAGTGCGCAGGACACTTCCTCTTGTGGAAATGAAGCTTTTAAAGGTTCTCAGCTCTGCATTCTGCTCTATGTCGTTTTGGAGTGTTTCCAAAACAGCAAACTGAGAGTGCGCTTGTGCTTTGTAGTTCCACGGGAATGTCCCAATGAAAGCAGTTCTTCTCAGAGCTTCTCTGTCTACAGAAACACCAGTGGAAGCATATCTATGGATGTCACATATCAGGGCCTGCTGGAATGATCCCGCAGACCTACCTTGGTGTCCTCGGTGCCGTACCGTGCTGGTGCCATCCAAAATGTAGCATCCGCTTTAGGGAGATAATGCTGTAGGTAATGCTTCCTCTTCTAACGCTGTGGACTTGGACCACTCTTCCTTGTCCTCTCATCCTTGTGGCACGGGTGCACGAAGGCAACCACACAGCTGTTGCGCATCCTGTGCCTCAAACCAAACCATAATCCCAGCCCAGGTTATGAATGTAGCAGATCCTAAGGCTTTTCATTCTGATTTCAAAACCAAGGCCCCCTGGATCCCTCAGACCAGATGAACGATATCTCTGATTCAGCCCCACACGTGCTCTATTGGCAAAATGCCCAATTGGTCCCTGGTCCTGCAGATGCACTGGGTGTGGCCATGGGACATATTGGTAATCTCAACCACGTGACCAGTTTTGATGCTTTATCATTGGTACACATTTTGGTTTGCTCTCTTGATTCGACCCACCACATCCCACAATGCACTCCAGATCCCTGAGACTCAGCGTGTGCCATCATTCGTAGCCCTATCCCTCACAGAACGTTGCCTCTGCTACCTCAAATGTGGCAGCTGGGATCTTGGACTCCGAATCAACTGTGGGGATATTTTGCGCTGGTTTCTTTGAGTTCTGTCAGCCAAGCATCTGCTGTGCACTCTTGTAAATCTCAGCACATCACCTTCTATCCCATGTCTCCTGTCCGCTTGAGAGTGTGCGTCCAAGTTAAACAGAGTTTCACCCTTGTTGCTCCATCACCAGGGGTCAGACCCTCACTGGATTCCATTTCCTGCTTTGCCTTCTCCTGCTTCCAGGTGTCCTGAGGCCTCATCCTGTCTTTGGAAGTAACAGACCTCTCTTCGGCAAGTGTCCTGTGCCAAGGGCTGGGTGAGTGGATGTTTCCATTGCTCTGTTCATGGGAGCGAGTGAGTGCAGGTTGCACTTCTTCTCTGCCAACTGGGCATCGATGAATCAACACTATCCAGATACATTTCACAGAAATGTGATATTTGCTTAGCTCTTTGTTTCTATACAGCCGTGGTGGGAGGGATGGTCCGAATACACCTGTTTTGACATTGTGTTGATATCTCATTTGCAGTCTTTAAGAAGTTTAAAAGAATTCATTTACATGTTTTGGGAGTTATACGGAAATGAAGTTATTTTTTGAAACACACTCAATCGACCTAGAAGCCAGACTTGTCAATTTTGGTAACATTTTGTCAGCTCGACGGAAAACCTAGACAGATAGAATGTAAATTGGCAGTCCAAACTGTTAAAGGGTTCATGTCGGCTCTTTACGGTTGAAGCCTCCGAAACCAACAGGAACTATGAAATAACTATTGGAAACTTGAAATAACCCCCAAACTTGGATACACTTGTGCATTGGTGCCCTTTACTCCCAATGACACCTACTGGCCAATATTGGCATTTCAAGGGGTAACATCCCTCTCTAGGAAAATACAAGAGGAAAGAAACCAAATATATACATTTAGGTTTGAATCCAAAAGCACCTAGAGGCATTCTAGCTAGGAGAACCCTGCTGCAATTATGCTAGTCTATGGAGAACCAGGTGTTCTTCTATCAGTGATGAGAACGCTTAATCATCCGATCATGTTGGGTAAAGCCATTTAACGCAACCAAGTCTGCACCCGCATGATATAGTGCCCACGGGGGCTTGACTCAAGTGAAAGACGATCCACATAAGCTGTGTCTTTTATATCATTGGCGACTTTTACAGTACAGTTCTCTTTCTGACTTGTACTCTTTACCTATACTGTCTTGAAAAATTGAGGCCTAATACAGATTCAAGTTCAGTCAGATTCCCCTCTCTTACCACACTCCCTTCACCCCAGGGAAGACATAAACACAACATTTGCTGAATCTAGCGGAAGGCCATCATTTCTAGGTGTGAGCTAAGTATTCAATTCCTATCTATTTCAGCCAAGTTTATTGGACCTTTAAGGAGTTCACTGTTGTTCACAGAGTGTGAAGCTGGAGGAACTCTGATTCTAGGAGGGGCTTGTTTTACTCGTAATGGCTTCATTGCAGCTCAGCTACTGATCCTTCAAAATGGATGCCTGTGTGGAGGGGAGGGAAGGCAAGTGCTTGCTAGCTAGGCCCAAACCTGGGAAAAGGCTTACCTGGGCTTGGTGAATTCTGGTCTGAATGGCTTGGGAAGGCCCCTTGGGAAGTGTGGATTCCCATGACCTCTTCCAAGAACAGGAGCGTTTTGATCATCTCTGCCATCTCTTCTCTTGCAGACGTCAGGGACCTTGGACCCGTTCTTGGAGAAGAGAATTGAGGAACTTCCTCAAGTCCACGTTGGCACTCCGTATGTTTCTGCCAGTATCAGCGAGGTTCAATATGTCTCATGAATGTCTTTTGAGCCTGGTATCCTCTACAGCTGTCTCCACGCCAGTATTCTCCATTGTAGCAGAACATCTCTCATCCATGTGTTCGCATCTCTCCTCAATCCGTTCAGCCAGCTTTTCGGCCAGCTTCTCTTCGTGTCTCCCCTAAAGTTGACTTCACCAGGACTGGGCAAGTCTGAAAGTACCTCGGAGCCTCACCAGTAAGCTGATGACAGGCAGATCTTCCACTGTCTGCCCTTTCAGGTTCTGGAAACTGACCTGTGACCTCAGGTCTTTGGGCAGCAGCAGTATCTCGAACTTACACAGCTTCCCGGACCAAACACCTAAGCCAAGCTCCACAGAGGGCGGCAGCCCCTCCATCACACTGATCCACCCACAGAACTCTGCCCGGTTACCTAGGATCCAACAGCCACAACAAGCCTCGCGGTACACACCAACATTCCACCTGGAATCCAACCGCTAACTGCCATCCCCAATGGCTGCTGCATCTTGTCAGTGTTGGGGGAGGGGCTGCATCCGACGAGAAGTTCCTAAGGTAAATGTGATTCTACCCACTAGCGTCCCATGGGCCTTTCTTCTTCCCTCTTTCCTTTTGTTCAGATCTCTATGCACAGTACCAATGGAGGGAAGTGTGTCCCTTTTCAGTTGATGGTTTCACACGTCTTTAAACTTTCTAACAGTTCACAGTACACAGAGACCCACTAAAGGAGACTTATGTTCCTATAATATCCGTACACCCGGAATACATATGCGTCGCCTGATTTCTGCTGAAACACCCGCACTCTCAGGACATGGATCCATTGGTTTCATGGGGGCTGAAATTCCAAGAAATGAAACCAACCCCAATGTGCACTTTGCTGTCAGTCTCTTTTGCTCTTAGTACACTTTGGCAGAGCTACTTGCCTTTGTTATAGGCTTCTTACAATTCTTCTCTACGTAGCCTAGAATATGGCATTCCTTCATCCTGTTGGAAGACATACAAGTCTACATCACGGACTAGGAATCCATTTGATTCCAAATCGGCATTAGGGTTAGGTCACGCTATGTTCTTATGAATCAAAATTTACGAATATGAATGCACGCCTCCGAATACAAGTGTGCTGAGTACATGCAAGCCGCGATAATGGGTCGATGCATGCTGAATGATCCTTGACATCACCTTAAGTATTTTCTTTTGAATAATCATGGTTCCCTTGGTAAATATCAGCCAACCGTACCATTTTGGTGTTTGTTTGTTGGTTTGATTCTTTGTTGGTCTGCTTCTCGCTTGTATTGCAAACACGACAGGCCATGCATCTCTCCTTAAGCTTGAAACAGAGAGTCAAATAAGCTGATTCACTTAAGAGAGTGCTTCCAATCACCTATGATTTCCTGCTTCCCTCTCCCATCTTTAGGGTTTTGATGTCCTCCTTCCCTTCTTCTTGTTTCTTCTTTGCCACTCCTGCTCTTCTTGCATTTCCAATAATGGTTTCTTCTTTCCATTTCATCTTGCTGCTTTTCTATTCAGGGTAGATTTCTCAACCATTCTTGTAGGATAAGTTTTGAACTGCTGAATTCTTTTAAGATTTGCCGGTTTGTGGAATTTTCTAGCTCTGCCGTTATTAGGACTGGCGGTCATGTGGCATAGGCTCCCCTAGGTGGCAGCATTTGGCCATTCAGGATATGGTCTGTGTCCTGGCACTCCTCCCTCTCCTGCAATATTGCTGCCGAGATATCAGCTGAATCCCCTCTTGAGGTTCCCTTGTGACGATGTTGTTTCCTCCAGGTGCATTTTAAATCACTGTGATATTCGTGAGCTTTGTTGATTTGAATCATACAGCTGCTGGTAGGTCTATTGGGATTCCACCTCCTTTGGATGCTGTGTAATTCCTGAATTCGCATACATGATTCTTTCTTGGCTTTCAGGAAGTTTCAGTCTGATTTTCCTACAGATAAATTTTCAGACATTTTTTGTTTCCTTATCTCTTGCTTTTCCATCTGGGACCCTTATGAATTCTAGTCTTTCATGCCCTGTCTTAACCCAGGGTTCAACAGCAATGTTTACATTGCTTTGCACTTGCTTTCCTATGTCTGCTTCTGACCGAGGTTTTTCTGATCCCATGTCTTCACAGTCATTCACGCGTCCCTCTGCATTATCTAGTCTGCTTACGACTAAATTTTAGCCCTGATATTATCACATCCATTGAGTTTCCTGATATTTTTTGGCTCGTCTTTAGACTTTCTCTTCCCCTTTTCCGGTATTCTGCCTTATGTGATTCTGAGACACTGTTGTTTTTCAGTGATTTCCTGACCTCCATTTTCAACACATGGTCTGGATAGCGTTTTGCAGTCTAGTTGTTTGAAAGCTTATCTTTTGGGCCTTCAATATCTTTGGAACTGAAAATGGTACTTCCTGTTTCTTTTACTGTACTTCTTCACCTCTACTGCTCAGGTAATATCAGGTATGTAATGTGGACTTCTAGGGCTTTGTTAAGTGAAAATTTTAGACTTTTGGCTCTACGCAATTCCATGGGATTTCTGTGCGGACAATTTCTCCTAGACATTGATGCCATATCGTGTTCCTGTGTGTGTTGTCTGGTATATCTCCAATTGCTGTTGTTGCATTAGTTTTGATGAAAAACCAATACTATTTCGATTTGCATAACTTCATTTTGATAATGCTTATCTCACAATTCTGAAAGTGCGCAGGACACTTCCTCTTGTGGAAATGAAGCTTTTAAAGGTTCTCAGCTCTGCATTCTGCTCTAGGTCATTTTGGAGTGTTTCCAAAACAGCAAACTGAGAGTGCGCTTGTGCTTTGTAGTTCCACGGGAATGTCCCAATGAAAGCAGTTCTTCTCAGAGCTTCTCTGTCTACAGAAACACCAGTGGAAGCATATCTATGGATGTCACATATCAGGGCCTGCTGGAATGATCCCGCAGACCTACCTTGGTGTCCTCGGTGCCGTACCGTGCTGGTGCCATCCAAAATGTAGCATCCGCTTTAGGGAGATAATGCTGTAGGTAATGCTTCCTCTTCTAACGCTGTGGACTTGGACCACTCTTCCTTGTCCTCTCATCCTTGTGGCACGGGTGCACGAAGGCAACCACACAGCTGTTGCGCATCCTGTGCCTCAAACCAAACCATAATCCCAGCCCAGGTTATGAATGTAGCAGATCCTAAGGCTTTTCATTCTGATTTCAAAACCAAGGCCCCCTGGATCCCTCAGACCAGATGAACGATATCTCTGATTCAGCCCCACACGTGCTCTATTGGCAAAATGCCCAATTGGTCCCTGGTCCTGCAGATGCACTGGGTGTGGCCATGGGACATATTGGTAATCTCAACCACGTGACCAGTTTTGATGCTTTATCATTGGTACACATTTTGGTTTGCTCTCTTGATTCGACCCACCACATCCCACAATGCACTCCAGATCCCTGAGACTCAGCGTGTGCCATCATTCGTAGCCCTATCCCTCACAGAACGTTGCCTCTGCTACCTCAAATGTGGCAGCTGGGATCTTGGACTCCGAATCAACTGTGGGGATATTTTGCGCTGGTTTCTTTGAGTTCTGTCAGCCAAGCATCTGCTGTGCACTCTTGTAAATCTCAGCACATCACCTTCTATCCCATGTCTCCTGTCCGCTTGAGAGTGTGCGTCCAAGTTAAACAGAGTTTCACCCTTGTTGCTCCATCACCAGGGGTCAGACCCTCACTGGATTCCATTTCCTGCTTTGCCTTCTCCTGCTTCCAGGTGTCCTGAGGCCTCATCCTGTCTTTGGAAGTAACAGACCTCTCTTCGGCAAGTGTCCTGTGCCAAGGGCTGGGTGAGTGGATGTTTCCATTGCTCTGTTCATGGGAGCGAGTGAGTGCAGGTTGCACTTCTTCTCTGCCAACTGGGCATCGATGAATCAACACTATCCAGATACATTTCACAGAAATGTGATATTTGCTTAGCTCTTTGTTTCTATACAGCCGTGGTGGGAGGGATGGTCCGAATACACCTGTTTTGACATTGTGTTGATATCTCATTTGCAGTCTTTAAGAAGTTTAAAAGAATTCATTTACATGTTTTGGGAGTTATACGGAAATGAAGTTATTTTTTGAAACACACTCAATCGACCTAGAAGCCAGACTTGTCAATTTTGGTAACATTTTGTCAGCTCGACGGAAAACCTAGACAGATACAATGCAAATTGGCAGTCCAAACTGTTAAAGGGTTCATGTCGGCTCTTTACGGTTGAAGCCTCCGAAACCAACAGGAACCATGAAATAACTATTGGAAACTTGAAATAACCCCCAAACTTGGATACACTTGTGCATTGGTGCCCTTTACTCCCAATGACACCTACTGGCCAATATTGGCATTTCAAGGGGTAACATCCCTCTCTAGGTAAATACAAGAGGAAAGAAACCAAATATATACATTTAGGTTTGAATCCAAAAGCACCTAGAGGCATTCTAGCTAGGAGAACCCTGCTGCAATTATGCTAGTCTATGGAGAACCAGGTGTTCTTCTATCAGTGATGAGAACGCTTAATCATCCGATCATGTTGGGTAAAGCCATTTAACGCAACCAAGTCTGCACCCGCATGATATAGTGCCCACGGGGGCTTGACTCAAGTGAAAGACGATCCACATAAGCTGTGTCTTTTATATCATTGGCGACTTTTACAGTACAGTTCTCTTTCTGACTTGTACTCTTTACCTATACTGTCTTGAAAAATTGAGGCCTAATACAGATTCAAGTTCAGTCAGATTCCCCTCTCTTACCACACTCCCTTCACCCCAGGGAAGACATAAGCACAACATTTGCTGAATCTAGCGGAAGGCCATCGTTTCTAGGTGTGAGCTAAGTATTCAATTCCTATCTATTTCAGCCAAGTTTATTGGACCTTTAAGGAGTTCACTGTTGTTCACAGAGTGTGAAGCTGGAGGAACTCTGATTCTAGGAGGGGCTTGTTTTACTCGTAATGGCTTCATTGCAGCTCAGCTACTGATCCTTCAAAATGGATGCCTGTGTGGAGGGGAGGGAAGGCAAGTGCTTGCTAGCTAGGCCCAAACCTGGGAAAAGGCTTACCTGGGCTTGGTGAATTCTGGTCTGAATGGCTTGGGAAGGCCCCTTGGGAAGTGTGGATTCCCATGACCTCTTCCAAGAACAGGAGCGTTTTGATCATCTCGGCCATCTCTTCTCTTGCAGACGTCAGGGACCTTGGACCCGTTCTTGGAGAAGAGAATTGAGGAACTTCCTCAAGTCCACGTTGGCACTCCGTATGTTTCTGCCAGTATCAGCGAGGTTCAATATGTCTCATGAATGTCTTTTGAGCCTGGTATCCTCTACAGCTGTCTCCACGCCAGTATTCTCCATTGTAGCAGAACATCTCTCATCCATGTGTTCGCATCTCTCCTCAATCCGTTCAGCCAGCTTTTCGGCCAGCTTCTCTTCGTGTCTCCCCTAAAGTTGACTTCACCAGGACTGGGCAAGTCTGAAAGTACCTCGGAGCCTCACCAGTAAGCTGATGACAGGCAGATCTTCCACTGTCTGCCCTTTCAGGTTCTGGAAACTGACCTGTGACCTCAGGTCTTTGGGCAGCAGCAGTATCTCGAACTTACACAGCTTCCCGGACCAAACACCTAAGCCAAGCTCCACAGAGGGCGGCAGCCCCTCCATCACACTGATCCACCCACAGAACTCTGCCCGGTTACCTAGGATCCAACAGCCACAACAAGCCTCGCGGTACACACCAACATTCCACCTGGAATCCAACCGCTAACTGCCATCCCCAATGGCTGCTGCATCTTGTCAGTGTTGGGGGAGGGGCTGCATCCGACGAGAAGTTCCTAAGGTAAATGTGATTCTACCCACTAGCGTCCCATGGGCCTTTCTTCTTCCCTCTTTCCTTTTGTTCAGATCTCTATGCACAGTACCAATGGAGGGAAGTGTGTCCCTTTTCAGTTGATGGTTTCACACGTCTTTAAACTTTCTAACAGTTCACAGTACACAGAGACCCACTAAAGGAGACTTATGTTCCTATAATATCCGTACACCCGGAATACATATGCGTCGCCTGATTTCTGCTGAAACACCCGCACTCTCAGGACATGGATCCATTGGTTTCATGGGGGCTGAAATTCCAAGAAATGAAACCAACCCCAATGTGCACTTTGCTGTCAGTCTCTTTTGCTCTTAGTACACTTTGGCAGAGCTACTTGCCTTTGTTATAGGCTTCTTACAATTCTTCTCTACGTAGCCTAGAATATGGCATTCCTTCATCCTGTTGGAAGACATACAAGTCTACATCACGGACTAGGAATCCATTTGATTCCAAATCGGCATTAGGGTTAGGTCACGATATGTTCTTATGAATCAAAATTTACGAATATGAATGCACGCCTCCGAATACAAGTGTGCTGAGTACATGCAAGCCGCGATAATGGGTCGATGCATGCTGAATGATCCTTGACATCACCTTAAGTATTTTCTTTTGAATAATCATGGTTCCCTTGGTAAATATCAGCCAACCGTACCATTTTGGTGTTTGTTTGTTGGTTTGATTCTTTGTTGGTCTGCTTCTCGCTTGTATTGCAAACACGACAGGCCATGCATCTCTCCTTAAGCTTGAAACAGAGAGTCAAATAAGCTGATTCACTTAAGAGAGTGCTTCCAATCACCTATGATTTCCTGCTTCCCTCTCCCATCTTTAGGGTTTTGATGTCCTCCTTGCCTTCTTCTTGTTTCTTCTTTGCCACTCATGCTCTTCTTGCATTTCCAATAATGGTTTCTTCTTTCCATTTCATCTTGCTGCTTTTCTATTCAGGGTAGATTTCTTAACCATTCTTGTAGGATAAGTTTTGAACTGCTGAATTCTTTTAAGATTTGCCGGTTTGTGGAATTTTCTAGCTCTGCCGTTATTAGGACTGGCGGTCATGTGGCATAGGCTCCCCTAGGTGGCAGCATTTGGCCATTCAGGATATGGTCTGTGTCCTGGCACTCCTCCCTCTCCTGCAATATTGCTGCCGAGATATCAGCTGAATCCCCTCTTGAGGTTCCCTTGTGACTATGTTGTTTCCTCCAGGTGCATTTTAAATCACTGTGATATTCGTGAGCTTTGTTGATTTGAATCATACAGCTGCTGGTAGGTCTATTGGGATTCCACCTCCTTTGGATGCTGTGTAATTCCTGAATTCGCATACATGATTCTTTCTTGGCTTTCAGGAAGTTTCAATCTGATTTTTCTACAGATAAATTTTCAGACATTTTTTGTTTCCTTATCTCTTGCTTTTCCATCTGGGACCCTTATGAATTCTAGTCTTTCATGCCCTGTCTTAACCCAGGGTTCAACAGCAATGTTTACATTGCTTTGCACTTGCTTTCCTATGTCTGCTTCTGACCGAGGTTTTTCTGATCCCATGTCTTCACAGTCATTCACGCGTCCCTCTGCATTATCTAGTCTGCTTACGACTAAATTTTAGCCCTGATATTATCACATCCATTGAGTTTCCTGATATTTTTTGGCTCGTCTTTAGACTTTCTCTTCCCCTTTTCCGGTATTCTGCCTTATGTGATTCTGAGACACTGTTGTTTTTCAGTGATTTCCTGACCTCCATTTTCAACACATGGTCTGGATAGCGTTTTGCAGTCTAGTTGTTTGAAAGCTTATCTTTTGGGCCTTCAATATCTTTGGAACTGAAAATGGTACTTCCTGTTTCTTTTACTGTACTTCTTCACCTCTACTGCTCAGGTAATATCAGGTATGTAATGTGGACTTCTAGGGCTTTGTTAAGTGAAAATTTTAGACTTTTGGCTCTACGCAATTCCATGGGATTTCTGTGCGGACAATTTCTCCTAGACATTGATGCCATATCGTGTTCCTGTGTGTGTTGTCTGGTATATCTCCAATTGCTGTTGTTGCATTAGTTTTGATGAAAAACCAATACTATTTCGATTTGCATAACTTCATTTTGATAATGCTTATCTCACAATTCTGAAAGTGCGCAGGACACTTCCTCTTGTGGAAATGAAGCTTTTAAAGGTTCTCAGCTCTGCATTCTGCTCTATGTCGTTTTGGAGTGTTTCCAAAACAGCAAACTGAGAGTGCGCTTGTGCTTTGTAGTTCCACGGGAATGTCCCAATGAAAGCAGTTCTTCTCAGAGCTTCTCTGTCTACAGAAACACCAGTGGAAGCATATCTATGGATGTCACATATCAGGGCCTGCTGGAATGATCTCGCAGACCTACCTTGGTGTCCTCGGTGCCGTACCGTGCTGGTGCCATCCAAAATGTAGCATCCGCTTTAGGGAGATAATGCTGTAGGTAATGCTTCCTCTTCTAACGCTGTGGACTTGGACCACTCTTCCTTGTCCTCTCATCCTTGTGGCACGGGTGCACGAAGGCAACCACACAGCTGTTGCGCATCCTGTGCCTCAAACCAAACCATAATCCCAGCCCAGGTTATGAATGTAGCAGATCCTAAGGCTTTTCATTCTGATTTCAAAACCAAGGCCCCCTGGATCCCTCAGACCAGATGAACGATATCTCTGATTCAGCCCCACACGTGCTCTATTGGCAAAATGCCCAATTGGTCCCTGGTCCTGCAGATGCACTGGGTGTGGCCATGGGACATATTGGTAATCTCAACCACGTGACCAGTTTTGATGCTTTATCATTGGTACACATTTTGGTTTGCTCTCTTGATTCGACCCACCACATCCCACAATGCACTCCAGATCCCTGAGACTCAGCGTGTGCCATCATTCGTAGCCCTATCCCTCACAGAACGTTGCCTCTGCTACCTCAAATGTGGCAGCTGGGATCTTGGACTCCGAATCAACTGTGGGGATATTTTGCGCTGGTTTCTTTGAGTTCTGTCAGCCAAGCATCTGCTGTGCACTCTTGTAAATCTCAGCACATCACCTTCTATCCCATGTCTCCTGTCCGCTTGAGAGTGTGCGTCCAAGTTAAACAGAGTTTCACCCTTGTTGCTCCATCACCAGGGGTCAGACCCTCACTGGATTCCATTTCCTGCTTTGCCTTCTCCTGCTTCCAGGTGTCCTGAGGCCTCATCCTGTCTTTGGAAGTAACAGACCTCTCTTCGGCAAGTGTCCTGTGCCAAGGGCTGGGTGAGTGGATGTTTCCATTGCTCTGTTCATGGGAGCGAGTGAGTGCAGGTTGCACTTCTTCTCTGCCAACTGGGCATCGATGAATCAACACTATCCAGATACATTTCACAGAAATGTGATATTTGCTTAGCTCTTTGTTTCTATACAGCCGTGGTGGGAGGGATGGTCCGAATACACCTGTTTGGACATTGTGTTGATATCTCATTTGCAGTCTTTAAGAAGTTTAAAAGAATTCATTTACATGTTTTGGGAGTTATATGAAAATGAAGTTATTTTTTGAAACACACTCAATCGACCTAGAAGCCAGACTTGTCAATTTTGGTAACATTTTGTCAGCTCGACGGAAAACCTAGACAGATAGAATGCAAATTGGCAGTCCAAACTGTTAAAGGGTTCATGTCGGCTCTTTACGGTTGAAGCCTCCGAAACCAACAGGAACCATGAAATAACTATTGGAAACTTGAAATAACCCCCAAACTTGGATACACTTGTGCATTGGTGCCCTTTACTCCCAATGACACCTACTGGCCAATATTGGCATTTCAAGGGGTAACATCCCTCTCTAGGTAAATACAAGAGGAAAGAAACCAAATATATACATTTAGGTTTGAATCCAAAAGCACCTAGAGGCATTCTAGCTAGGAGAACCCTGCTGCAATTATGCTAGTCTATGGAGAACCAGGTGTTCTTCTATCAGTGATGAGAACGCTTAATCATCCGATCATGTTGGGTAAAGCCATTTAACGCAACCAAGTCTGCACCCGCATGATATAGTGCCCACGGGGGCTTGACTCAAGTGAAAGACGATCCACATAAGCTGTGTCTTTTATATCATTGGCGACTTTTACAGTACAGTTCTCTTTCTGACTTGTACTATTTACCTATACTGTCTTGAAAAATTGAGGCCTAATACAGATTCAAGTTCAGTCAGATTCCCCTCTCTTACCACACTCCCTTCACCCCAGGGAAGACATAAGCACAACATTTGCTGAATCTAGCGGAAGGCCATCGTTTCTAGGTGTGAGCTAAGTATTCAATTCCTATCTATTTCAGCCAAGTTTATTGGACCTTTAAGGAGTTCACTGTTGTTCACAGAGTGTGAAGCTGGAGGAACTCTGATTCTAGGAGGGGCTTGTTTTACTCGTAATGGCTTCATTGCAGCTCAGCTACTGATCCTTCAAAATGGATGCCTGTGTGGAGGGGAGGGAAGGCAAGTGCTTGCTAGCTAGGCCCAAACCTGGGAAAAGGCTTACCTGGGCTTGGTGAATTCTGGTCTGAATGGCTTGGGAAGGCCCCTTGGGAAGTGTGGATTCCCATGACCTCTTCCAAGAACAGGAGCGTTTTGATCATCTCGGCCATCTCTTCTCTTGCAGACGTCAGGGACCTTGGACCCGTTCTTGGAGAAGAGAATTGAGGAACTTCCTCAAGTCCACGTTGGCACTCCGTATGTTTCTGCCAGTATCAGCGAGGTTCAATATGTCTCATGAATGTCTTTTGAGCCTGGTATCCTCTACAGCTGTCTCCACGCCAGTATTCTCCATTGTAGCAGAACATCTCTCATCCATGTGTTCGCATCTCTCCTCAATCCGTTCAGCCAGCTTTTCGGCCAGCTTCTCTTCGTGTCTCCCCTAAAGTTGACTTCACCAGGACTGGGCAAGTCTGAAAGTACCTCGGAGCCTCACCAGTAAGCTGATGACAGGCAGATCTTCCACTGTCTGCCCTTTCAGGTTCTGGAAACTGACCTGTGACCTCAGGTCTTTGGGCAGCAGCAGTATCTCGAACTTACACAGCTTCCCGGACCAAACACCTAAGCCAAGCTCCACAGAGGGCGGCAGCCCCTCCATCACACTGATCCACCCACAGAACTCTGCCCGGTTACCTAGGATCCAACAGCCACAACAAGCCTCGCGGTACACACCAACATTCCACCTGGAATCCAACCGCTAACTGCCATCCCCAATGGCTGCTGCATCTTGTCAGTGTTGGGGGAGGGGCTGCATCCGACGAGAAGTTCCTAAGGTAAATGTGATTCTACCCACTAGCGTCCCATGGGCCTTTCTTCTTCCCTCTTTCCTTTTGTTCAGATCTCTATGCACAGTACCAATGGAGGGAAGTGTGTCCCTTTTCAGTTGATGGTTTCACACGTCTTTAAACTTTCTAACAGTTCACAGTACACAGAGACCCACTAAAGGAGACTTATGTTCCTATAATATCCGTACACCCGGAATACATATGCGTCGCCTGATTTCTGCTGAAACACCCGCACTCTCAGGACATGGATCCATTGGTTTCATGGGGGCTGAAATTCCAAGAAATGAAACCAACCCCAATGTGCACTTTGCTGTCAGTCTCTTTTGCTCTTAGTACACTTTGGCAGAGCTACTTGCCTTTGTTATAGGCTTCTTACAATTCTTCTCTACGTAGCCTAGAATATGGCATTCCTTCTTCCTGTTGGAAGACATACAAGTCTACATCACGGACTAGGAATCCATTTGATTCCAAATCGGCATTAGGGTTAGGTCACGATATGTTCTTATGAATCAAAATTTACGAATATGAATGCACGCCTCCGAATACAAGTGTGCTGAGTACATGCAAGCCGCGATAATGGGTCGATGCATGCTGAATGATCCTTGACATCACCTTAAGTATTTTCTTTTGAATAATCATGGTTCCCTTGGTAAATATCAGCCAACCGTACCATTTTGGTGTTTGTTTGTTGGTTTGATTCTTTGTTGGTCTGCTTCTCGCTTGTATTGCAAACACGACAGGCCATGCATCTCTCCTTAAGCTTGAAACAGAGAGTCAAATAAGCTGATTCACTTAAGAGAGTGCTTCCAATCACCTATGATTTCCTGCTTCCCTCTCCCATCTTTAGGGTTTTGATGTCCTCCTTGCCTTCTTCTTGTTTCTTCTTTGCCACTCATGCTCTTCTTGCATTTCCAATAATGGTTTCTTCTTTCCATTTCATCTTGCTGCTTTTCTATTCAGGGTAGATTTCTCAACCATTCTTGTAGGATAAGTTTTGAACTGCTGAATTCTTTTAAGATTTGCCGGTTTGTGGAATTTTCTAGCTCTGCCGTTATTAGGACTGGCGGTCATGTGGCATAGGCTCCCCTAGGTGGCAGCATTTGGCCATTCAGGATATGGTCTGTGTCCTGGCACTCCTCCCTCTCCTGCAATATTGCTGCCGAGATATCAGCTGAATCCCCTCTTGAGGTTCCCTTGTGACTATGTTGTTTCCTCCAGGTGCATTTTAAATCACTGTGATATTCGTGAGCTTTGTTGATTTGAATCATACAGCTGCTGGTAGGTCTATTGGGATTCCACCTCCTTTGGATGCTGTGTAATTCCTGAATTCGCATACATGATTCTTTCTTGGCTTTCAGGAAGTTTCAATCTGATTTTTCTACAGATAAATTTTCAGACATTTTTTGTTTCCTTATCTCTTGCTTTTCCATCTGGGACCCTTATGAATTCTAGTCTTTCATGCCCTGTCTTAACCCAGGGTTCAACAGCAATGTTTACATTGCTTTGCACTTGCTTTCCTATGTCTGCTTCTGACCGAGGTTTTTCTGATCCCATGTCTTCACAGTCATTCACGCGTCCCTCTGCATTATCTAGTCTGCTTACGACTAAATTTTAGCCCTGATATTATCACATCCATTGAGTTTCCTGATATTTTTTGGCTCGTCTTTAGACTTTCTCTTCCCCTTTTCCGGTATTCTGCCTTATGTGATTCTGAGACACTGTTGTTTTTCAGTGATTTCCTGACCTCCATTTTCAACACATGGTCTGGATAGCGTTTTGCAGTCTAGTTGTTTGAAAGCTTATCTTTTGGGCCTTCAATATCTTTGGAACTGAAAATGGTACTTCCTGTTTCTTTTACTGTATTCTTCACCTCTACTGCTCAGGTAATATCAGGTATGTAATGTGGACTTCTAGGGCTTTGTTAAGTGAAAATTTTAGACTTTTGGCTCTACGCAATTCCATGGGATTTCTGTGCGGACAATTTCTCCTAGACATTGATGCCATATCGTGTTCCTGTGTGTGTTGTCTGGTATATCTCCAATTGCTGTTGTTGCATTAGTTTTGATGAAAAACCAATACTATTTCGATTTGCATAACTTCATTTTGATAATGCTTATCTCACAATTCTGAAAGTGCGCAGGACACTTCCTCTTGTGGAAATGAAGCTTTTAAAGGTTCTCAGCTCTGCATTCTGCTCTATGTCATTTTGGAGTGTTTCCAAAACAGCAAACTGAGAGTGCGCTTGTGCTTTGTAGTTCCACGGGAATGTCCCAATGAAAGCAGTTCTTCTCAGAGCTTCTCTGTCTACAGAAACACCAGTGGAAGCATATCTATGGATGTCACATATCAGGGCCTGCTGGAATGATCCCGCAGACCTACCTTGGTGTCCTCGGTGCCGTACCGTGCTGGTGCCATCCAAAATGTAGCATCCGCTTTAGGGAGATAATGCTGTAGGTAATGCTTCCTCTTCTAACGCTGTGGACTTGGACCACTCTTCCTTGTCCTCTCATCCTTGTGGCACGGGTGCACGAAGGCAACCACACAGCTGTTGCGCATCCTGTGCCTCAAACCAAACCATAATCCCAGCCCAGGTTATGAATGTAGCAGATCCTAAGGCTTTTCATTCTGATTTCAAAACCAAGGCCCCCTGGATCCCTCAGACCAGATGAACGATATCTCTGATTCAGCCCCACACGTGCTCTATTGGCAAAATGCCCAATTGGTCCCTGGTCCTGCAGATGCACTGGGTGTGGCCATGGGACATATTGGTAATCTCAACCACGTGACCAGTTTTGATGCTTTATCATTGGTACACATTTTGGTTTGCTCTCTTGATTCGACCCACCACATCCCACAATGCACTCCAGATCCCTGAGACTCAGCGTGTGCCATCATTCGTAGCCCTATCCCTCACAGAACGTTGCCTCTGCTACCTCAAATGTGGCAGCTGGGATCTTGGACTCCGAATCAACTGTGGGGATATTTTGCGCTGGTTTCTTTGAGTTCTGTCAGCCAAGCATCTGCTGTGCACTCTTGTAAATCTCAGCACATCACCTTCTATCCCATGTCTCCTGTCCGCTTGAGAGTGTGCGTCCAAGTTAAACAGAGTTTCACCCTTGTTGCTCCATCACCAGGGGTCAGACCCTCACTGGATTCCATTTCCTGCTTTGCCTTCTCCTGCTTCCAGGTGTCCTGAGGCCTCATCCTGTCTTTGGAAGTAACAGACCTCTCTTCGGCAAGTGTCCTGTGCCAAGGGCTGGGTGAGTGGATGTTTCCATTGCTCTGTTCATGGGAGCGAGTGAGTGCAGGTTGCACTTCTTCTCTGCCAACTGGGCATCGATGAATCAACACTATCCAGATACATTTCACAGAAATGTGATATTTGCTTAGCTCTTTGTTTCTATACAGCCGTGGTGGGAGGGATGGTCCGAATACACCTGTTTTGACATTGTGTTGATATCTCATTTGCAGTCTTTAAGAAGTTTAAAAGAATTCATTTACATGTTTTGGGAGTTATACGAAAATGAAGTTATTTTTTGAAACACACTCAATCGACCTAGAAGCCAGACTTGTCAATTTTGGTAACATTTTGTCAGCTCGACGGAAAACCTAGACAGATAGAATGCAAATTGGCAGTCCAAACTGTTAAAGGGTTCATGTCGGCTCTTTACGGTTGAAGCCTCCGAAACCAACAGGAACCATGAAATAACTATTGGAAACTTGAAATAACCCCCAAACTTGGATACACTTGTGCATTGGTGCCCTTTACTCCCAATGACACCTACTGGCCAATATTGGCATTTCAAGGGGTAACATCCCTCTCTAGGAAAGTACAAGAGGAAAGAAACCAAATATATACATTTAGGTTTGAATCCAAAAGCACCTAGAGGCATTCTAGCTAGGAGAACCCTGCTGCAATTATGCTAGTCTATGGAGAACCAGGTGTTCTTCTATCAGTGATGAGAACGCTTAATCATCCGATCATGTTGGGTAAAGCCATTTAACGCAACCAAGTCTGCACCCGCATGATATAGTGCCCACGGGGGCTTGACTCAAGTGAAAGACGATCCACATAAGCTGTGTCTTTTATATCATTGGCGACTTTTACAGTACAGTTCTCTTTCTGACTTGTACTATTTACCTATACTGTCTTGAAAAATTGAGGCCTAATACAGATTCAAGTTCAGTCAGATTCCCCTCTCTTACCACACTCCCTTCACCCCAGGGAAGACATAAGCACAACATTTGCTGAATCTAGCGGAAGGCCATCGTTTCTAGGTGTGAGCTAAGTATTCAATTCCTATCTATTTCAGCCAAGTTTATTGGACCTTTAAGGAGTTCACTGTTGTTCACAGAGTGTGAAGCTGGAGGAACTCTGATTCTAGGAGGGGCTTGTTTTACTCGTAATGGCTTCATTGCAGCTCAGCTACTGATCCTTCAAAATGGATGCCTGTGTGGAGGGGAGGGAAGGCAAGTGCTTGCTAGCTAGGCCCAAACCTGGGAAAAGGCTTACCTGGGCTTGGTGAATTCTGGTCTGAATGGCTTGGGAAGGCCCCTTGGGAAGTGTGGATTCCCATGACCTCTTCCAAGAACAGGAGCGTTTTGATCATCTCGGCCATCTCTTCTCTTGCAGACGTCAGGGACCTTGGACCCGTTCTTGGAGAAGAGAATTGAGGAACTTCCTCAAGTCCACGTTGGCACTCCGTATGTTTCTGCCAGTATCAGCGAGGTTCAATATGTCTCATGAATGTCTTTTGAGCCTGGTATCCTCTACAGCTGTCTCCACGCCAGTATTCTCCATTGTAGCAGAACATCTCTCATCCATGTGTTCGCATCTCTCCTCAATCCGTTCAGCCAGCTTTTCGGCCAGCTTCTCTTCGTGTCTCCCCTAAAGTTGACTTCACCAGGACTGGGCAAGTCTGAAAGTACCTCGGAGCCTCACCAGTAAGCTGATGACAGGCAGATCTTCCACTGTCTGCCCTTTCAGGTTCTGGAAACTGACCTGTGACCTCAGGTCTTTGGGCAGCAGCAGTATCTCGAACTTACACAGCTTCCCGGACCAAACACCTAAGCCAAGCTCCACAGAGGGCGGCAGCCCCTCCATCACACTGATCCACCCACAGAACTCTGCCCGGTTACCTAGGATCCAACAGCCACAACAAGCCTCGCGGTACACACCAACA